>NW_015374015.1:95547-179602 GCF_001272555.1 Dufourea novaeangliae | reverse complement strand
AGGAAAAAGTTGTTCCAATTCACCCCCCGAGTGCCACATTTCCGGGTCGGAGGACATTTTTGGAACACCCTGTATATATATGTCGATGTCTAGCAGTTAGCAACGGGACTCGTACCGGGCGCCTCGAACGTAAACCAGCCTCCCTCAATCGACGCCTCACGGTGTTGTTAGAGATCGTGCGTGGCGTGTTTTGCCTGCGGTTCGAAATTTGTTCCGCAATAGTGCGTGCGATAACAAAGGGTTCCCGAAGAGCACGTCGCGTAATTGCTCTGTCGTCTCGAGAACTGGTCGCGCGTCTGCGTCCTTGCCCCGATCTACGGACATACTCCCCAGTCTCTCTAAATCGAGCATAGACACGGCTCACAACTGACTGGTTTACACCAAGAACATTAGCAACCTGTCGTTGGCTGCAACCTTCCTGCAAAAGTGTTACCAGTCGACCAATTTCGTAATCAGAGAGGTGACGTCTAGGCATAATAAAGTGCCTAAAGAAAGAGAAAAGGTGAAAAATTTGCTAAGAAAAAAATTTCGATAGGAATAAGTAGAGGAGGAAACTGAAGGATTTAATGGAATTGCTAAAAAGAAGAAAAAAAATCCGTGATGCAATTACTGCAAGACCAGTTCTAATGAGTACCCACCCACACTCGCGGTTCGTCTTATCAAGTTGGGGCTCGCAAGCCTCAAATGTGAGAATCGTCGCGGCGCCGCGGCCACCTACAGACAGTGCGCAGTACTAACGTTACAAGCCAACGTCTCGCTGGCAGATGCCAAGGTACTCATCTCATTACACAGCGAGGAGATGCAATGGAAAGGAAGAAGTTCGGTAAAAAAAACCAAATTAAGTTCAGTAAAAAAAAAGAAGAGTGTATCTATCGCAATAACTAAGAAAGGGTAGGATATACACACCATCTGCACTCTCTCGTCACTTCGCATTGTTCACTTTTTGTCATTGCGAAGAGATTGTATAAAAATGTGTTTGCTAAATTTCTGACATCTCTACTTTCTTCTAAAATAAAGTGAAACTAAGAAGACACAGACCACAACAGTTCAAACGCTGCGAAATCGTTTTAAAGAGGAAACGTGCCGCAAAAGAGTCATTCACCAATTTTTCAGACTGTATCGCAAGTTTCACTATCGAGGGCACAGGGTAAAAAAAATCTGATCAATGCGGCCTTTGGTACAGGGGTTACGTGTACTTTTAACTTAAAAAAAACGTAGACACCTGGAAGATTCCACAATTTTTGTTAAAATGGCATCGTGTTTTGTGAAAAATGGTAATTATGCAATATTTTACGTTATCTTGAAATGGACTGTAGACGACGAACAAAAATTTCAACAAATTGGCAACTGAAGGTCTTTAAAGAGAAATCTCTCAGCTTTCCAAATCACTTCTGGAATTTTCTATACGATCATGCGTTCGCAAGTTACAGGCGCTCAAAGTGGAAAGTACCTTTTCTCATATGATGACGAATAACTCGGCCAATAAAAACTATAGAACAAAATTAAAAAAACGAAATTAAAGAGAAAAGTTAGCTTTTTAAAGGTATTCCATTGGAATTACCAGAAAAAATTTCATTTGGCCCATGCATCCTCTCAAACTTCACCAACATTTTTTAACATTCGCTTACTGCGCTTCATCTTTTAAAAAAAAGGAACAAACTACATAAAAATAATTTTTGAATTACCGATTCAAAAACTAGAAACTTCGGGCTACACAATGCTCTGTTACAATATTTTTTATACCTATTTTTCGCGAAGATATAGGCATCTGAAAATGACCTATATTTTCGGCAAATTTTAGCGATGCTTTAATTTTGGCGCCCAGTGTAGTTACATAATTTGCTCCACGCGCGTAGTGAGGAGCACGAACGTTGCGTTCGACTGGAATTTATTTAGATGGGCATTATTTAGATAAGAAATTATTTAAATAAAAGATACTTTGTCTTTATTCGTTATTCGAAGTTCGATTAAAAAAAGTATCTTTATACGACGAGCGTCGAAAGAATAAATTTATTCGACAAGAATTATTTCACGAATAAAAGACTTTTTTATTCGATGCGTTTTATTCGTAGCGTTGAAAAAAATGTTCAGCTTTTATCTATAACTTTCAGAGAAATCACACATGAATGAAAATTTAAACTTTTATAATTTTCAATATATTTTAATGAAAGTGTCACGGATGAATTGAATATACGTAATATTGCGATAAAAATGATACATTATTGAAAATAGTCCGAATGATATCATGTTTGGCCTCATTTTCATCGGAAGAATCTCTTCAATTCATTCGTGACACTTTCACTAAAATGTATTGAAAATTGTAAAAGTTTATAGTTTCATTCATGCGTGATTTCTTATCTTATCTGCGTCTGCTTACATTGTATGCTGATGGTCGGTCGCTGGCTGCGACGTTCGACGCTTGATGTTCGCCAGAGCGTCTAGGTATTCAAGCTGGCCAAAGTTACCTATTCGAAGGTTTATTCGAAGCCGACGAATAAAAGTTACAGACAGAGATGGGCAAAATTTTTATCCAAATAAAAGTTTTAAATAATAAATAAAAGATAAACAAATTTTATTAGTTATTCGAAGCTTGAATAAAAAAAATATCTTTATTCAATGAGCGTCGATTGAATAAATTTATTCGACGAGACTTATCCGACGAATAAAACATACCTTTTTTATTCCGTGCGTTTTATTGATAGCGTCGATAAAATTTTCATCTTTTATTTGTATTTTTTATCCGAAGGCTTTGAATAAACCTTAAATAAAGTTTTGAGATAAGAAATCACGCACGAATGAAAATTTAAACTTTTACAACTTTCAATATACAGGGTGAGGCACTTAAAACCGGCCACCTGAATGACTTGGCTGCCATTGGTGATAGGAAAAAATGCATTAGGCCAAAATTATTTGATATCGAGGGGCTGATCATCTGATGTTACTAGTTTTTTGATAGGTGGAGACGTCACGGAGATATGAAGGTCATCTCTGTTTTTTTTAAATGTAACGGTTTCTTTTTTTACTTATATTCTGATAGAGTATTTCAACACGAATACAATGACCTATTAGAAAGGTCATTCGTGGTCTGGGTTCAGCCAATTGTGATGGAAAATAATTTACTTTGAGGAAATGGTCGAACACTTTCTTGCCGTCTCTGGTTGTTGATATTATTACTTCATCTCTGTCTCATAATCTCTTGTTATGGGTCGTTGAATGGAAACAAACTTAGTTTAAAACAAGATTAGTTGTTTATGAGAATATCTGCCGTGCGAAGTGTATCTCAAGTTTCCGAAATGCGTTATTCAATAGCGGAGAAAGTAGATATGGTGTTTGTTTATGGGGAATGTCGCCATATTGTAAGAGATGCAGTCCGTTTGTACGCTAAACGGTTTCCCGAACGTGTCACACCTTCACGATCTGCATTTACGAATGTTATTAAAAATTTTTAAGAAACTGGACGTGTAGATACAAAATACGAAGAAATCCAAGGCAGCAACTGATGATCGAAATACAGTGACTTATATGAAAAAACTAACATCAGAATATGCTCCACTTGATACCATTCAAGCCTCCGCTGAAACATTTTCTTGCTACAAGTAACAATAGCGAAAAAATCAAGATGCCAAAATCAGGCGAGACACCCTGTATACAAGGCGTTCGACTATTGATAGGGGAAATTGATGGGGTGATTATAGACGACTGAATAAGACAAATATCAAAGATGCAAAATTGCAGATGTGCCTTCGTTTTGTAATTTCAAGCGTTTAAAGTTCCGCTTGTAAAAGGTATATCACCTGAGAAACAGCTGACAAACTTCACTGGTGGTCACAGCTGCTGTCGCACTGGATCTCTTAAGACCTTTGTGTCAAGAGTCGTTTTCATCGTAACTTCTGTCAACTCAATGATCCAGTGCAATGATGACGTTGATCATCACTGTTCCAAGCCGGCAGATATCGATATTTAGAAGCTTATAATTACAAAATGATGTGTCGTCTAGAATCACACCTTAAAGTTTTCCCCAGCTGTAGTCGACCGCCCTGTCATCTATACATATGGAACTGTGGCGGCACTACCTCCTACATTCGCCATCAGAGGTCTACCGAGTTGACACCTTTCCCGCAACTACCTGAAGCCTTCCTCGTTCGTATATATACGTCCTTAACCGACCATCGTATATCCCCGCGTCTAAGGCAGGGTCTGCTAGGTAGCCTTACTGACGAGTCCACTAGCAGGCCCAGGACGAAACGCTCCCTCTCCCCTCCTCTTACCTCCTCACACATTTTTCCAGTCAACAGTTTACCGCCAAAGAACTAACAAGGAGTGTATCCCATGTGTCTGCCTCCGGTTGCCTTTGATTTAGTGAAATAGATTATTATATCTCGGTGATCATCATATAAATTTTAATAAGTTCTAGAACTAAGTTATAAAAAATTGTTTTGTTATAAACAAATTGTATTTTTGACAATTTGTTAGCACCATATTATTATACATAAAAAGCCATGAACCTCGCCTGTTGGATGTTTTCGTGTATCTCCTCTGGTTTTCGAGATAGTACTTCCTGGTCGAAACTTTAAAATGGTTTCATTCCCTAAATATGAAAACGGGCCGGTGTAAAAAATACGTATTTCTTATTTTTTGGTCCTCTAAAACATATCCGAAAACCAAAGCAATTGAAGGCAGTCAACTGGGATATACTCCTCGTAACTAAGACCTCGAAGTATGCGTTTTATTTATATCGCGTGACCTGAAAGAATACAAATAGTATATGAAACACCAAAAAGCGATGCGCATATTTTGGGGTCAATTGAAACTGAATTCAAAATCTTTTCTTCGTGTATGTTTAAAATACAACTCGAAAACTCGGTTGCCAACCATATCTGATATATGTGCTATGTATGTGCATGCGTCCTCGATCTATGCTTTGTGTAAGTGCATAAGAGACGAGTTTATAAACTAAAAGTTCGTAAAGAAGATCGGTCCTGTGAAAAATAATCCTGAGCATCAACAGTATAGTTTAATGTTTGAATAAAGGTGTGTCTCAAACTATGCACTTCGCATATATGTACATACATACCTATATCTATATAGACCTCGAAGTATGCATTTCATATATGTATATATTAATAGATTTGGAATGAAATGCTCGTCATTTTTTGTCGTTATGTAAATTTGAATAAGTTGTAAAATAAAGTTATAACAAATTTTTTTGTTATAAACAAATTGTATTTTGGGCAATTTTTTAGCACCGTGTTATTGTACATGAAAAACCATAAAACTCGCCCATTAGAAGTTTTCATGTATCTCTTCTGGTTTTCGAGATAGTATTTCTGAGTCTAAATTTTGAGGGGTAGTTTTACCCCTTTAAAGTGAATGTTAGCCGATAAAAAAAGTACGTGTCCCTTATTTTTGCTTGCTTAACAAGCGACGAAGTTTCATTGAAATTGGCGTCTCCGGGTTGGGAAACCTTCCTTGTCAGTCTAAGAGTCCAACTACTATGTAGTCCAGACACTTAAATATTTATTTGTTTATTTGTTTATTTGTTTATTTGTTTATTTGTTTATTTGTTTATTTGTTTATTTGTTTATTTGTTTGAGTGTTCTGTTGCATAGTGTTCTTTAATTTTATAGTTACATAGATACATTTTCTTTTACTTATATCTAACTATGAACTAATTATAAATTCTATTGTATAACAAACCTTGACGAAACCCATTCTGAGAATTGTATTTTCTCTGCTTTATCGATGTGAACGTCCTCAATGTGAATGTCTATTTATTTATATGTCAACAAAAATACATACTTATTATACCCGGAGCGCTGGTAATATAACAATCTTTAAAGCGGAGAGCACCCTTTAGCTGACTCATACGTTTTGATCACGACGTTCGTAACGAATAGACGGAGACAAAGGCTCGCCGCGGGTAATTAGACAGTTAATAGCATAAAAACTGTGCTAGCGGTCACGTAGGCACCTCGCACAGCAACGGTCCTTTTAGAGAGAGAGAGAGAGCGCGCACTGCCAGACAAAGATCTGGCAGTGGCTACAGAAAGACGGTGTTGTAACTATACGAGGCGACCCACAGGTGTCGGCACTATGATTACCCGCGCATGGACATAGGAATATAGGGACTAGCATAAACCCCTATCTTAGGCGAGGGGTGTGAAGCCTATTTCAGTGGGGAGGGAGGTACCAAGTGTGCCTAAATTTGATTGGTTGCATTTCTACGCATGCTCGGTATCACGAATTACGAAAGTGATAATCACAAATGAATATAATGTCTAAGTTAACATTAAGTAAGTGGTTATTAATGAACCGTTCACAGGTCAAAGTTATTCATTCAACTTTTTTAACATTTTATAACTTTGTATATTCAAAATTAAATCTTAATTTTTCATTTTGTGAAGTTAATCGATTTGGCGAATGGACGACTCATTATTAATTGGAATTATGAAAATAATGAAAATTGAAGAAAAATATGAAAGTTCAATTATTAAAATATATAAGATGAATTAAAATAGAGATATTGATTTGAAATCTTGTTCTAAATTGTTCTAAATAACAGAAACCGGAACAATAATATAAATAAACTTAAGTACGTTATATAGTTGAATGAAACAAAGTATATTTTAGGTATGTTATATCATTGTTTTATTGCCCTTTAAAAATTACAATTTTATTAAATAATTGTCGTTGACTATTTGACTTATCTATTTTATTTAATCCTATATAATGTAGGCGAATCTTAACATATTTAATACAAATTGACCGATGTTACTTTCCGACGCTACGAAAATGTCTACCACACCACCACGTCTTTTACGCACGTTCATCACTCATCGCGTTACTGCGCATGTGCACAGCAGCAGCCAATGGAAATTAGGCACACGTTTACCTCGTCGCCCCTCCCGCAAAGATATCACTCCCCTGCAATAGTATGCTTCGTCCCTATATTCCAATGTCCATGTACCCGCGACGTAACTCTTCGTCTCCGGCGACGATTTCCGTATTCCGCACGACAATTGTCGAACTTCGCGGCGAGACGCGCGGTACGAGCTCGCAGCGACGACGCTGGCTTCTCAGCGCGCATGACGTCATGCCGCGGCCCAGCCAATCCTGAACAATACTGTATTGTATATTTGTGTTCACTTTGTTAAATCGGAGATGGGTATGGGGCCCAAACTCCACCCAACCCAGACCTTCCCTGCTGGGCGGGAATAGAATACACCAGCAGTATCCCCTGTTTGTCGTAAGAGGCGACTAAAAGGGGCACGTGGGCCGTCGTTTCACCTCATAATAGAGATGAAACGGCGTCAAACTATACCGGGAGTCGTGACCGGTCATCCTCCCTGAGGTCATGTTCACACTGTTCGGGGGGGGGGGGGGGGGGGGAGATGCTGTGGGTTAGGATGGAGTTTTAAAAAAAAAGGTATATTTTTGCTGTCAAATGTAGGGATTGTAACGTATACGTCGCGGAATGTCACTGGCATTTCTGTCTCTGTCCGTCCTCGGTGTTACCTAGTGCTACGTAAAAGATTGGACTTGCACAATTGTGACTTTTATGTCGTTCTGGTCTTATAGGCGGAATTTTGAATGATTATGTGTTTTACTTTGTTGAATGAAACAAGATGATAGATACTTCTGTTAGTATATGGATATGGTTCGTATATGTTTGTTATAGATCATGCACGTTAATTTATGCAATAATATTTGTAACTTACCGTGTGAGTGTATATAAGATGATGATGACTGTTTGCATACTAAATTTTTTTGGTACTTCTATCACTTCTGACACCACTTGTTATGGCTGAGCGTTCTTTCGATTCGAAGATTGAAATGGGACTGCGATGAGCGTGAATGATGAGCCGAGGTTCTGGATCTCTGGTGGTGGTTAGCAGTGTTGCATATGACGAATAATTAATAACTTTTTAAGAAATAGTGAAACAAAGCCTTTTGGAGTTTGCTCAGGAGAGTGTCCTTGACAACAAATGCCAAGATTAAACTCATTGGAGCTTCCTCCCCTAAACGTAAAGTTTACCAAAAATATAAATGTAATTCAATTTCACTGCAGTTTAAGGCATAAATGTTTTAACTGCCTTAGGTAAGTTTTAAATTACCTTTCACTTTTCCAACTTACACGATTTTTATTATTAACGACATTTCAGTTTTAGGTAAAGATTGCGCCGCCACACAAGTAATATAACCGTTTAACGAGGGACTTTAAAAGACGCAACATTCTTCACAGTGTACGCAGTACTTGCTTGGAATGTACTTTTACGGAGAACGTTTAAGAAACGAGACTGTAAAGAAGGTAACGACGTACGCGTTTATAAGGGTAGGTCAAGATTGGCCACTGGTAACTGTAAAAATACTAGATTATGCTCGTATCTCTGCCATCATTCTGTCTAAGAAACTTACGTCTTACTCCAAGTTGAATTGGAGCAGGTATGTAGTTCTGTTGATTCAGCCTGTGCTGCTAACCATGAAGATCCGATGATTTCAAAGCATTAAACTTCGTCTCTCGAAGTACTTTACCTCTCGAGGAACTTTAATAATGTTCATTGTATGCCTCGAAATTAATAAATACTGTTAGGAATAAATTTATTAATTCTACGGGCGAGTAATTTATCATTTACTTAGTAAGATAACGGTATCAATTAAATTTTATGTATCTTACCGCCCTTTTACATAATGAAAATAGCGTAGGATGTTGTTTTTAAACCTAATAAAAAGTTAAACAATTGAAATTCTTGAAGTTAATATAAAAGCTGAATTTTAGTTCTTTTTTAAAATGTATTATTGCTATAATTATTTTTATTGTATCATAATTATATCGAGAGTTTATTTTTATTATGAATTATCATAAATTATCATGAAATGAGCCACATAACTCTCATTGAGAGTTCTTTTGACATTAATAAAATAATCCTTATGAATTATGTAAATTAGTACCTTTATGAAAAAATGTTTTGTAGGTATACATATGTCTAATATTTACACAAGCGCTATCAAAGACATTCTTTCTTTGACTTCCGGAGTCAACTTCTTGATTTTAAAATGTATTTGCTTCGTTTCGCTTTTTCTGATATTTTCCAAATTAGAAACGAAAATGGAAGAAATACAGTCTGATGTAATCTTGAAATGCTTCGACCGACGCTGTTTCCGCCTCTTGAATAAATTACCCGGAACAGTGTATTTGTTTAAAGCGAAAATTTATTTTTCATCATGTATGGTAAAAAGAAAAATTATGTATGCCTCGAAAAATTACTATTTCACCTTCATTTCGGTAAGTTCCGAAATAATCGAATCAAAATGTAACAATTTAACCCGCCGTTGTCACACCTCCTTTTTCAAACGTAGTTGTCATGCTGGGTCAATTTGACCCGAGCCAATATTCAATCAATTGTTGCTTAGAAACTATACATACGTCAAATTAAGTCGCGAAAAATTCTGAGATCAAGTTTGAACATTGTAGATTTGATTTTCAAAATTAAAAATTAACATTGAAAGTTTCATCATGGCAAAACGAATTCTTTAAACAAAAAAAAATTCTGAATGAAAATTTTTTTAGCATAACTGAAATTACTATTACATTGCGCCAGTAGTACCATTTTCAATGATGCCTCAATGATATTTTACGTGAAAGTCAAATTCTGAATCAATTTGAGCCAGTGTAACAACGGAGGGTTGATACAATTTACTGTCAAATATGTTAAGCAGACCAACTACGATATATTTTTATTTTCTATTTATGAAAACTTAATTTCTATTCTATAATATAATCGCCGTCATTATCAGTAACATTCAGCTGTCTGCTCGGCAAGTTTCTAATGCCTTTCTCTCAGACAGAATCGGGGCTGGGATGCTAAAAAGTCACCAATATACTTTTTGAGGGTGGTTTAATTGTCCAACTTCTTGCCCGGCAGATGTCGTTTAAGAGCTCGGAACAAGTGAAAGTACGAAGGTGCAATGTCCGGGCTGCTCGGTGTATGGGGTACAGTAGCCATCCTAGCTCCTCGAGCTGTTAACGCGTCAACTTTACGCAGTGAGGTCGAGCGTTACCGTGAAGAAGCTGGACGCCGAGTGGTTTTGGCCGTTATGTTCGCACGGCATCAACTAGCTTGTGGAGCTGGTCCCTGTAACGGTTGGCGTTGATTGTCTGATTAAGCTACAGGAATCCCCAGAAGAGCATTCCCCGTGTGTCCCAAAAAACCGACAGCATCAACTTCCAATCGTGTGGATCGGGCTTTAGCCGGGCTGGCGGGACTTCGCCACGAGGAAGCTAAAAGTCGTGTGTAATTTTCGTAGCGTACCCAGCTTTCATTTCCAGTGGTAATTTTTTAAAGAAAATCCTGACAAATGCTCACACGAGCGGCCCGGTCATGATAGATCAACGCGCGAGGCGTCCATCGCGACATATCTTTGAGGTAGCCCATCGATATAAGGTGGCGATTGATAGTTGTACGGGGTTGCCGAAGAGAATTTCAAATCTCGCATGCTGGAATTCGGATGCAGCTCGAGTTCGCCGCGTAAAGCGTCTTCATCGAAGATAGTTGACCGACCAGAGCGGGGTTGATCTTCAGATACAGCTTGTATCGATCTCATCGAAGTGTTTGTACATGAAGCGTATCGTCCGATCGCTATTAGTACCAGGTCCAAATGCAGTGTTGGTCTCCTTAGCCGTCTCCGTTGAAGAGGTATTAAGCCGGTGCCCATACAACATAATACATAGCTCGTAGTTGACGTTGCTCCATTTTCGTTCTCTATTAATTTCCCTGTTACGCCCGTGCCAATTTATACCCATTACGCGGAAAGTTCACGCACATACTCGCACATTCTGGAAACTTCTCGGGTCTGCTTCGATTTAAAAACGAAAACGTTCGAAAAACAACGAACCCGACATGGACTTCTGGGACAGCCCAATACATGTTTACTACTTGTACACATGTAACAACGTTTACAAGAGATATCGAATACATAACAACGAACGAAACGTAATCCAATAGTAAAATCACAATTCATTACGGTATACGTAATATTAATTTCTCACCGGCTTGAAACATCAAACGAAATTCAACTACCAAACCGTCATCATCCTCCAACCGTATCACGTGCTCCGTGATACGCGTTGTAACGAAACTTTCAAAGAAAAATCTCCTCTCCCCGTCTTCCCTTCTCCGAAAACGTTACGAAACTTTTTATATTATCGAATGAATTCCATGGCCAGTTGTTCCATCGTGTCGCTCGAATTGCGTGAATCGAATACAATTTTTCGTTGGTGGGAGGAGGAGGGATCTAGAAGTTTAAGCATTTCAGAAGGAAGTCGGCATTACACCCCCGAAGTAAACTATTGCGAACACGCTCGCCCTGTATAGAGTTATTAGATCACGCGCCCGGTGTGTTTGATGGATGGGGATGTTTATAGGAGGTCTTCGTCTACATGAAATAAGAGCAATCGATGGGAACGGACGGTCAAAACCCTTGAGAGAGTCCTCCGTACTGCTGTATCCTTTTCCGGCTCTTCTTCTCATAGCTCCCCTGCTCGCATACCCTACCAGATTGCACGAATAAAAGAATCCCGATACCTGCCACGTGCCATTATCTCGGAACTCTTTTCCCTCCCTTCTTACCCTTCACCAACCCCGGGAGCGTCTCGCGAAGGGATCCTGCAGGTGGAAATCCCTTGTCGCGGAACATATTGTATACCTCCTTGCACAGATGGTAATTCTCGTTTCGATTAAATCAGAACCCTTCCAGGGAAAATCGAGATCCTACTTGGAACAGACGATAATCCAGCTTTGATAGTTTCGACTGTGTTATGTGCTGTTGAGGATGATGATGTTGAAGAGATTGGTGGGTAGATACCTACGTGGGTAGATACACTGTTATACAAAGAACTTTTCACATTTCTGGTGATGTGGGTGATTTATACATATATTGTACTTGTTCTTTATGTTGGTTGTGGTATTTTGGTATGTTCAGTTGTTCACATGTGTACATGTAGTGGAGACATAGAGAAAGTAAATAGAGACTTTGTGTTGTATTGATTAATACATTATTGATTCTTGACATGAGAATTCCGTTTGTGCTTAGTGATCGTTGTAGACCAGTTACATTTCGTCTTAACATATTGGCTATAGAGCCACAATTCAAAAAATTCCTATTAAGATCATTGTGATGGAATGAAGACATCATATCCAGTGTTGAATTTTCAGTTTAATGCGTTTAGTTTAAGGTTGGTATAATTGTTATTTCGATAATTGATCTTGACTTTCATGGGGCTGATGGAATCTTGGTTTCATTTGTCTCTTTGCTTGCATTTATTTAATTAGTTCAATTAAGTCGGTCATATGACTAGCACATGCACAAGAAAGAAGACAACGATTATTTGCCGAGGCATGTTCATTTATTTTGATTTAGACTCAAGAAAGAAGATATGGATTATCTACCGGAGGATCTTCACTTTATTTTGATTTAGACTCAAGAAAGAAGACACCTGCCGAGAGAAATCAACACTAAAGCGTCTAGATTTAAATTACTTTTAAGATGATTGTAAATGTTTATAAAAAGTTGGATAGATGAAATTAATAATTCAATCGATCTAACTTCGATTACATCGACGGGATCAGTTTCCATCTATCTTCCTTTGGGTCTCCTCGCACCAACCTCCTCGTCATGAGACCCGGGCAATCGGTATTATCCTTGATAAAGTATTGTAAACCAAAGACGATACCGAGCTAATGGCTGCGAAATTAAAATTAATTTTTTTAGTTATAAGAATGAATGTAAGATCGATCATTTTTGGAGAATGTTCTATCTTATATGAAACTGAGAATATTCTAACACTAAATGTAAGATAGAAAATCTTTGCTAATTATAAGAATATGTGAAACTGAATACTTTGATAAAGTGCAAGAACTTACGCATTATAATTCGATTATTTTAATAAATTCATTCTCTTCCATCATTTCCTACGATTGAAGTAAAGATGTACAAAACTGAAGAGTATTATTAGTTTTCTTCCTTAATTTCTGTTACCCTAAACTCTAAATCAAGAGGACCGTTATTGGATTGACAACCGCCCAGGTGCAAAAAGAATATTGCCGCCCTCATTAATATACTATTAGTGAATTGAGAAATTTATATACAGTGGTTACTTTTATATCTATATCTACATATTTTTACACAGTTATCATGCAAAGGGAATAATTTTTAATTTTTATTTTACTAAAAGAAAATAAAGATCCTATAATAATTGTGGAAACATAAATTCTTTTGTGAAAGTAGATTTCGTAAAAATCGATGAAAATGTTCAACTATGAGAGTCTGTATTTTTTAAAACAATTCGTGGTGTAATAAAAGTCTGTCTTCGATTGTTTTTTTGATAAACATTACTCACTTAAGTATAATAATACAGAATAAAAGTATACTAGGTATTTGTATTTTAAAGTATATATGTGCTCGTTGTTACTGTTAAACTACTGTATTAACAATGGAAAGTTAAAGTATTTTACTCAAATTTAGATAAGAATACATATATCTGTTGGTAATAGCAGTACCTATTAAACGTGATTACTTTTTTGTACGCGAAAAAGAATGTAATACGTCCGACGAGACTTCAACCCAATTATGTTTTACTTTCGCAATGAAAATGAATGCACTAATTGTAAATTATTGTTTTCACAAATTCATTTCTAAAAATTTTAAGTTCGAAACATTACTATACGCAGAGAAACAAGCAACAACGTTTGGCGTATAAATGGCCTCCCTCGGTCTGTATGCAAACGTATAATAGTCGTACCGATGAATTTCGCAATCTTTCAAGAATGCCAAGTGTATGTCGAATACACAATTGTTCTCAGGTGATCCTAAAAATAAAAATTTAATAGATTTAAATCCGGGGTACGAGAACCCTAACTGATAATAGGTCCTGTACGACCTATCCATTTATGACGAAATCGTTCATTTAGAACATTTCAAGCACCTTCCATAAAGGTAAGCATTTCCGGATTATTGAAACACAAAAACGGTTATAACTTGGAAACATGGTAAAATCGGACACACATGTAACATATGTTTATGCAGATTTTTGTCATTCTTTTTGTGTTTCGTATCCACTCATGAAGTGGCTCCCACATGTTATGGTTATGATACACCCTGCACATTTTCTGGCCGCCAGTCCCGTTGACGTGCCAATTGTCAGCGACTTTCAAGAACGTATTTATGTATGCACGCGGCAGTTCTACCAGCGAAGTTCCTCATACCGTAAGGTCCATTAGGGCGTAAACCGCCGCGAGAGAAAGAGAAATATCCTTGAAGCGTCTTTCCCCTTTCTCCAAGCCAACCGAAGAGTAAACGAGCATCCATTAATCGCCGCCTTGGCCGGGGAAAACGCGTGAATGGCGGGCAGGACTCGCTCTCACCATCCGGCGAATGGCAAACCCCAATGACGAAGAACGGGGTTGATGGAACGAGGGAAGAAGTAGAAGGAAGACGGGAAGATCCTGAAAAATGTCAAAAAACTGGGCGGAGTCAGGATCTCTGGTGTACGCGCGCGTGTGTGTGTGTGTGTGTGTGTGCGTGCGTGCGCGTGTGTGTGTGTGTGTGTGTTGTCACTGTGCACCATCGCGGATCACCGAAGACAAATAGGCCGTGTCAGTTTTAATATGTTCTTCCGGTCCGACAGACGTGCAGAGAAGAAAGAATGCCACGGAACGGCGAACATCCACCCCCTCAAACCCCTCCTGACGGGGTTCGGATCGCGTTTCGAATCTCGTCCACGTCCGTTCCCTTGGAAGTGTCTCTCCTCCTCGTTCACGGACAGATAAACGAATAGCTGCGGAGCCGAGCGGCCGTGAATCTTCCTAATTTTCCGTCTTGTGGAAGCGTCTCGATCGGGCATACGAGGATCGCGTGGCTGATGCTGGTAAAGTGTGAAATATGGTAAGCTGGATCGCGACTAGGAAGAAAATGGAGACTCGAGCAATTAAGGAGGTATTCTACTGTGACATAAGGATTTTTAAACATTTTTTCAGGAACTTCTTTTTAAGAACTTAATGAAAGATTTTCATGCTGAACGTTTCTGTTGTACATTTATTATATCTTAAAGTATAAATAAAAATATTGTTTGGTTGAAAATATGAAATAAAGATGGCATTGCAAGCAATGAAAGTCGACCACCTCGAACAAATTTCTCGATTGGATACCATAATTCTGGTCGTTCTGTTCATCTGAAATAAAAAGGAACTTGAAGGATTCTTGAATTATTCCGGCATCGCCATCACAGGCACTACATTTGAGTTGAAATATTAAGAGTTTTTAAACTGGTTACAAGTTGAAAATTAAGTGTCGATTTTCGCGATTTTTTCGTCTATTTTGGACTGTAAAATTAAGGAAGAAAAATATTTTGGTTCAATCTTGGTAGGGACGATAGCGACACATCTGCTTAACATGCGTGCACAAGATGGGCCCGATCGGTGGAGTAGAATTTGAGAAATCGTGGCAATCATTTTCTAAAACACGTTTTTGAGAAAAATGAGTTTAAAGTTTAAATGTTTGCTTGCGATATGGGTCGCGATAGGTGTACGTGCCGTCTTTTATACTTCTATAGGTTTGACAATTTTTTGAATTTCGTCATAATGCTTCAAGGACACATTTTCAGGACCTCAAACTATAAGAATATCTAAGAAAAAGAAAATCGATTTGCTTCACCAGCTACAGTAGAATGCCCCCTTAAGAGATCATTTGGGTGTGCGCGTTATAAAAATAAAACTTTTTTTAGGAATTCATTATAAAGGAAGAATAAAATGTGCAAAACTTTTTGTTGTGTATTATTATACATTTAAAGAATAAGAAAATGTTTATAATGGTAAAATAAGTGGTTTGTTAGTGTGTGTTTCAGGTCTGTATTCTATACATATACAGCCTGAAACGTAATTGCATTGCTTGCCGCAGATGGTTTCAGCTGATAGACTAATCTGACACAAAAATTTTAACGTATTCTTAATTAGTATGCGAGTGACTATCGCCGGTACTGGAATCAAGTCGTTTTATCCAGTTTAACATAGTTCTTACATTGGAAGACCGCTAAAAACGAGATGTTGAATTTGTATATTTTTATATAAATGTCCGCCATTTTGTTAAATTTGCACATAAATAATTTATTCTGGTACCGGCGACAGCCATTCGTATACCAATGAAGAATCCGTCTGAATTTTTTCTTTCAGATGAGACTAGAAACTGAAATCACCTGTGCTAGTGAAAAAGGCCATACAGAGCTAGACATATTTTATTTTATTTTTTAAATACAAATCGTCAAAAATATATGCGTTTATTTAACAGAGGTTGTTGGTCTTGATTTTAAGTATATTGAAATATTAATTTTATGTAAGAAACTAGTAACGGTATTTAAATAATACAGTCTCTTTTGCAATGTACGCGTCACCCATATTTGAGTAAAGTATTAAAGAAGACTGGGGTGAATCTTCTAGGTGTGCAACTTCTTGGTATTAATAGTTCATTTTTCTTGACGGAATGGTATCTGGGTGAAAGCGAAAGCTTTAGTGAAATTATCTCATGTGTCTATGCATTGGTTTTTGATTGGGATATTGTGACAGTATAATGTCTTCCCAGAATCGTTTGTATGACAGCTGAATATTTCCAAAAATAGTGATAATATTGAAACGAAGATACTATGTATTCTTAACGTTTTCTAATTCGATGACTATATGGTTACTCGAGGTTAATCAAAGTAAGAGTTATGTCTGTCTAATCATATTAATTTCTAATATTCGGATCAATATTCAATTACCTAGCTTTTCTGTATCTTAATACAGCGACTTTAAAAATATTTCAAAACATTTTTATTTATTTTAACAGGACTAGATTATTATTCTTGTTCTCAGTCAGTAGATGAACATGTAGCAACCAACGAAGTAGCAACAAGTTTCGAATACACATTCACCCTAAAATCATCTGTGTTTTAAATACACATACTTTATATTAACGTTTCTATTGTAACTCATTACCCAATGTCAACATAAAAAATAGTGTTCATATAATTTCCAATGGTTTAAAATTTTACATCAACTGGAAGTAATTCTAGGCCTATAGAAAAATATAAAAAATTCTTTATTGCCCAAAACATATAGTTTTAGAAACTATATACAATACAGCCTAAAGTTATAACTTCACCGTAGTAATGCCTTTAAGGCCAATTTCTTTAGCATTTTCTGTATTATGTAACGACTGTAGTATCTATCTTTTATCAAGATTAGTAACCCTCATTGCCAGATACCACACCAGCGCGAATTTGCACCAGCCAAACATTGTTCCGTCTATAACACTTCATCTGGCTAGCACAATGGGTTCAAATTTTTACACTTAAAAATTATTTCTCACTTTTGTAATTATTACTATTGAATTTCTCAGGAAATTTTACCTTAAAAAGTATGTTATGAGGTCAGTTTGCTTTTATTCTGTTTAAGTTCTTAAATAGTTATAAAAAATTCAAAATCCTAATTCGCACCAGTGTTGTGTTTGTTGTATGTTATATGTACGTATGTTGAGGTGGGGTGTGATGTCTGAGGGTTAATGTTCACGAAAATAAGGTTTAAGGAAATTCATCGTATTCGTTAATTAATACATAAAGTGTTACATAAAATTAATCTTGAAAGAATTATTATGCTCAAGTTGTTATAGTTTGACCCAATACCGTACGTCTACTACAATCTCTTTCTTCGTTCTAGAGTACAAAACCCGATTCGCGACATTTATAGCAAGACAGATCGAGACCAGCAACATCCATTTCCGAATCACCTTGTACAACAACGTAACAGTAAAAACACTGACCTAGATAAGAATTGCATACCGCCGCGACGGACGTATGAAATGAGACCTCCTTCAGAACAGTAATTTGAGAACAATGATGGTCCAACGTTACCATATCCCGAGCTCACCCGACGTTTCAGCAGGGGGTCGCCTTCATTTTTCACGGCGACGGAAGTGTAGGGGAAGCGAAGGGAAAGCGCGGAATGGGTGGTGGAAGAGGTGATGGTAGAGAGAAGATCTCGAAAAAGGAAGAACACGCGACGACTGATCTTCCTCCTCCCCCCCCCCCACTCCCGTAGCTCCAGGGGGGTTAGATGGATAAACGGTTACTCGCGAATATTCTCCTTGCTCCTCGATCATCGTCGTCGCCGATCTGCCAAGACGGCGGATAGGAAGAGAATGGAGTTTACGAAACTATCGTCCGGAGACGATAGAAACTAAATTGAGTTTCCGCGGGCACCGCGACCATTTGTCATTAGAGAGAAGATTCAGACAGGAGGCCTCTGTTGCCTTTCCAGACATTTCCTGATCACGTCAACCCATCCTTCTTCTCCTCTTACCCAACCCATCCAAGCTCCTCTTTCCTTTCCCTCGGCGAAGAAGAAATTCCATCGCTGATCTTTCCTTCGTCACGGTCACGTTGTCCTTCTCCAGTGTGTATCCTCGGATGAACAGTCGAATGATAGGGGGAGAAACGGTCATCCAACGAGCATCCTTCCCTAGTCGAAGATTCTCGATCATATTTACGAGCCCTTCATCCACCGTGGATCAGACCAGATGACTATACCGGCTGAATGCAGACTGCTGCGACGGCCACGGAGAATGGAGTTTGCAAAACTCGCCCCCGCCGAACCACAAGAGGGTCTGGGAATTGGACGTCCACTTCTCTGATGTACAGCGTCCATTTATCGTCGGAGAATTTTGATGCGCGGACAGTACGTTTCCCCGTGATGAATAACACTTTTCTTTGGCTTTATAGTCGTGTCGTGTTCTATGCGCGAAGAGACAGGTCCAAAATCCGGGCACCTGGGCGATTTTCTTTGACGGCCAAAGGAGACCCTCGGTTCCGAGTGGCAGTTACGACCGTTATTGGCTCGCTCATCAGCGTTCCGTGTAGTTGGATCGGGTGAACCAGAATGTTTTCTTTTGAGGAAGATTATTCGTCGAGCCACCATCTATCAGGTGGTATAAACAACGGGAGAATGCTTTGTTGCGCGGATAGGAAGTTGAGGATAATGGACACGAGAATTGTTTCCGCGGATGTTGGACGTTCGAACCGTGTTCTGTGCTTCATGGAATGCGTGTGGAGCTGCCATTGCACGAACGGTAATGGGTTAATAGAGTAATTGTATTGCTTATTTGGTTATGGTTACAGTATTGTTCGCCGGTAGTTTCGATTGTTTTGTCATATGTGAATGAGGTTGGATATGGTTTGGAAAGAGAGTAAAACTTTGAGGAGGAGAATATTTTATTATGAAGGCTGACAGAAGTACCTACAGTACTTACTGAAAATATTTATTGTGTTACTCTCAAATTTACGTATACCTCATTCAACGAGTCGAGTCAGTAACTATAAACAAAGCGAGGTGATGTCAATTTAGGTAGGACAGAGACAGAGGTAGTTAATAGCTGGGCTTAGCACGTGAATTTTTTGATTATTTTTTCTGACTCGTCTGGCTGATCATACACCCTAGTAGCATTGATGTTTGGCCAACGGTGGTCAACGGTTGGGAGTTCGTTGGTATATGATTAGTGTTTTTGCCTACAAATTCCCAACATAGGGCCTACGACGAAAAGTTATGACAATTTGCTCTCGAATAGCCAACGTTGGGCCTATAATTATTACCGTTCGTTAAGTAACATGAATATGTGTATTTTTCTTATTCATGTATATGTATATGTACAGGGTGGCCCACAGAACTCTTAACAGCTCAATATCTCGAAAACTATGCCATTGATTTTACAGTTCTTGGTCTTAAATTGCATGAATCTGAAGGGCCTTTCTAACTACATAAACGTGAACTGCCCCACCCCCTTTCCCTTTAAGGGGGGCGGGAGTACCTTTATAATTTTAAATAGAACTCCCTATAAAACGTTACATATTTAGATTCTACAGGAAAAAACAAGTAAATATTGTCTGAAACAATTTTTTTGTCAGATATTTCCATGGTGAGATATAACATTGAAGTTTCGACTTGTAGGTACTTACTTGAAGCGCTCGGAAATTGCGTTATTGAATTATACGCGCTTGGGTCCTTTGCTTACTCGTGAAGAAATAAAATGTTCAAAATGTCCACCACAAGCTTGTAAACATTTATTTACTCGAAACATCAAAGTTGTTCTAACATTTGTTAACATTTCAGGAGTCACTCCTCGATCCCCCGATCTAACATCATTAGATTTTTTCTTATGGGGATATATAAAGGACAAAGTTATGTTTGAACCATCAACGACAAAAGAGAATATGAAACAATGAATACGTAACGCTTGCGCTTCAGTGACTCCCGAAATGTTAACAAATGTTAGAACTTTAATGTTTCGAGTAAATAAATGTTTACAAGCCTGTGGTGGACATTTTGAACATTTAATTTAAAGAACATTTTATTTTTTCACGAGTAAGCAAAGGACTGAAGCGCGTATAATTCAATAACGCAATTTCCGAGCGCTTCAAGTAAGTACCTACAAGTCGAAACTTCAATGTTATATCTCACCATGGAAATATCTGACAAAAAAATTGTTTCAGACAATATTTACTTGTTTTTTCCTGTAGAATCTAAATATGTAACGTTTTATAGGGAGTTCCATTTAAAATTATAAAGGTACTCCCGCCCCCCTTAAAGGGAAAGGGGGGGGGGCACTTCACGTTTATGTAGTTAGAAAGGCCCTTCAGATTCATGTAATTTAAGACCAAGAACTGTACAATCAATGGCATAGTTTTCGAGATATTGAGCTGTTAAGAGTTATGTGGGCCACCCTGTATATCACACTGTTAAGTTTATACAATAATAAAGTCTAAGTGTGTTACTAAGTTGTGTCAATCATTTAAAACGCATAATACTAATCACCATCACATCATCTTTCAAACGAACTCCGCGGTATTAATTTACCAACGAGCAGTGGTTAATTCGCGAGCTTATCGCGAGACGCCACATGAATCTTATTTTGAATAATCCACATAAAATACAAGTTTAGATTTAGGTCATTTTGATCCATTGACGATGGCCACCAGTAATGGCCATTACTATACTCTTCGTTGTAAGTTTTAAAGTGGGTACAAAAATGTCAGGTAATAATTTTGAAATATTGGTGTATTTGTTTACGCGGCCAGAGCACTTTCTTTGTCTATTACAAATAAAAACGGGGTTATCAGATAGACAGATTGGTAAGCTATATTCTAAGGCAAGAATTCAACAAAAGTGTTACAAATGTGCAATTAGTCTCGAGGAAACAGTAAACTTCTTACTGTTATCTTTTCTGTCCTAAACATGTACAGTACTGGAAATATTTATCGAATCCCTCGCAAATTTATGTAGTAAATTACGTAATAAACAGTTTTCATAGAACTATGATTGATAAAATGATTCTTATTTAATTTCTTTTGACCAAGATAGTGAGCTACCCATTTTTGGAATAAATGTCTGTTTTAATTAATTTTCCTAGTACTGATCAATTATCAGTGATAATAGAAGTGCTAATAAGTATTAAAGTATTTAATATTCAAGTGATGCAATTACTAATTCCAGTAGGTAGGTACTTAATACAAGTTCAAATAGAGTGATAGTTCAATGAAATTATAATTTATCATTAGTCAACGTTATTGACTACAATTCTCAGATAATTCAGAATGTAGTTAATTATATACTATTATACATGGATGTCACGTTCGTGTTGATGTACAAGGACAAGACTATGAAATAAAATGCTAAGCATATTAAGTAATCGTCCATCATTATATCGCTATTACTGATATTAAGTATCAGTCATGTTAAATAATTTGAAAACAGGAAAATTATGTGGAACTCTAATATTCTGTAATAAAAGCTCTCGTTGTTACTCATTTTGTATTATTTACGACGTTCCCTTCGAAGTTTACAGAAAAGCATTCACACTCTAATTTCCATATAACATTGTTCTCTTATTTTTTGTACAGAAAACGACTAAAGAAAACAAAAGCCGAAAATAGCCTGAATTCCCTCGTCCAACAAGAATCTCTTTGGGATACTGTACGTTTGCAAAGTTTCCAGGAAGGAATACGAAATAGTTGTGTGATATTCTACAATGTTTTATACAAGAAGAGAACAAATTTTTATCGCTCACCTTGTGGAAATACTAGTGTCTAAATACTCCACCTAAAGCCACAGACTAATCGATATTGCAAACGGAACGATCATCGATAAGCTTATAATCAATCCCACGTCAGATTTCTTGAAGCTCAACTCGGTGATTGGTCGAACTCTCAAAATGAACTGGAAAGTAACGGTTCCGAAAACGTAATTAAGCGATTCTATGACGATCATCTACGAAAGATTCATTGTACTCGTCTATACATGTCGCTTTCGAGATTACACGTCAACGAGGATGAAAGGAAAAAGCGACGAACTAGCAAAAGGTTTCAAACGATCACATGGGATCAAATTGAATTTTTTATCTTCGAGCCTTCAATTTACAAAATGTTACATTCTTGTTAACATGAGTAGTGTTACGTAACCAAAGAATCATTTTCACGTCTCAAAAATGAAAGTATTTGAACGATTAAGTATTGTTTTATTTTTGAACGATGTATCAGAACATACAGGAAAAAATAAAATTGCATCCGTGTGGAAAATTTTGGAAAATTACATTTGCATCCAAGTAATGTCTATTTATACTTCGCATGTGTATACGCTAAGAGGAATTCATTTCATTCGTGAAATGCAACAGAAATAAACGAAACTTCTCGGAAACTAGTTCCAACAGAAACAGAGAACACTTTGCAGCGTGAAGAAGAGACGCCTAGAAGCGATTAAAAATAGTCGCGGGAGAACAATCCCATCATTCGAGTTATATCACCGGTGATTAAACACGGCATCGATCTGTGCGTGCACATTTTTTCCGAGACGGGAGAGCGAGAGGAAGCTGGAAGCACACACAGAGACTCGGAACGGAACGAGAAACATAAAAAGGAAATTCGAAAAAGCGAATGGCGCTTGTTGCGAGCTCGTTCCGTTCGTGCACGCGGTTATCGATTGCGCCCATGCGTCCCGGGTATTTCTCGATATATGTACATAGGTACTTATCGCGTTCCCTTGAATTACGAACAAACACTTTTATGAAAACTATCGTCGAACTCGGCGTTACGAAGTACAACAATTTTCTGGTGAATCAGATGCACGTTCTTCCAATTGTCCTTAAGGGGTCATGCTCAGTCAGGAGGCCGAAAAAAGAGTGTTCTTTGGGAATTTTTTTCTCGAAAACTATGAGACCTTTTTCAAAAAATGTGTTTGTGTTTTAAAGACTGCAGTTTATAGATTATAAGGTAATTTTTTTATTTAAAAATATTTATTAGTAAATAAATGGTGAGCAATTTCCCGGATATCTCTTCACAAAAAGTGGCCTGCAGTGATCACTGTAACTTCGTAACGGTGCATCTAAAATTAAAAATTCAGTAAGATTTATGTAATGGAAGAACCAATATTGTCCTTGAACGTGGGGTTTTTCGAAATACATATTGATTAGGAACAAAATAGCGGACGTTTTCCTGAAAAAGTGCGATTTTCACCTAAAAAATTATTCGTTTTTGGTCAATGAAAAAAGAAGTATGGAAGGAACAAAAGAATCCATCGTTCCAGGATAAGTTTCTCTGATTTGAAATAAGGCGCAAAAGGCTTCATGTAAATCGACACAGTAGTTTTCGAGCCATATTGATCACCGATTTGAAAAATGTAGTTTCGAGAAAAACGCGTTTAAAGTTTCAGATCAAGCCTACACTTACATAAAATGTTCATTTTTTAACGCCTGTAACTCTATCATTTTTAATTGGATTACCTTGAAACTTGAACAGAATATTCTCGATATGTTATACTTAAAGAAAATGTAGAAAGTGAAAAATCGATTTTTTGAACATTTCTGACTGAGCATGACCCCTTAAGTGTTCAGTGCTAAGAGTGGAATTAGATCAGGAGTGTTTGAAGATCTGTAGTATGTGACGAATATTACTTCTCTTATCAGCATTTGGTTGTATAGAAGTGAGGTAAAAAGACCCAGGGCAGAATCAAGATCTTATTGAACCAGCACTAGGAATCCAAATTTGTAGATACCCACACAGGAAAGGCATGTTTTCATCAGAGACTTAATACCGGTATAATTGTAATACCAGTATTATGCCCAGGGACTTAAAACCGGTATGATTTTGATACCGGTATTATACCAGCAAAGCTATACCGAAACCGATATATGTATTACCTAAAACCGAAATACAGTGGGTCAAAAATATATTCGTACACCCTTTAAAACAAAACAACTCTTTGAAAATTGGACCAAGTGACTTGAGTTTCTTTGTGACGTTAGAAGGATTCGTTTACTAAATGATGTGTTAACAAAATTTTGAAAAATTTGCGACTTTTCAGAATGTTGAAGAAAATAGTAAATGTTGTTTTTTACAACTTATTTGTCTGAGATTGTAATGAAAATTTAATAAATACATTTCGAAAATTTATGTCAGTTATATACATGCTGCAACTTTTATTGAAATTGGTTAATATAGAAACGAGTAACAAGCATCGAAAGATGTAAGAATCTTTAGATATACTATAGTTGTAGGTCACAAGTCGCGAAAAACTGCAATTTTCAACATTTTTAACCGTTTGTATCTCATAACAACGTTAACCAATTTCGATGAAATTTTCAGTATACATATAACTAACATAAATCTAAGCAATGTATTCGTGAAATTTTCATTACAATCTCAGATAAGAAAGTCGCAAAAAGCGACCTTTACTATTTTCTTCGCGGTTCCGACCAATTGCAACTTTTTCAACATTTTGTTAATACATCATTTAGTACACTAATCTTTCTAACTTCAGAAAAAACCTGAAGTCACTTAGTCCAATTTTCAAAAAGTTGTTCTATTCAAATACCGTTATAGTATTGGTATTTTATGTTTCCACAGAAGTCCCTGTAAAATGCCGGTATTATACCGGTATATAATTCGGTTTTCAGTAATTTATCGGTTTCGGTATACCTTTGGTATTAGTATATCGGTATTTCTTCGGTTGCCCTTTCAAAACCCTAATAAAAATTGAAATAGGAAAATACCGATATGATTTTATATCGTTGTATACAAAAAATGTACCGATATACATATGTACTGATATTTACTCGTGATTTTTTCAGTTCGTTAGAATTTTCAAGATATTTTTTATTACAATAAATAGATTTCTACGACGCAAAACTTGAAAGAACAATTTTAAAGAACGAATGTGCATGAGAGAATTAAAGAACGTACTATAGTATTACCAACTTCTGATCATGCCTGTGGATGTGCAAATCGATCCTTATTTGTCTCCGCACAACATTCTTTTACAAGTAATTCAGTGACACGTTCCAACATATTAGATATGATACGCCATTATGTAGGACAGTTTATAATTGTTTTTTTGTATCGCCTGTAATAAACTTTTCACTTCTCTGTTGGATGGCATTTGATTTTCTAAAAATTGCATACATTTTAATCTTCGATGCTTTTCACCTTTTTCCTGAATGCTTAACTTATCATAGAACCCTTCGTCGTCCGATTTTCTATCATTACTATTTGTTTCATTGATAAAGAAGGAATTAAAATGTTTATTATTACATACTGTAATCCGTATTGTTCTAATATTTATACACAAGGTGTACATTGTTTTAACAATTGTTTTATATTTACAGCAGTATGTCCGTTACATACTGCTAAAGTATTTAAAATCAGTTTTATTGCATCAATATAATGTTTATATTAAAAAATGATCGACCTATACAAGTTGCGGCATCGATTTTTAGCAACAATAATTTCCGTTTAATATCGTTATCAGTGGTTACTGTTTTGCTTTCATTATAATTGCATTTCGAGCTTCTTGTAAAGAAATATATAAGTTTATAAGCATTTATTTCTAAATACTATCTATAAAGTTTATGAATAGTGATGAAATTCATATGAGCAACAAATGCATCAAAGAATATGAATATAATTATTATGAGTTCACTTTGTAATCAAATGTCGTGCAGAATAACTACATAACCGTGGCATGTGTCATCGCAGAAACAAACAAAGGAAAACGATATTTCGTGATTCACCTTTCATCACAAGTCTGAGGAAGACAATGTACATATCATATCACGCAAACAGATATAGTTCAGCTCTTACAGCATACAGTGACTTACAGTTTAAAGTTCTCTTTTAGCTTTAAAATAACAAATGGGTCGGAATTATTAATTATGATATTTTAATAATTAGAGGTAATGCTAGAAGTATGAATTTTTAATTATTATTTTTTGTATATCGCATTGTTCCGACGATTGTAACTTTTGTAACATTGTATTCTTTTTCATTCGCGATCACAGTATACATATTACCAGAAAATGCTGATAATTACTTTGATTTCGGTACTACGGCAATTGCAGTACTATATCGGTTTCAATCTAATTTCGCTAACATAGTATCGACTTTAAATAACTGCTTACAAATATCTTAAAATTGTTATATAATAGGAAAACCGAAAAAATTCCCGGTAAATTTATTTAAATATACCGGTATTTTCATACAGCGGTATGATATCATACCGGTATTTTCGTATTTCAGTTTCTATTAGGGTTATGAAGGTACAACCGAAAAATACCGGTATTTTACGTTTCGGTAGAACTCCTTGGTTTTCGTACAAATTAAGATCGAGACAATCAAATAGGACTAATTCAATGTTTAAACGCGAATAAGAATTTAGGACCCAGAGACCTACAATCAGGACAGTTGCAGACTTCAAGAACCATACTGGAAGAACTCCATGAAAAACTCAATTCTGAATACATCCGGACCCAATGGTAATATCTCTGACCAATAAACATTCAAACCCTAGACTTCAAGGTCGTATCTCACCAAACTAAAGGATTCAAGTCTTGAAGACATCTAAATAATCATCTAAGACTTCGAGACCCAATAAGCCTCAGGACTCAGTTTGCAAGACATCAACACTAGAGGTTAACCATGAACACATTCATACTCAAGGGACTCAAGCTAGTCCTTCGAACCCTAGACCTCGAGCTCCAAGCTCACTAAAACCTTAAGGAACTAACCCCTTGAAGTCTTTTAAGTAGACATTCAAGACTTCAAGACCCAAGAAGTCTGCGGGGCCCAAATTGAAACATGTCAGCCTAAGAATTTAATCATAAAACGATCATATCCAAGGATCTAAGCCGATAAACCTTCATATCCTTGAACACAAGTTCCAAGCTCACCAAACGAAAGGATCCAAGCCTTCAAAACTGTCAAATCCAAGGCTTTAAAACCCAAAATATCAGTTTTCTTGATCTAGAGAAGTTAAAGGCTGCATAAATAACGAGTCATAACAGCCGCATAAACATTAACTCCGAATTAATCATTCGTTCGAGAGGGTGTACCTCATTGTTCGCGCCTCGGTACTCCTATGGTAGTTACCGGGCGGAGATTCGTATCCGTGCAAGAAATTAATTAAAGTCCGCAAATTGACCACGCTGGCGTCATCACGCACCATTAAAGCTCCTTGGGCCGATCGTTGGGTTGCAATTGTTCTTGACCAGCCGCAAAGCTCGGCTCCCCGAATATCGTTGAGGTCTGGCTTCCCGTGTAGATGACCGCGAATGAAAAGTTCACGTTCGGGGAACGGAGAAGAATAATTAATGGAAATTAGTTGCACCCTCACCACCCACCTGAGTGGCGCGTTAAATCCGCCCAGGCTTGCTTTTTCGTGCCTTTGAACCTGTCGTAAAACTTTTTATAGTTGTCATAAATGCCGCTTCGGGCGCAGTTCGGACAGGCGGTCTCAACGAGCACGCGCAAGGAATTATGTAATAACAGTAATTCGCGGGCGGCCCAGAGTTCCCTGATGGTGGATTAACGTCAGGTAAGCGGATGGTCCCGCGTGAAAGTTCAAGAATTGCGGAAAGACTGAAAGGCGCCGTATAAAATTTCAACCCGAAGGCTGGCAATTTAATCGGCTTGGAATGGGACGATTAATCGTCCCGTTAAAAGTGATGCTCGATATGAAATTACTTCGCCTTAAGATGTGTAATTCTTGTTTTGCGTTAAAGAGGATTAATTCTATTGCGACAAGTTGAGGAAAGTTTGAAGGGGCTTGTAACGCGTAAGTGGCGAAACCAAGAAGTACCATGTAATTATATGAGATTCAGATGGAAAGACAGATCCCGTGTGTATGCTTGAGGCTCGATAATGTATATAGTATAACGAGATCGCGAGCCATGAGCGTCCCATCGAAGAAGTAATAATTAACGTGGCGGCGAGTCACTGCGTACTACATATACAATACCTCGAGCGGGCTTTTAATTTCGAATGGGATATCAGCGTTAAGTGGAATTAAATTTGATATCAACGATTTAACTTTTTCAACAGGTGACTTAAAATTTTAATTAAGAATGAAGGGTATTCCGTTTAATTACGGAATTCAATGATCCATTAATTGTACATGGA
This sequence comes from Dufourea novaeangliae, assembly GCF_001272555.1. Classification (NCBI taxonomy): domain Eukaryota; kingdom Metazoa; phylum Arthropoda; class Insecta; order Hymenoptera; family Halictidae; genus Dufourea; species Dufourea novaeangliae. The sequence goes on along the minus strand of NW_015374015.1, from coordinate 151,083 downwards.
GAACAGTAATAGGATGTTTGAAACATTAATTGCTGTTTATGTGTTTCCGGCATAGCATCACGGAATATCGATATATTTTCAAAGGAACAACGTCGTTAATTATTTACTTGTGGAAATATGTAGGATTTATTGCACAAATAACAATTTTCATATTAACGAATGGAAATGCAAATATCGATATTGAATCTGTGTCACAAGTCGAAAATTTTCAACTTTCCTTTTATTGCGTAAAATATCTTTTAATACATACACATCCATCGTCCAGAAATGTGTCATAAATTAAAATAAACTTGTGATACTTTTTCTGCAACGCTACGATATCGGACACGGTATTTTGTTTATTTTGGATTCCTTAATGTCTTCCTTACTTTTACCGATACCGAAAATTTTACTAGAACAAAGTTATCTGTTTTAAAATCACAAATATTATGGCCCATGACTTTTTTTCGTAAGATTTCGTTTCTGAGTATTCAAGGTTCTGCATATTTTTTGTGTATTAACACTGCTTTTGATAAAGCAACATTGTATTGCGCGCTCTTCCTCATGATCATCGCGCATCGCCTCTCCTGCTCGATCCCGCGCTGCCTCATTCTTCACTTTTGTACTGAAATGATCACACGTACAGAGAATACTTTACGTTTTATTATATTAATTGGAAAATAAGTGGAAAAAGAATCGCGTCGCAAAGAAACATGCATGCTGAAATGGAATTATCAGATGCAGCCTTTATCAGAATAACCGAAAAATTTGCTAAACCAAATGTCGATTTATTCGCTAGTAGGGTAAATGCTAAATGTGAGAAATATGTATCCTGGAAAGAGGACCTGGAATTATTCGCAATTAATGCCTTTACTTTAAACTGGGAAAAATATGTTTCTTATATTTTCCCTCCATGCTCAATAATTTTTAAAGTTTTGTAAGAACTAAGAGAGGATCGAGCAAGGGGGATAGTGGTTGTGCCTGCCTGAATGGCCGGCACAGCCATGGTACCCATTGTTTTGCGAGATGTTATGTTCAGATTTATTGAGAATTAGTAACGTTTGCTTTTCCAACAGAGAACCAGATCATTTGTGGAACAAAATTACCCTGATGGCTGCAATCTTGTCAGGAGAGCTTTTGAATTAAAAAATATTCCTCCGGCATCTATAGACATTATGATTTCTTCATTAACTGAGTCATCGTTTAAGCAATATGAATGCTGCTTTAAAAAGTGATGGAATTTTTGTTGTAAGAAGAACATAGATCCTTTAAAAAAGCTCAATTCGAAAGACCATCGAATTTCTAGCGGAGTTATTTGAAGAAGGGGAATAGCTCACAACACAATTAATTGCTATAGATCAGCATTTTTATTATTGTACTTGTAAGACCGAGTATGGCTCAGGACTGTAAAATGGTAAGATTTTTTAAAGGTATAATAAATCTAAGACCGTCTAAACCGATGTATGACTCTACTTGGGACTCAAAAATTGTTCGTGAGCTTTTTTCGACCTTACCTTGTAATGAAGAAATGTCTCTAAGGGATTTAAGTAGAAAATTTACATGTTTAGTGGCATTAATTACGGATCATAGAATGCAAACTTTTTCTTTGATTAAAACTGAAAATATTGAAAAATATAAAGAGTCATTACATATCAAGAATCCGGATTCTATAAAGACAACTGGCCGAAATAGAAGCCAACCAACTTTAGTTTTATCCTTCTATCGAACAAACATAGAACGAAAGAGGTTCGAACAGAAATTAAATCACTTTTTATTACTAGTAAGAAGACATTCAAACCCGCATCAGCTCAGACTTTAAGCTATGGGGTAAAAGACATGTTGGCAAGAAGTGGCATAAATACAGACATTTTCACAACACATTCAACAGACCACGCCTCGACATCAGCAGCAAATCGGAAAGGTTTAGACTTAAACACGTTACGTAGAACAGCAGGTTGAACAAAAAATTCTAAAACGTTTACGAAATTTTATGATTTGAATGTAGTAACGGATAAGAGTGCTTTTGCTAAGCCAATTTTAAATATATAAATATGATGTTCATTCAACTAAGATTCTCAACAAGTAATTATATTGTTCACTGTACTTTCTATTTCTACAGTAAAAGTAATTTACTGTAAGAAAATCAGTTAATTCTATGTAATAATTAACGATTTTCCCCTGCCGTAACTGCTTTAAATATTTACAAGTTGATCATGAGAAAGAGGCGTGAAATACAATTATATGATTAAACGAACTTACCTGTAAATGAAGTTCTATCATAATTGTATGAAGCGCCTCTTCCGAAATGATCCGTCCCACTATCTAAGCGTAGCTTTGAGAAAAGGAGGCAGCGTGGGATCGAGTAGGATATGCGACACGCGAGTCGCAAGACGTTGTTCTTTTTTTCCTACCATAAACGTTAAAAATGTGACGACATCAGTATGAAGTAAAAGTACTACAAGTTGATCATTTCGGAAGAGGCGCTTCATCCAATTATGATAGAACTTCACGTATAGGTAAGTTCGTTTAATCATATAATTATAGTGCACATGAAGATGAATTTAACGATGTGTAACACCATTACTTTCAAATGACCTTGAATGATAAAGATCACGCTGGTTTAAAAGAGCTTCGAAAATTCAACGTTCTTTGTTTCTTGTATAAAATGTATATTCTACATCAAATGTTTAATGATTTTTATTGGCTTCAAAGAATTTTCGGAGAGAGTGGGTTTTAGATTACAACTTTATTTAGAGAAACTTTTGGCGTTGCTGCTTCTAATGTTTGTAAAACATTTAACTAGCGCGATTTTTTGTCATTCAGGGTCATCTAAAGGTCATTGAATTCGCCTTGATATACACTACAATGTTGCATTATAAAAAGCAGATATTAATATGCAAGAAATATTTATGACCTTGAATACTCAGAAAAAAAGACCTTAAGAAAAAGAAGTCATGTACACACTTGTATTGATACGAATGTCCATATATTTGTCATTTTGAACCAAACAACTTTGTCCTGGCATAATGTTTTTTATTGGTAAAAGTAACGAACTTATTAAGGTAACAAAGATAAAATAAACATCCTGCATATCTCCCCTAAAACAATGAAAGACAACGTTCTCCTATATCCGATCGGTTATTTCGACAATCACACTCACTTTCAACTACATTTTCCCCTAACAATCGACATTCCTCTGTATTCAAGGTGGTTCGTACCTGACTCTCTAGTCAATAAAGCACCATATTAATAATTGGTATTAAACACCCGCTAATACATTTCAATAATGTATAAAAATTATATCTATGAAATTCAACCACATTTCCATTGATCATTCATCATTATATTGTAAATAAAAAATATATTTTGGTTAGTCATATGACCAATGTGCTCGTTTTTGGTTCGTTTGGCAACGTTGTTTTTGCATGCATATCTATACATGTACGTGGTGCGTGTTCAGTTTTCCCGCGTAATCAATATTCAATCTTCTTATATGTAAACTTAATTATATTCTTGTGCATTATAATTTAGAAAAGTAAAATTCACTAAAACACCCAAATAAGTAAAATATTTTGTAAATGTATTTGTATTTCGCGGGTATGGCTCTACTTCAACAACGTTGCTAAGTCCTCCACATAGTCCCAATAACCATCCAATAACCTACATATCCTGGACTTTATTGTCAAATATCTTCCTGGAATGTTCGGCATGGTACGAGATTTAATTCATTATCAGAAAGCTCAGGATTTATAGTTTCAGTGCCGAGTTTTTAGTTAGCAATTCTAATTTATACTTCCGGTAAGAAATCGTAAGACTGCCATAAGAGCTGTGTTGAAAACTCAATTTTTGACAAGCTTTTTCTTATTTATTTGATCGGCAACCAAGTCTCAAATCATTTTTATGTGTGTATTTCGTTCTAATAAACAATCTGTATGAATTTCATTTAATTATATAGTCTTTCGAATTTCACACGAACCACTTTAAATTGCAATTTTTCTCTTAAACAACCGTCAACACGAGAAATCTATACTTCGCCCGAGGAATCACCTGTCACTCGTCAGCACCGCAATTCCCGATGCCCCCATGTACGAATTAACCCCTTGGCACACAAACAAAATAGGGCTCGATGTGCGCTAAATATACCATTTAATATACCTCAACTTAAAGTTATATAACCTCTACAAGAAAAAAAATATTTAAATACAATGCTAAATATTATGAAACAATGTTAATAGACAATATCAATGAACAATAATTAAATAATAAATTAACAATAGCTTAATAGTCCTGTCGAGTATGTAGTAAAACAATCTGTTAATATAGAGGTAGGTTAGGTAGGTACACAACATTTCTTACATTGCCAAATTGTTTCGCTTCTCCTATATTATTTTTTAAGCACACATGACATCTCTTTGCAGGATGTCGTTTTTCACTAGTAGAAGGTATATGTTGACGAAAATGTATTCAATTTTTTCCTTGTAACCGAGTTGAGCATTCACTCTGCAAAGATCTGCCTTGTGTCGAATAGTCTGCGATTCTGTGTTATTATCACTCGTGTACTTTCTTTTCTCCTTCTATAATAAATATATGTAACTAATTTCTCTACACTCTGCTTTGATCTACGAAAACTCTCAACAAAAGTAGGTGATTATAGTATGTTCCCATAATATTTGTTTCATAGGGACACTAAAGTGAATACTATAATCAACGTAGGGATACTAATGTGAATACAATAATCAGCGTGAATTCTTTGCGTCTTAGAGGAGTCACAGTTCAAAATAACATATGAAACAAATGACATCTTCCAGAAGTCATTGTACACTACCGGCCAAAAGTATGGGACAAGGTCTGATAATTAACCTTCCTGAGCTTGCGTGATTTTTCAGTACATGACTCGCGTTGGTCTCTCACGCCGATTTTTAAATGATCGAAATATGGTATTTACGCTGTACAGTTTCATATAATTCCTTTTTATTATTCATTTAGAATTATTATCGAATGAAAAAATACACAAAGCAATTTCGAAAAACATTTTTTTATTTTTGTAACAGTCTGTAGATACAGTCTTCCATAATTAGAACTTAAAACTACATGCAGTAGATAGGCTTCAAAAAATCAACTTTCTCTTCGTAAACAACAATAGAAAAAAATCCAACAAAACATAAATATTAAAATGTGTGGGATCACAAGAATAGGAACTAATTGTTTTGCAAAATTCGAAACGTAGCAATCGCAACATAACTCGCGGCGTCGGTCTCACAGATCAAGAAACACTGCTATGGATGCGTGTAATTCGCAAGAGTGTATACATGGCTACTGATAGGAGCGTGAGAACTACTTAGTAAGCTACAAAGAACAGCAAGGTGAGAGCGTCAATTGTTTCTAAAAAGTAAGCGAATTTCGATTTCGTCGGTTTGTGAAACCAACACCTGAGTCTAGGAAGGTTAAAGGCAAAGAAAAATATTATTCTACAAAGATTTGATAAAAGCAATGTGCTATAACAGATTGGAAATGATTTCTATATGTACTGATTCCGTAACATTTATTATATCGTAACAGAATAATGAATTAGGGGAGACCCGGGACAAATGTAACATGGACCAACAATCCTCTCCTCTCATCTTTATGCACTACTTCCATCTGTCCTCCACATCAGTTATTGCCAACACGTGTCACTAACTGTAAGCGGTTTTTTTAACACGACTACCCTATTGAAATAATACACCAAAAGTACCTAAATTTCCATATCTTTTTCTATTATGTATTCTTTTGATTCTATTCGGTGAAATCTTCTGAAAGTTTTTATATTACATTCAATATTAATGTATTTACAGGTAGATATAACGTTTTTCATGATTAATAAGTTAGGTTTGTATATACAATAGTAACGTGTTTATGAGAGATAGCGCAGGTAGGGTGTAACTTTGCTCATGTGCCCTTTGGTTTTCCAGGTCACGTTATTTTAACAATTAATGAATTAATGTTCCTTCTAGAATGCGAGAGTTATTCGTAAAAGGAAGACAGATCGTAGGCAGGCTTCTGCAAAATTATATAAATTAGCTGCAGAAGAGAGTACAAAGTGAAATGTGTCTATCAGAGAGGCCGCAAAATCGGTTAAGCTATGCATAGGTAAGATTGTTTCGACATATTAAAAGACATAAAAATATAATTGTAGAGGGTCAAACTGGTCTACCATCTCTTCTATTTGCTATACCTACATCGAGGGGGACAAAGGGCGCTTTCAAACGAAGAGGATATAATTTTGCAAGATTATTTGTTGTAATTATTCGCTATCAATTATGCTATGCCAACGAAGGATATAAAAAAAATTAGTTTACGAGATGGAAATAAAATATGAAAAATCTATTCCCGACTCCTGGAGAAAAATGAATGTTAATAGTACGTACATGTTTGTATTTAAAAAAATTTTATAAGTGTATGTTACGTTTATGTTTATACATATCTTTATATTCATGTTTAGGTCTATCTGTAGAATAAACGAACATATTATTTAAAAGTATCTTTTTCTTTTTACTTGGTTTCTTTTAAATTTAGATACGGTGTTACAATCGTCCTTAGGGGTAGAAGTAACAAATAAGTGTTTTTAAAGAAAGTCTTATTTCCAAAAACTGGTACAATATATTCTGAAGTTTTATTTTTCAGGTTTGATTATGTTGTCCAATAATCATACTTTCTCGTGGTGTAAATTTTTTTTTTAATTCTACGGAATTTAAAGTTACAGACTCAAAAAGAGAAATTGTTAGGTCTGACCCTGATCTCCCCTGCTGTTCCATCAGTCATGAACTCTGATCCCCTACTTTTGGCCGATTCTAACTCCATTTTGCAAAAAAATTTAGTTAATCAATCTACCGCGTCTCATTGGCCCGAAGAATACAGATTCACTATAATATAAAGAAAGTTCAACCTAAAAAACAACAAATATTCTTTCAGCTCCTAACTTCGAAACTTTGGTAAATATTGTAATAAATAGCTATTCAGTTGATAATATTATAGTGTGTTTGATTATTTCATTACCTTTCTGCTTCTATACATATATAATAATATTAACTTTTTCATTCTCAAATTATTTAAATATTATCAAAGAAATATTTTCTGATATTTTTGTGTATATTTTGAGAAATATAAATGATTCACAAGAACATTTTAACATTTTGAAACCCTCTAATGGCATTTTTCATTCGTTGCCATTTGGCAACTTCGTTTACTTTTATCACTGTTACGCATGTATGTAGATATAATTATATATGTTATTATACATATAGAAATCCAATTGTTCTTACCTTTGATCAATAAAATATTTGAAAAGTTTGAAAGTAATTAGAGTTTTGTAAGTTTCTATTGTGTTTATAATAATGCTCAACGTCCGAATTCCATCAGATGAAGGAAACAGAGGGCAATTTATATAATAATGCCTGATTTTGACGATAAACTTTTAAATGGATTTTCAAATGCGTGCCGTCCCATCTATAGAAGACTAGAAAAAACTATTACATACTTACTCACAGATATGAAAAAATACATGATACTTATATTTTATTTCGTAATGTAGAATACGTAGCCATATGGCAACAGTGGGCATGAAAGGGTTAAACTTCGTAAACTTTAAACTCAGTCTTCTCAGTTTAGAAACTAGTGGAGATATGTAGAACAATTAAGAGACTGGAGCGGCGGTATATCAAGGGGTTAGCACACGCACCTGTCTTCGAAGATCCTGATGAACACCAGAGAACGCCCAGAACCGAGGTGTGCGTGAAACAAAAGAAAAAGAATGCATTGTTAACGCGACCGAGTGTCGGTGGAAAGCTGGAAAACAACGTGGCAGCATGAGGCGCGCAGCATTTTTCGCAGTGACACGCCAAAGAAATTCAGGGGCAACGGGCTGAGTGTACCCACCGAAGAGAGGGATGGTGGAAGGGTGAGTTTTCGAGGCCGAGTAGAGAGCTTGCGCCTAGCCAGGCCGACTGGTTCGAGCTTGCGAGCTTACGAGCAGCAGCCAGTCGCCGGCTGCCGGGCCACGACCTCGCATCTCGCCTGGCTCGTTCCTCTCTCTCTCTCTCTCTCTCTACGTCGAGCTTCCGCGACCACGCATCTCGAGCTTGCTTGCACTCTAGACCGTCAACAAAACTGGAGGATCTCCCTCGATAGACCTCCTTCTCCCCTAGGGCTAGAGTATCATTCAGTGACCAAGACAGTTTTACGAGGAATCTGTGGTGATCGTATAAATGTGAAAATCTCGAGACAGTGCAATAAGATCCAGCCAGCAGTGTCGACAGACGATTCGTTTGTTCCCAGTGAATGTAGATCGTCCTTGAGGAATGGCGATTGGGTGATAGATACCAGCTCCGTGATCCACTGCGGGTTAACGGTGTTCTTCAGCAACGGAGGAACGATGTGAGGCTTCGACCATGAGGGTGAGTGTTGTCGACGACTTTTCTAGCAATTCGTTGAGGCTTTTAGCGTGAGTCTAGGCTTAGGCAACCCTCTATTTAGGGTGTAGACGAAGTGGCGTTCGTCGTAAATTCTGATTCTCGTCAGGCAGGAGACGATGGTCAGAGGTCCAGGAGATGTCGACACGAATTTTCTGTATTACTGCATTTCCCAACCGTGTTACCGTTTAAGCCCACCCGTTGTGCGCGCTCGTTGATTTATCGCGCGCCGAATGAGTCCACGCAGCTCCGGGATGTAATTATTTTCACGTGACTGCTGTCCGGATTAAACATCCCCGGCCGGGGCTGCGTGTTTTTGTTGCGCCTCGTGGCGGCGGCGAGGCGTGTGTTCGGTCCGATTATATCGGTTTGTCTTTACGCGTGTTTTAATTGTGAAGCAGGTATCGGATGGTTCAAGTAGACAGGATTTATGGCGGGTTGTACAGTTTAAGAATTAATTTGTTGGGGTGGAAAGCGAGAGTTTTCAGTGGGATGAACTTCCTGTCTCATCGGTGACCCTGTTTATGGATCACTTGTGAGAAAGGAATGTATGACGTGTGGAGAGATTTTAACGAGTTGAGGATGGTAACGACAGTGAATTTATAAATATTCTCTTGATGTCCGATATTTATTGACTTAGATTTCAGATTTTATGTATTTCTAACACATTGTACGAAAAACAGTAAAATGAAAATCTAAATGAAAGTAAGGAATATTTCTGTTTTATTTGTAAGTTTATAAATTCTTGTATCGACGAAATAAATCTTTCTTTTACATCGATTTTCGCTGGGCTGTCTAGGATCATATAACTTTGCGGGAATGCCCGCGGTCCAGCGATGAATGTAACATTTTCTGCGACTTTATTCTCTAATCTGCATTTTATATTGTTCTAATTTAATACTCCACTGGAGAGTGTAATATTATAATAGGACAAGTTATATGAAACCACGAATATCGCAAATTTCAAATTCATCCTTCGTTCAGCGTTGTTTCCGGTATTAAGAAAATATTCTATCAGGTTTTCAAAATGTTTCCTAACGACTTATAAATTATTTGTAGTTCTCTGAGGATTACACCTGGAACAGATTTACAGAAGTGTTCATAATTTGAACAACAAAATTATTATATATTGTATGATGTTTTGTTATATATTAAAATTATTATATATTATATATGTCCAAATAATAATTACCTTTTTTTTGTTCTTTCACGTGTCAAAGACTTTAAAACCTGTTGAATAGGTTTATTCATAATCAGGTGGAACTCCAGATTAGGCGTACTTCTTGTAAAACGTTTCAGTTAAATACATATACTGTGTTTTTTTTCTTATTCAGATATTTTTTGAAAGCAACAGTGGAATTTGAGTAAAACAAAGGGTACCAGAATAATAACTATTTTGTAAATACATTGTAGATATCAAATCCGAATAAATGATTTTGCACGATCACGTTTTCTGTACTATGGATTCCTCTTTTTAGAGGAACTTCAAGCCCAGAAGTACTCGAAGACTTTTGATGAAGATCTCAGAACACCGGAAATCCGTATTCCACAGAACGTTTTAAATTGAAATTCCTGTACTGTCCTGTATTTTCACAATCGCTTAGATCTAATCAAGTACACCTTCAACCCTTTAATGGATTGATTCTCAAAAGTTATAATACCTGATCGAGTTAAAAGCAACAAAAAATTCTACTAACAAAAATTAATGCATAATAGTAATAATAATACAAAACTCTCAAGCTAAATAGAAATTGTTAAATTTATTAATAATAAATTATACGTTGTAGATAAAAGTTAATTTTCTATTATTTTCAATTACAGTAAATAAACATAAAAGCAATTGAAGTTGTTCATGATTCAGTCCAGTAATGTTTCTCTTGTGCTGACAAGTAAAATATCCTCCGTTCGTATAAATTTGTAATTAAGCAGGAATTATGTGCAACGTTACTTTTAAACTTAAATAATTACATGATATCGGAGCACAGTAAATTTCCAGTAAGAATGGATTTAAGTATTCTACAACACAATAACACTGTCACCCTCTGGGGGACGCATTCAAAACGCGTTCACAACCCAGTCTCACGGTATCACTTACAAAGACTGTTTGCATGTGTACAAACTTTGTTGTATAACTGCCGAGTTGCAACACTTCCGTGTTATGGTTACGGCTTATGTATTATGATGCTGTTATGCTATTAAGTTCATTGTAACCGTTATAGTTTCTTTTTAATTGTTTGCGTAAATTTTACTTACGTGAATGGACATTCTGAGACTATCTGATACTACTAATATTCCTTTATACATGAATTATTTCATTATTTCGACGTGTAGAAATGATTCTGAAACAATGTCCCACATTTTTTCCAACAAATAAATTAACTTTACTAAATTATTGTTAAGATATAGCTGCCTAATTTGAAACTAATATAAAATATGGTAGATACTTCCAACGTTCTTTTGTATTTTCTACATTATGATTTCTGCATGAACCTTTCTTATTTTGTCCATTAAACATTGATAGCAAATAACAGAACATTTCTAAAGCATGTACGATACATAAAGAAAAGAGACAACATTTAGTTAGTATTTCAAATTTAATTGAAGATAATATAATTTTGAATGCTAAGTAAATGTTGTCTTCTTCCTTTGTGTACTGCATATGCATTAGAAATTTTCTCTTACTTACCATTCATGTTTAATTGATAAAATAGAAAAACTTCATGCAGAAGGCATAATGTGCAAACTGCTAGAACACTGATTAAAGTATCATGTTCCAGATTAGTGTAAAAAAAAGCGGAGCATGCCACAAATCGACTAAGAAACAGAAAAATAATAAATATACTAAAAAAACAACATGGAAATCACATTGAGCAGATAAAATTGGTTCAAATATCAGTATCGAATTTCATTCAGAATTCGACCTATGCTTTTTAGTTATTTTTTCCATTTAAAATTAAAATCCTCTTTTCGACAGATGCCGGGACTACGAAAGCTTTGATACAGCCTCCCTAAAAAGCTACAACTACCAAAATCGTGTTCACTTTAAATCCGTGATTCAGAGCACCGTCGGGTTAAGCACAACTCTGAAAAGGCTCAGAAGAACTGAAAATTAAATCAGCAGAAAATAGTCCGGGATTACATACGTACAATGGATTAAACTCTCGTTTATTCATCGCTGACGTGTGCTAAGGGCAAACAATATCTTTCGGGTACAATTAAATCGATAATGAGGTATCAGGCGTGTAATTGGTATTTTCCCAAGGAAAACACGCGATTAAAGTACCCTTTTATAAATAGGAAAATTGAAAAGATCGATGAAATCAAGTATAATTTAAAGAGGAAGTTTTTCAATGATAGTAAATTCATCGCGGAGATACAAATCGTGTGGACTCAAGACAATCTTAAGTATGTATCTGAAGACGCCGAACTATGTACTTCATTCATAATAATAAGAATAAACATAAAGAATTACTTCAACAAACGAGGCTTAACTACTTAAGGGTATGTTCTAGTATAAACACTGTAAAAAATGGCTTCTTTTAGGAATTTTGTAATAGAAAACTGTAACACATAGGGTAAACAATCCGTCTAGTTCAATCGGTCTATTAATATACATTTTAAGATATGGAACCAAACTTTCTTATGTTATTTTGTTTAATATATACTACAAAAGCCAGCAATGGCTGTGACATTACGAAATAAGGATGCTCAAATAGTGCACCTAAAATCTCGAGACCCTCTCATCTGAAATCAAAATACCAAAGTTTTTCTTCAAATTTATAGGGATGGTGATCGTACCAAGCAGATTTAGACGTTTTAGTTGACCAACACATTTTTTATTCAACATTTCTTAATGAAAAGATTACGTATTTTTGGAAAACTTTCACAAAAACAGGTACCAATCTGCGTATTTTCATTATTCTTCAATAAAAATGCTTAACGTCTAATACAGGGTGTCTCGGCTAATTTGATTACCTCGAATAATGACTTAACGGTACACTTTATACAAATTTTGAGGCGCGGAACTTAAATGGCATCAAGGGGCACGTCTCATAAAGTATCTGCCTTTGTGTGGGTGGGGGCATTTTAGAGATTTCAAGGTCACCTTGATTTTTTTAACGGAATAACCTATTTTTCGTACCATAGATCGACAAAGTATAAAATTCTGAGTAAAAATGTGTGGACCTGCGTAGGTCCTAAACCTAATAGTTAACGAGATATTTACAAAATAATTTTTAATACGTACAGTGGATTCTAACTATATTGCCACTGAACATATTGCCACACGAGACACTCCCCCTTCACACGTATTTTTAAGCACAGAAATTCGCTCTCCCACCACGTTGTGTACGCCGGCGTACCAATACGATCCAGCTTTTGCGCAGACGCTGAGGCTGAACTCATTGCCATTTTACTCCCCTACACCCCGACAATATAGTTAGAGCCATTGTTCTCACTATCTGGAAGCTATAGGTGCTCGAACTGATGCCCCTCAACTTCAATACAGGGATTTCAATATAGTGATTATTTTGTAAATACTTCGTTAATTATTAAGTTTAGAACGTATGAAGGTCAACACATTTGTATTCAGAATTTAATACTCTATCGATCTATGGTTAAAAAAAATAGGTTATTCCGTAAAAAAAAATGGAGGTGACCTTGAAATCTCTGAAATGCCTCCACCCACAAAAAAAAGCAGGTAGCTTACTAGATATGCCCCTTGATGCCCTTATGTTCCACGCCTAAAAAATTGTATAAAGTGTACGTTATGTCATTATTCGAGGTGATCAAGATAGCTGAGACATCCTGTATAGTAGGGACGTCTCACTTAATTGTTGTACGCTCAGGTCCGCACTGCATTCCTGGCTGTTACCGTCAATTTCTTAGGACACTTACCATTGTAGTTCCTGAAATTGATGAGGATAACTCCACGTCAATTATGTTTACTTTTGGGAAAAAACCTTTATTAAGCAGGGACTACTGTACTCCATAACGGAATTTATGGCAAGACTAGGTAATTCTCGTCGTCGATTAACCTTTAGGCTGCTGGAATTTTTTCATAAACAACGTGAATTCTTTTGCCAAAAATTTGTGTATGTATATAACATACGTTCTGCGCTGAATCTCGAGTTTTTCCAGCGTATCAAACAGGTTACCTCCAGCAGCGTACGATAGGAAAACTTAAAAATTCTTCAATTTTTGATTTCAAGTATTTCTGGGGGTTTTGATATTGCTGATTACGACTCTGAAGCCAGATTTAAAATTTTGTTACACTATAAAGCTATCTTGCCAACCTAGATGCGCATGAACAAATAAATATATACACAAATTTAGAAAATTTTCATTCGCATTACCGATACCTAACGCATGAAAAACTTAAAATTAAATTCTTTTCTTTTGTTTCTAGTTACTTCTTTAGTTGAGTATTATTTGTTTGTATGGCTTTTATAATTGTATTCTTAATTTATGGTAATCTTTCTTTGGAACGATAGATCTCAAAGCAGGATGTTATACATAGTAGAGTGTCGCAATTGGTAGATGTGAAATAGGTTCGAGTTCTAATTGTAAGTTTAGATAATACACACAATGCACATCATTTACTCATATTATCATCAATGTTTAGAGAAATGACATTCTATCAGTCTAGATGAATTGATAGTAGTTGATGGAAGAGGTCCCGGGGGGGGGGGGGGGGTTAGGGATTCCCGGTATATTTTCATAAAAAAGTTTTTTAAAAATATATTTAAATATAAAACATATGCACTGCGCTGAATTTTGAGTTTACTCAGTGCCCCAAGAAGGATACTCCAGGTAGCCAGTAAAGGTGCGTATCCACTTGTGTATTCTCGTGACGTATCACCGTTGTGTATCCATGGGAACGGGCAAGTGTTGCATCGTTGCGTATGAAAATGTTATACAATACGACACGAAACGATGATATGCAACGGTGATACGATACGAGGATATGCAACAAATGAATACGCAACTTAAAGGTCAATCTGACGCAAACCACCATTCACAATTGTCTCGCCAAAAAAATACACACTGTCGTCCGTTCGTAGGATCCTTTAAAATCACTGACAAGACGTCGAATTTAACACGAAACACTGGACGACTCGGCAATTCCGCCAGAATAATCTCGCGGAAATAGTTTTGGTCGCGTCAGTTACGGAGATAACGAGGAATCCAAAAAGACGAGCGCCGCGATAAGCCAACGGCGAAACTCAGAAGGGGGGGGGGGCATGCCGGCTCGGTCCGCTTGTAAATTAAACTCGAAACTTCCGGAGAACGTCTCGTGGTAATCCGTTTTATCGCGTTATTAGTAGCGGGGACGAGAGTAATATGGGCTGATAATGTCGCGTCACGGAGTGTATAGCGCGTGATTCAATCTTTAGTCGCGAAAACAAACCGTCAGGTCATTCGACTTGATCGAGAGTCAAATTTCTTTCCGAAGTCCAGTTTGCAGAAGAAATTACACCTCTTGGGATTTGATTAAGGAGTTAAGCCACCTTGGATGAATCGGAGGCATAGTAATTTTCGGCAATTTTTTTGGGCAGATAACGAAAGAAATGAAAAAATCAATACGAAGGTTTTCATTTTTCAACTTTCGACGGAAAAGTCATATTTTTTGTTTGATTTTTTCTTACGAAATGGCGACGCTAGGGCCAATATACGCAAACATTTTTTTGAGCGGTGGTGTTCGATCTCAGAGCTGCAACGTTTGACATAGAGCAAGAAACCAAGGATTTTTATTTTCTATGTGCTCAAAAGTATAAAATACATATGGATTCTGCGATATTTTGAACAGATTTTTAGCAATTGACATTTCTATATCAAACGTTTTCTGAGAAGAAATTGTGTTTTTTTTCACATGTTCAGCATATCCACATAAAGGAATATTTCCAAAAATCCGTATGTATTTCTTTAGTTTTTGGCATGTAGAAAATAAAAATCTTTGGGTTTTTGCTCTAGAGTCTAAAATAAACGATGTAGCTGCAAGGTAGAACACCGTGGAGACGATCGCCCGAAAAGATGTTTGCGTATCTTAGCTCTAGGGCCGCCATTTTCAGAGAAAAAACAAACAATAAATACGACTTTTTCATCGACAGTTATACAATTGAATAATGATAGAAATTCGGAAATAATACTATAAGTTTACTATGAATCAAACATACAAGGATGTAATATAAAGAATACGTTAACAATAATAGATGATGTTTGTTTCGCAAAATGTGACCCACTTACCACGACTGTCTTTCCCGCGTTCTTCCGCCTCACACTTATTAGTGATGGATAATCGAAACGGCTCGAGCCGAGCCGAGCTTAGGAGGAAAAGTTCGGCTCGGCTGGAGCCGTTTCGAAACCGGGTGACATCATCGTGCCAGCCTAAGAAACGCTGGCGACGAGCTTCGGCGAGGCGAGATGTTATCTGATACCCTATAAGATAAGCCGCCGGCAACTGACGCTCGAGTTACAATGTCATACACAGATGAATCACCTATGAATAAAAATTTAAACTTTTACTCCTATCAGTGTACTTTCTTGAAAATGTTATGAATAAATCTAGGAGATTCTCCTGATGAAAATAAGCCCAAACCCGACATAAATCGGACTATATTTAATAACATAGAATTCGTATTAAGGGAAAGGTGGGATAATTCATCAGTTTTGCCTTTTCGATAAAGTAAAACGAATTATTTAGTATATTTATATCCCATCATTTGCTTACAGATTCTTAATATTCTTACAGTATTCTAACTTGCAAATATTCGTAGTACTTCATAGCAACGGTTATTGCTTTCGAACAAAACTCCAATTTAGCCATTCAATTTCCCGTATGTCTTGTCCGTTTGACTTCAATTGTGTACCTTTTTAATCTTTTCGACACCCTTATACAATAAACGAACGTTCCAAGATTTGGGCGGCAGCCGGTCTTACCGACGCGACGCACAGTAGTCCAGAACGCTGATTTAGCAATTCAGAAGTTTAATTTGGGTATAAAAATGGGAATATCAAAACCAAACTTGGTAAGCATGAATTTAATGTTCCTCTTTCTTAAAAAAAGAAAAAAATTATAAGTAATGTTTGTTAATAAATTTTACAAACAAAATAAAAAAAATTTTTTTTACAGATTTATGATTGTGAATTACAAGTTCTCGTATAGTATTCTCGAAAATTAATGGACTTCTTACAAAATTTTTCTTCTGGATGACGAAATTGCGGATATTAAACAATCAGGGAATGCTAGTAATGTATGGAACAAATCAGTAATTGTTTTAGTTCAGGACAAAGTTTTATAAATTTGTATGAACATTAGATGTATTCACCGCGTTGCACATATCTTTAAAATTTGAAATTATGTTGAAAAAAAGTTTATTTGCGAAGATTTTGCAGAAGTGAGGTTTAGCGGTAAATAACTATTGATGCCGGCTATTGCCGGACTTGATTTTTGACTTAATTGTTACTTTAATTCTTATTTAACGAAGTTAAAGCGTAGTTTACGATTAGTTCCAAGTGCGCTATTTTGCGCCTAAATAATAATATTTTTGTTTTAAGTTCTATCAGCGTAGCAAGTAATACATACCGAAGTGACAATCACTGATTCTCATGAAAGGAACAAATAAGAGTAAATAAAAATAAAAATAGAAAATTAGTATATAATATTTATTCAATACTAATTTTCTATAAAGAGAAATACAAAATTAATTTTCTTAACCTGAGTGATCGTTGCCAGCAGAAGTTCTTTTACATCATCTTCAAATGTTAATCGATTTTTATGAAAATTTTTTCTTCTAGCAGAGGAAGTTGAAGATATTAAAAGATCAGATGACATACAGAATATGCAAAACAAATTAATTTTGTTTTTTATACTAAACTTAATATTACAATAAAATCAGCTAGAGAATTAATTTTGTACCACACGCATCTCTCTCTCTCTCTCTCTCTCTCTCTCTCTCTCTCTCTCTCTCTCTCTCTCTCTTTCATACGCGCTCTCGTCTTCCCTCATATATTTTATTGTCATCCCCCAAAAAATTTCCGACAATGACTTTGACTCATCCAAAGTGGCCTAACCCCTTAACGATCATCTGTACTGACGGAAATCGTTGACTGACCGTTAATTGACAGATTTGCACGGTCTATGAATACAGCTAGATCAGCTACAAAACTGTGAAAGTGTTTAATCGACTTTGAGCCGGTCACCGTAAAAAGATCGAACCGTTGGGACCGTTGAATGCGAGCCGTCGATGCTCAGTCCGCCTGAGGTGGTCGAATAGAAACGAAAAAACGTACCGTGTACAATTACCAGTGGCTGTGAACTAGCGTGGAACACGAGGACCGACCATGGTCAGAACTGACGAGGAAAATTCCGTGATGACAGCTGTTATTCCCTATTCTCGTGGCAAGCCTCGCAGATCTCGCCACAAATCATTTCACACAATTTTCGAGCGCGTAAACTTACATAGGCCGCGGGTAAACCGTAAATATTGTACATACGCCTTGCCTCTCATTGGAAGGATGATAAAACTAGGCTTTCGGCGAGCCAGAAAATTTCCAATGGGTTTCTCTTTGATCCATGTGTCAATACTTGAAAGTTTTTAAGGTGAACGGAAAACAGTTTTGTAGAGAAATTTCACGAGGATATTGAAAATGTAGCTTGTTATGGGGTTTTCGAAACCTTGCGAGAACGAACGTCGTCGAATATGTGAGGTTATGTTTCTGTTTGTGGGGCTGAAAATTGCTGCTGCAACCGGAAATAAATGTTGGATGCATTGATGAGAAAGTTATTGGGTTCTTGGTGGATTTGTTGAGTATATCAATGAATGATTCAGTGTTGCTTTCTGACTTCTAACTTTAGTAGTATTCGTTGCTATTATTCTGGTAGCCTATGCCATTTTTATGAAACAGGGTTGGGAAGACATATACGACCTTGTGAAGAAAATAATGAATTCCTATGTAGTTAGTTCACTTAATAGTACACGTTTTAATTTATACTAGAAATTTCTTTTACTGGACAATAATAATCGTTCATCATTCAACAAAATATACGTCTACGTTCATAAAGAATAGTGAAATATTCATTGGATTACTTAATAATTTCATTACTTGAAAAGAATCAATAGAACGCTGTGTATCCTTTTCGTTGATAATATTTAACACTACACATACTGTCGATTAACGTTTGTATATACCTGTCACAATAGTAGAAGTGACAGGTTTTGGAAAAATATAGAAATTGGTTAATTAATTTATTCGCTTGCATACCAGAAGAAGTTACAAACTTTATCTACTTATGAATTTCATTTACATAAGTCGTTCTAATGTTGATCTTTCAATACATTCATTTATTGCTAATGAAAAATATCTTTAAGAAGTTTTGAAAGACAATGCATAACTTTCGTAAAAATATATCACAATTACGCATTTTAATAATGATGTAGTTAAAGATACTTTGTTAATACTAAAGTAGCATTTTGATGAAATGTTCTTGCAATTCAAAATCACAAAAAATGTGTATAATTATTTTTAATTATATTTCAATTATGGGGTCGACGTATCATATTAAGCCAATCCGTGACAATGTTGGAGTACCGACATCCAACTTGCCAGCGAAGGCACAAACTTTCTCTTTCACGTTTTAACTAAAAGAATCATTAAAGGGGACGAACGTGCCCTGGGCCGAAAAGCCCAAGGCCAAGGATTCCTGGGCCTTGGGAGCCATAAAATCATGTCTCCGACCAGGGTCCTGCTCCCGCCACCACCCCCTGCGCTAGGGGTGCCGACCAAAGAATGTACCCCGACTTATCCTTACTGGTTAGAAATAAACTAGCACTCAAACAGTGAACGTCGTGTGTTTTCCTGGAATCCAACAACACCACTACGAAGGAAATTCTCCAACCGAATGCATTTCGTTCCGATGAAACGAAAATTGCGTCCGTATTTCCCTTTGTACTGGTTTCCTTTGACGTTCGTATTGCGCAGAGCCTCCTGATTTGAATAGATTCCAAGAAAATCGCGCTATTTTCGATGCTTTGTACCTGTTTCATTTTCCTACGGCAGAGAAAAAATACCAATTATTCCTCGTTTGTAATGTATACACACTATTAAACTGAACGTGAGACTGAACGGAATTATTACTTCAGTATGGTTTTGACGAAATATGATTTTTCATGTTATTTTGCTTCTGACAAAGGAATACAGTAGTAAGAGATATACAGGGTGAGACACTTAAAACCGGCCACCTGAATAACTTGGCTGCTATTGGTGATAGGAAAAAATGCATCAGGCCAAAATTATTTGGTATCAAGGGGCTGATCATCCGATGTTACTAGTTTTTTGATAGGTGGAGGCGTCAAGGAGATATGAAGGTCATCTCTGTTTTTTTAAACGGAATGATATATTTTTTTATTTTCATTCTGATAAAGTATTTCAAGACGAATACAATGACCTATCGGAAAGGTCATTCGTGGTCTGGGTTAAGCCAATTGTGATGGAAAATAATTTATTTTGAGGAAATGGTCGAACACTTTCTTGCCGTCACTGGTTGTTGATATTATTACTTCATCTCTGTCTCGTAATCTCTTGTTATGGGTCGTTGAATGGAAATAAACATTCAATCACGCTGTACGCATGTTTGAATTACGACTGTGAAATTTATGAATGTTATTAAAAGTTTTTAAGAAACTGGACGTGTGATAACAAAATACGAAGAAGATCCAAGGCAGCAACTGATGATCGAAATACAGTGAACATTTTAGCAGCTGTGACACAAAATCCCCATGTTAGTACAAGGTAGCTAGCACGTGAAAGTGGCATCAGTCAACGAAGTGTTTTGCGAATATTACATTTAAATAAATTCCACGCTTTCCATGTTTCATTTCAACAAGAATTGTTGGTGACTAACCATCTGTTAGTTTTGAATCAACAGAGCGCTAGCCTGATAACTTCTATGCATCCGCCGTTTCTCAAATACGTTATTCGTCATCGCTTCGCTTTCCATTTCAAAATCTGGTTTTGTACAAAGTTCGGTTGTTCTCCTATTTAGTTGCTAAGGGCCGAAGGTCATTCGGCTCCCTCCTAATACTACTGTATATAAGCTTCCCGGAAAGATGCGGAGGTTAGATCTAATTCAGACACGAGACTCGCAACATCGTCAGTAACAACTCAATTCCATAGTATACTGTACTTAGTCGTGTCTAAATGCAAGTCGTTTGTTGTAAGCCTTGTAGTTCCTGAAATACATTTATTATATCGTCATCGGTGTATTATTGACTTGCCGGGTGTCCAACAGAATTACATGGGAATGATTTTCAAAACTGCGTAAATTTTTGTGAAATAGGTCTGCAGAAATTATAGAGTGATGAGCTGTTTTCGACTAAAGTTTTGTTTACGGACGAAGCCACATTTACAAACTGTGGCCAAGTCAATCGTCATAATATGCATTATTGGTCAATAGAAAATCCACGGTGGCTGCGAGATGTGGATAAACAAAGATCTTGGTCTGTAAACGTTTGGTGCGGACTTCTTAAGGGTGAAATAATTGGTACTTATTTTATCGATGGCATATTAAATACTTCGAGATATAAACACATTTTGACGGAAATTTTGCCACACCTGTTAGAAAATATTCCGCTTCATATACGGCAAACTATGTGGTTCCAACAAGATGGATGCCCTGCTCATTCTCCACGGATAATTACTCAATTCCTCAACGTGACATTCGGAGATCGTTGGATTGGTCGTGCAGGAAATCATAAATGGCCCGCACGTTCTCCAAATTTAAGACCTCTGGACTTCTATTTGTGGAGAAAATTAAAACAGCAAGTGTATAATGAAATACCCACAACCAAAGAAGATATGAAAGAGGGTATAAGAAGAGCTTGTGCCGCGATCAACACAACTAAAATTCAACATTCCGTATTATCCGTCAAGCAACGCTTCAGAGCATGCATCAATATTCAAGATCACCATTTTGAACACTTGTATTAGTCGTGTATTACTGTTAGGTAAATAAATCAACGGTGCTTGATCATTTCCTCAATGTAAATTATTTTCCATCACAGTTGGCTGAACCCAGACCACTAATGACCTTACCAATGCGTCATTGTATTCGTCTTGAAATATTCTATCAGAATGTAAGTAAAAATACATACCGTTCTATTTAAAAAAACAGAGATAACCTTCGTATCTCCTTGACGCTTCCACTTATCAAAAAACTAGTAACATCGTATGATCAGCCCCTCGATACCAAATAATTTTGGTCTGATGCATTTTTTCCTATCACCCATAGCAGCCAAGTTCTCCAAGTGGCCGGTTTTAAGTGCCTCACCCTATATAAACTTCTGTCACCTCAACAATCGCGTTAAATTTTCCTTCTATCTAATATTTTATTATTAATTATGGTAAATTCATTAAATTTATTTCTTTTTGAAGGAATTTCTATGTGCTGTTATGACCCGCGTTGCGATCGTTACTTTATTAATAATTACAGGTTCTGGTTTTTGTAAGGTGCTATAGCATGCCCTGTCTAAACTTACCGGTGAAGTACGCAGTCTTGAATAGGGAACGGGAGGGATAGGAAACCACTTTCGTTCTTGCTAACAACAAAGATATATTCTAACAATGAAATAAATAGAACCTTGTTTTTTTTTGTACCATAGATCGATAGAGTATCAAATTCCTTATAAACCTAATACAATAATGTCTCGATAAGTGTGAATGCCTCGGTTCCGTGGAGTCACACTCACGGTGGTCACGGATAGTTGCCAGCATCTCGTCAATTTGTTTTTTGCTCGAAGATCGAGCCTCGGCAGCTTGCCTTTGTAGTGTGCCGACATAGAAAAGGCCAAGCGAGTGAAAAGCAGAAAGAGAATGCATCTCTTTCCACTCGATTCGACTGCGTAACCCGCCTGCGACGCTCTCACCGGCCTATGGTTATATTGTAATCGCTGCGGTTGCGTTATCTTACTCGGTCTCGACGTGTCTCGTTCGTTCTCTTCCTCACACAGTCCGATTGTGTGTGTACCGTTTCGGCCAATAATAAAAATACGTATGACTGGAGGTCATCCAACTACCATTGTAACGTCGACAGCTCTCTAAGCATTCGCTGAGAGCGTCTTTCTTCGTGAGAAGAAAGAAACTTTTTTCGGCGGGTCGACGCGACGGCTGAACGAGAGTAGATCAAGAAAAGATTACATTCCCGGGTATCGGTGATATAACGCTAATGCAACGATGAATCTTTTTTATTTTTGATTCGTTGTTAATGAAACTCTTACTAGTACACTGGTGAGATTTCTCTCATTAAAATGATACCAAATATGATACAATTGGGATCATATTTACTCATGTAGAAAGTGTTAAATTCATATTCGTTCATTATCGCTTCTGATAAATCATAAGTAAATATGATCCAAATTATATCGTGCTTGGTATCATTTTAATCAGAAAAATTTCACGAATATGTTCGTAAAAGTTTCGTTAACAAAGAACCAAAAACAAAAAGTTTCATCGTTGCATTTGTTCCCCTCGATTAGCCGTCGGCTCGTAAAAAGAAAGCCGCCGCGGCGTGCCGGGCAAAAATTATACGCTTGACTGGTTCCACGGCCCCCAGGGTTAGGATAACCACGTTCCCCAGTGGTAGGGATGACGACTTCACACTTATCGTGAGCAAATCGACTCACACTTATCGAGACATTACTGTAGTTGACGAGATATTCACAAAATCATTTTTAATATGTACCTACTTACTATCTGGAAGCTATACAGAGATTTCAATACAGTGATTATTTTGTGTATATATATATATTTTTTTTCGTCTTCAAAGCAACAAAATGTCGAAATTTCGAAATGTGAAATTGAAAATATCGGTATAAGCGGACCTATTTTTCTTTATTTCGGTTTTTCTGTTGTTTATTATTGGAGGAAATACCTTAAATTTCTTAACTGAGAGCATGGAGATCTACTTTGCGTCAGTGAAATTACGGATCTTTGCTGACAGGACTTAGATATTAACCGGCGATAGAATTTAACGCACTTTCAAAATGAGCATTGCATCGGTTGCAACACTGGGCGTTGAAGGATTAATAAAACAGCAACTCGTTATTGTTCGGGATTCTGTAGAAGTTTCGACGGGGGAGAGGATGACGGTTCCCGTTCCACGGCGCGAGCGGATCGCGTCGTAGCGCGTGTTGACGCGTGTCACACCATCTATGCGAAACAAGCCTAATCGGCTAACTGTCGATGGCTGACAGGTGTAATGGATTCGCGCGTGGTGTCGCGCACCGTCTTCCGCTCCCTAACCGCCATGCTTTTGCCGAATTGTGCGAACTTCCTTCTTCTCGTACGGGCTATCGAACTGGACGGGCGTGTGTCTGCTCCTCGGTCGTGCCGTTGAATAAGCCACGCGTGCTTTAGCTACTCGTTTGTGCTGGCGAGTTGGCCACGCGTGTTCGGGTTTACTTCTCGTTTGCGCTGGCGAGCAAGTATTAACCCGTTTTCGTTTCTTCTCGCGGTGTTGGCGAGCAAGCCACACACGTATCGTTTCTTTCTCGTTTGTGCTGGCGCGAAAGTAACACATGTGCACGCGCCGCGTAATTTTGTTATAACCTCCACAGGCTAGTACTAAGCCTTCACGAGGACACTGTTTTGTTAATCGGACGAACCGTAAAGGGAAATAAAGCCACCGTTATGTAAGTGTGTACGAAAGTTCAAACCTAACCTTACATCCTCGCTATTCATGACCACGTGTGCTCAATTCCGTTCCCGATCGGCACTTTTGTTAAGTGGGCTGCTACACTCCACCCACTTCTTGTAACGTTTATAAATGCATAGAATTCACAGTCTATTGTTTACGACTGTTTATAAAACGAGTATATATTTTGAATATGGATTAAAATTTTTGAACTAAAGAACGATGCGTTTAATGCTATTCAAATAATATACAGATAAGAAATATCATCCTAGTGTTAAAACCTAGACTTTGAAGTTTATTCGATAAAAAACGGATAGTCAGTTCCCGTTTTTTTGTTCGTTATTCGAAGCTCTATCCGGGTAATAAATTTACCTGTCTTCGGTTAATTAGACACAGACATAATCCGTCAAGATCCATAGAAAAGTCGAAGGATCCATTGAAACAAGTCAACGTGAGCGCTGCGCGAATTTGCTGTCTCCCTTCCCCCTTCGAAGACAGAACTCTATTTCCGATTCTTGTTTTAGCCTCACCTCGCGCGAAACCGAAGTACCACCGCGTCGATAATCAATCACCGCGATAATTAATGATGCTCATTTCTGATTATTCATGTCCCCGTTGATCAGTATCCGTGCTTTCCGTTCGATCGAACCAATTCGACGCTGTTGAACACTTCTCTCGTTCACCGACTGGAGGTAGCGGCACACATCCCTCGTAGCCGGCTCCGCGTCGGCCATAAATTCCTCCTGAGTAGAAACGACGTCGTTAACAGCCGTGACGCCTGCACCAGGTATCCTAGCCGAGATTTTCAATCCAGAAAAAGAGAAAGAAAAAAAGAGAATATCATGTAAGTCGAGACGGTTCACGCCACAGTGCATATGTATACGATTCCGACGTGGTTGGGTGTATAAAATTATCTTACGAACAAATACTAATGGACGACACAGGTACATATAAAATTTAGTACTGTCTAGATATGCATAGTAGTTGAAAGTTGCAGTAGTTATTAAAAATAAGAGTTCTAAAGTAAAACTCCGAAAAAATGGACTTTTGATAACACCGAAAAACTGTATGCAGAAAAAAATATTGTGTAACAGAGTGTAACGCTACAATGAACAATAACGTAACGTTAAATTTTCATAAAGTACCAAAAAGTGGAGCAAGTAAAATTGCAAAAAAACATGTATTTAAAAATACAGAAGTAGTGGATAAACGAGGATAATGGCTGAGAGAATTGAGTATTCCCGACAATAAGAAAGATTTTTTAGTTTGCTCAAGACACTTTCGTGAAAATAATTATTGTTTCCCAGAGTTAGATTACAAGTAAACGAGTTTTAAGAAAAAATGCAATTGCAGTATTTGTTACTGTTCCCAAAAGGAAAGAAATTTCAAAATTACAAAGAAAAGAATGACTTGCTCGAAGGCAGCTAACAAAAATATTATTACAGTATTCATTTTAATGCTGCCTTTAATTGTATGTAGCTCGGATGTTAACGCACTCGTTCAAATGCATAATGCGTATACATCGATCGTCTCATTGCTTTGTTCGCTTATACCACATGTAATGATCATTCCACTATTTTGCAATATTTTCGCCTTCAACCAAATTTCTGGATGATGGCGTTGCTTTTGCATATTCAAAAAATTGTATCCAAACGTACTGCTAACATTTTCACAGCAAGAAATAACTTTTAAATAAACTTCATGTCACTGGTTCTATATAAACATATCTGGACTCTACAGCCAGAGTGTATTAAGTCACGCTTTTCAAAAGGAGAACAAATCAAAGGTGCAAAAACCTTGAAACTTTGGAACCGTTCGGTACGAGTTGAGCGAGGAACAATCGCTATCTTCGAACTGTTGAATGGATTTTAGACAAGTCTCTATATGTAAAAATGGTGAACCATGTATTAATTCCTCTATGTGATGGATTTTACACTGTTTTAAACATATGAACTTGATATCATTTTTAAACTGTTCTTAGACGACTTAGAACGAAATAATTTTTACCATTGGAATGAGTGAAATATCTGATACAGGAAACATGTAAAATGTCATTTTTTTAAAAAGTGGACCAAATACACTCTAGCTCTGGAGTCCAGATATACGTACACCCACGAGCAAACTCGGCTTCCGCTAGGGAAAAAAGTGACGTAAGAAAAGGGCTTCCCACCACTTGGTAAAATTTATTTCGAGTACTCAAATAAATGTTAAACCGAATGTTGATTTGGCATAAATTTCATTAATTCCCGATACCAAATGGTAAGAGGTCCTTCCTCTACGGAACTTTTTCTCCTAGCGGAAGCCGAGTTTGCACGTCAGTGTACATATGTAATAGTAAAATGTATACCTGCGTCGTCCATATTTGTTATGCAACACGAGCACCACCATTCCGATAGTGATAGTTTTCTTTGCCAATACGTGGAAATTGCGATATAACGAAACTGTTTTCGACTTTGTGAAAACAAAGAACGAACAAAAAAAAGTCGAGGAAGCAGCGTACCGTGAAACGTTGCCGTATAGTATATGTATATCGGTTTTATATTATTCTTCTCCTTTTTTCTGCGATTCTTCGCTTCGAACGCGGTTTAACGACGCAACCGTCGTGCCGTGTCAACAAAAACCGGCCACAATGACATGAGGGACCGCGGGGGATTTGAATTTCAAGCGTGGACATGGTTCGCGGCACGTTAACGCACGCGTTACAAATAATTTCAGCCACCGTCACCATTTGCATTTTTATCGTAACAGTTGGGGGTACACTCGTTCGTTCGGTGAACGGGCTTCGAACTCTTCGGACGACCATTGTTGTTTAAAAGCAATTCGGATATAATCGAGTTCTGATAACGGCTGGAAGCAACTATGCACATATTTCGGAAATATTTGCGGAGCTAGATTTCCATTGAAGTTGCTGGAAATATTCTGTACGATGTTGACCGTGAATTGTTTAGAGCGAAAAGGATTTGTAACCTGCTGGACATCGTGAATTGGAAAGTTCTTCGATTTATTTCAATTTTTGAAAATGCTCCGTTTCATGATATAGAAAAAGGATAGAAAATACACATTTTTTTAATCCAAAAGTATTAGGTCGTTGTCGTTGCACATGAAATGAACGATTTTACTGGTAGGTATGTTTGATGTTACTTTTCAACTTTATTATGAACAATATATGATATTAATATATACAAGTAATAATAATACACATGATAAATAATTTATGAATTAATGTTACTAGTTTACTGAATAAATAAACTGAATTAAGAGAAGTAAAATATTTTAGAATTATTCATTTCAGTTATTGTGTAGTGAGAGTCTCTGAGGTTCTTCTCCCATTCTATCGTGGTGAAGGCTAAAAAAGAAAATTATTAGTATAGCTTCTTTTTTATTGCATAATTGCACAGTCTACTCTACTCATTTTAATACACTACCTAACATAGCAATAAAATCGATTATATTAAATACTAAAATTATGTAAGGTAGACAATTAATATCGGATAAATTTGGCCATTTCCTACACATGCATTGAAAGATGAACATTTGAATAATAATATTATCTGTTGTAATATATTGTGCAAATAAAATAAAGCATCAAGAATGAACAATCAGATAAAGTGAACTATTTGAACCCTCTATAAGGCCATGTAATTTTAAAGTTAAGTACCAGTTTCATCATTATGGAACGAATGATGATGTTTTTTCTACAGTTGACCAATGTGAATTTAAAATTACAATACGGTTGTTCATTTACAAATACACTACTGCCTAGTATGAACTTGAAGTACAGAAACTTATTTTGAAAAAACTAAAACCTTAAAAATTGAAATTTTATGTCCCATGTGCTCAATTGGTGAATAGGAAACGGTATATGCTCTGATAACCAGGTGTGTATAAGCTTCGAGCAAATTGCCAGCACTAAATGACAAAAGTTCTCTAAAAAATCATGGCCATTTGTTTCTGCATTTGACTTGGGTTTTACAGGCAGCGCCAGCTGACACAATAGTAAAGCAAATTGGCAGAAAGTCTTGCAACATGACCAATGTCAAATTGCGTGCAAAACCGGAACAAGGTTTGCACAAGTCAATTTGCTTCGTATGTTGCTGCGAATGTGCGTACAAGTTGTTTATAGCAAATCTTGCATTAAAACTTGTAGCCATAACTTTATAACAGGCATTATGATAAAGGGCTAATTCAAGCTTTACTATTATAGAATTGTTAAAATGAAAGTTTAATTACGTTAAACGTATTTATTACGTAAACTCCTGAAATGTCGGAAAGAAAATAGTTGCAACAAACATTTATACAAACTCTATTTATTACTTCCTTCTAATTAATTTATTTCCAAAGTTACAATCTCATTTTCCTGGTTATGTTCTGTGATATCCTAATGAGAGAATCGTTGATGGTGCACAGTTGTCACGTTACCCGTTCGAAGGTGAGAACCCAACGGATCCGCTGCTACATTTCCCAGCGATTCGCCGATGTTACGGCTGCCACCCGAAATAATGATCGAATTTCACCTTGCGCTCTCGCGTTTCCATAATCCTCTTACATTTTCAGTTAACTGGGTCGATGGAAATTATACGTTGTTGCGTTCACGCTTGTCCGTATCGGAAACACGCAACGGAAACGCGGTTACGGCGGTATTCAAGGGATAAAATGAAGCGGATGATCGAGAATCCATCGCAGAGAATAAAGATTATTCAATTATCGATAAAAATACCAACGACTGTCCCTGTTTTTGTTTATTGTCGGGACGCGTTCTGCAATACTGAACCCGCATTAACGTGTATATCGTTGCTAATACTTACCACTAAGGGATGTTCGATGGTAAATGTTAGTCGACAGCGAATGTCTACGTGTACTTATTTACGGGCAAATATTTTCAAATCTTGCCGTTTATTAGAACGTAACGGATCGATATTTATTCGCACAAAATTGTATTGTTTTGGAAGCTTTTTTAAAATTTTATAAAGTTATTTTTACTGAAAGAAGAACATTAAGTAACAATAATAATATATGTATTGAATAATTAATTAATATTCTGTGAAATTTAGTGCAATAACGAATTACTAATACCTGATTCACTGTAGGTTGGTCAAATTTAATATTTATTTTTTCATGAAATCAAAAGATTGTCTCCTTTAATAGAATTCGTCTTTGTTCCCTGTAATCAACCGCCATTTAAAAAGAAAAGAAAGAACACGAAGATGCTTGCAATTGAAGCTCTGGTACTATTTTGTTACAAAGTGATTGTAAATTACTCAACTATTATATCAATAAATATAATTTTTCTAGAATTTTGATACATAAATTATTATCTATATCGTAAATTCTATGCATTTGTATATCGAACACGAATGGGCACTCCCGTGCCCATAAGATCTTCGACAAAGCTTCAAGAGAATTTTCATTTCACTGTTCCATGGCAAATAAACTAGAAGCATCATTGAATTTCATCCAAATTAACATTACATACAGTAGTATTTGACATGTCGTACCGCCACAACTAAAGTGTCATAATTCGAAAACATGTAATTTCGTAATTTTAAACAAAGTGACATAGTGTCGTTTCATTGGAGGTATTGGACTTGAACTAATGACATTTTTCTGGATCGTGGATCTACATATTAGAAGATATTTTACGCGATAAAGTAAAAATTTAAGATTTTGGACTCGTGACACTTTTACCACAAGGTGTGCGATACATACATAACATATTACTATTAACACGTTCAGTGAAAGTTCGATACGTGTACCGAGAAGAAGGTGCCTTTGACTGACGAAGACGTTACATAGGTATACCGAGTGGCTTTCGGCGACTCATTCCCAGTATAGTATAATATGTATATTAGTATACTCAGTGAATTTGCGACCGTTTTAAAGTAAATTAGCCAGCAAAATAAACTGAAAAAATCTGCGTCACTAGGTTGGAATTGTAATAATTCGTCCGCATTGAATGTGTTAAACGTATCCATTTAAATTTGTAACTTTTCACTGTAAATATTTCCCTATAGTTCGTAAAAGAAGTGTATACGAATTCCAAAAGAAATCACTTGCAGTACAGCGGAATATTAATTTAAACAATTTCAATACGAATATTTTAGGAACTGATACTTTATTCGTGTCCGACGTTATCTAATAAGGAAAATGGAATACTTAATAGAGAAGAAGATCATGCTAATGTGCCGCCCGTTACCTGTAGAACCTGCTCGATGGTAATTTCTACAGACTAGGTACTATATACGGTACCAAAGTAGTTATCCCTAGGTAAAGAGATGGAATTGTTGAAAGAAGAG
Source organism: Dufourea novaeangliae (assembly GCF_001272555.1). Taxonomy (NCBI): domain Eukaryota; kingdom Metazoa; phylum Arthropoda; class Insecta; order Hymenoptera; family Halictidae; genus Dufourea; species Dufourea novaeangliae. The sequence goes on along the minus strand of NW_015374015.1, from coordinate 120,676 downwards.
TTATCTCTCATACCGGGGCCGACGAATTGATCACCCCAACGGGGCGTTGGATTTGCATGTTTAATGCAATCATACCAATCGATGAAAAAGTTTCATCGACGTTCCGCAAGATGGTACGAGGTGGAAACGATCGAAGAATAAGGGAATAGAGGTACGGGAGGAACCGATTATGAGTGGGGTTCGCGACGGTCTTTGAAGGTTAGCGAGAGCATCCTACAACCGCTTTGAAGGAGAAACGTTCCGAGGCGCGAAAACTTCTTGGGATTATTCGCGGCGCGGCGGCCTGGCATACCAACTGGAACGGGCAACATTTAAATTCATGGCAATTAGATCCGATTGAGAAGTTTAACGTGACCTCGACTCCTGAACGATTGTCGCGCGGAACGTTAAAGAAACGACGAGAAACGCAGCGGGGACCCATCCACGTTGTGTGGATGAATTTAATGAGAATCCTGGGATAAAGAATTTGTACGGATCCTTAAGATCCAGTGATATTGATCCTGAATAGACATGAGTTCAGATCTAGATGTTTTAACAAAAAACATTCATATCTTGGGAATAAGGTCTTGGAAATATTGTTTCTATTTGGGGATTTCTGTGAATGTATATTTAAATGAAACACGGTAAGGCAGTGTGATGACAAATACACGTATAGTGGCTGCCAGAAGTTTCCAGCCAAACTATAATTTCACGATATATTTGTCATAACGTTTGTCAAGTCCGTATTTGTTAGACACGGAAAAACAGATTATTTCTATGCGAGAAAATGTGTAATATCGACAAATCTAAGAAAGCAATGTATTCTGCAATGGGTATTTCAAGAGTTTATTCATATTATGTATTATTGAAAACCTATGTTGAAGCTACAGTTTAATCGGCAACTTTAGGCAGTCGCTGTATGTCCGTCGCATTACATGAAGGCGTCTGTATCTCCGAGATTTCAGTAAAATATTGTATACTAAACTTCCTTTCTATAGGGTAGCAGAAATTCCATAGTATAATAATAGTGATTATTAGGTTTGACAGTGCATACAGTAAAGGCCCCATAAGAGATTGAAACTCGAGACCGCTTCGAAACTTTCACGGTCCACCGCAAATCGTTTCAATACCCCACAAATCTGTTTCATGCCCGAAACTCGAACCTCAGCAACAAAGGCGGGGGTGCAATAAAGTATGCGCTAGGCAGGTTCTACACCTCCCCCCCCCCACATCATTCCAGTGGCGGGGATGAAGTAGAAACTCTCAGGAGGGACTACCTATCACACTCTCCTGGCGCCTTTACTGTAATTTCATATTTCCGATCTGGAAAGAGACGCAAGTCGTTCAAGTTTTTACAGACACCTTGTACACTTCAAAAATTTGAATGCCACCTAAATTTGAGAGTGATTTAATAAATATTCCTACTATTGTATTTCTGTCAGCTTTCATAATAGAATATTCTCCTCTTCCAACTTTGATTCTCTTTCTAAACCACATTCAACCCCACTCGCATTTCACAAAACAATACACACCACCGGTAAACAATACCGTAGCCTAAACCAAACAAGCAATTCTATTATTTTATTAACCCATTACCCTGGATATTGCAGATCCATTATACAGGTTGGGGCAATAACTATTACCACCTCAGATATCTTTGAAACTATAAGGTTCACAGAAATATTTGTTTAACCAAAATGCACAGTACGAAGAGAGCCATCCAATGGCGCCAATAGTTATTTCGCAGGTGGTATTACTTTGGATCTTTCAAGGTGACCTCCATTTTTTTTAATGGATCGGTATGTTTTTATTTCCGTAGAATGATAGAGACGCTTAAAACGAGTTCAACGACCCAGTACATAAGGTCTTTGAAGGTTATAGAAAGTAGAGAAAAGTGATAATACTTACGGTTTACTTCACTTAAAATAAACACAGTTTGAAGTACACTTTAATAAGTTTGCGAAATAAGATAAACATGATAAGAGTAGTATAGTATCGGTCAACCGGGCACGATGTATCCGTTTGAAGAGTAAGTCGAAGATAAAATCGAACGCTGAAAGCGAGTAACGAACGAAGAAAATGAAATCGGTGTGTTTACAATTGTGGCTACAAATCCTCATATTAGTTCGTAATAAATTGAACGCAAATCTGGCATTAATAGGAGGAGCGTACTTCGCATTTTGCACCGTCACAAATTTCATCCGAACCATGTTAGTCTTTACCAAGAATTGCAGGGGAACGACATCATGAATTGCGTTGAAATTTGTCGATGGACTAAACAGGCCTGTCCAACATATGGCCCGCGAGTCATTTCGTCAGACGACGCGGTCCCCACCATCACTCAGTCCATTCCCCACTACTCGCTTGCGCTGCGATGCGATCGTGGGGCAAGAGGTACGTGCGGGTAGGAATTTCTGGAGCGTCGGAAGTGGGGAGAGTCAGAGCATGTACACACGCTTTCTTGCCTCTATATCGTCGGGCTTTTTGTGGATATGGAGGGGGGTCATTCCCCTCGGCTGAAAGAGCAAGCCGGTAGGGGCGATTATTGATTTTGACCCGTGGGCCACATGTTGGACAGGCCTGGGCTAAACATCAGATCCAAAACAATGAGTTATTTCTTAATACCATTTTATTTACTGATGAGGCAACATTCACAAATCACGGGAATATTAATTTGCATAACATGTATTCATGGACAGCGGAAAATCCACACTGGCTGCGGCAGATTGAACACCAGAGACAATGGTCTGTGAACGTCTATACGGTGAAAGTCTATGCGGTATCGCAGGTGATAAAATTATTGGTCCTCATTTTATGAATGGAAATTTGAATGGCAACATCTACGCTAATTTTATTACGGAGACTTTGGGTCCTTTGTTTGAAGAACTGCCTCCATTTACATGACAAACCATATGGTATTGAGGCGATAGGGTCCGGGTGCACTCACCAAGGCAAGAATCTGTCGTCAGTGTGTTTTATTGCGCAGCGATCGCGTTCGAAGTGCGATGTACAATGCTCGCTTTTTTCCGCCGCGGCGTCACATCGGGGCACCGAGACCCCTTCGCCGTCGACCCGGTGTGCCCCCAGGCCGCGTCGCACGCCATCGGCCCACTTTCAGGGTACCGGCTCGAGCCGTTCCCTTCCGCGATATACGCCAAAATATGCAGCGCTCGCCACAGCACTCCCCTTCCAGAAGGAACTCTCGCATGACAGTTCGTTCGATTTTTTTTTGGTCGTGGTTTCGCTTATTACACTAAATACTACCTACTTACGTTTAATATAAATGCCTAGCTTATGCTACTATTTACAGGTATATACATAGTTCACTCGCGATCAATTGAATCCAGCTTGGAAACGCTCCGGAAAACGAATCTTTCTACCCGCTCGTGTCGTGAACGGTGTACGGCGCGCATGCGTGTCGTCATTTTGCGGCGTACGCGTCTCGGTTTCGATGAATACTTCGCGAGTGATCTCTTCGCTGTTCTCGGGTCGCTCGAGGTCGTCGGCCATGACGAACGCTGGTTTGAACCTGTCGTTAATCCGGATGGCGAAACTTTTGTCGCCCCGCTCGACCACCTCAAACGGCCCGTCATACGGGGGCTGCGATGGGCCCCTGACGGCGTCATGGCGCAGGAACACGTGGGGCGATGACCACAGTTCTTTGAGAACGAAAGGTTTCCTTGCACCTTGACGAGTGACCTGTTGTGGTTTCATGTCGTCGACGCGCCTCTCAATCGCGAGACGAAATCCGAATTAGCCACCTCGTTGCTGGACAAGAAAAATTCGGCCGGCAAACAAATTCCGGTGCCGTACACCATCTCCGCCGCCGTCGCGTTCAAACCCTCTTTGATCGCCGTGTGTATGCCGAGTAGTACGATGGGTAAGACTTCGACCCAGTAACTTCTGTCGTGGCATTTTATCGCTGCGTTCAGCTGCTTGTGCAGTCTTCCTACCATTCCATTGGCCGCGGGATGGCAGGCCGTTGTGCGTATATGTCTCGCGCCCAATAGTCGGCACAACTCCTCGAAAAGTCGCGATTCGAATTGGCGTCCCTGATCGGATGTTATCCTCAAGGGCACGCCGAATCGTGCTATCCACGCGGACAGTAAAGCCGAAGCGACGGTCGAAGCCTCCATGTCGGCGATAGGGACCGCTTCCGGCCAACGGGAGAACCGATCCACGCACGTGAGGCAGTATCTGCACCATTGCGAGTATTCCATCGTAATGATGTCTAAATGCACATGCTCGAATCGACCTGCTAAATTTTGGAATACGCCAACGGGTGCTGACACGTGTCTCGTAATTTTGCATCTTTGGCACAAGATGCATTGGCGCGTCCAGGTCCTACAGTCCCTATTTACACGCGGCCAGACAAACACAGGCCGCACACCCGGGTGCGACAATCCGTGCAACGAATTGAATACGCTACGCCACAAACCCCTGGGTACGTAGGGTCGCACGATGTCGTTCACGAAATCGTAATATATTTCCGCGTCTCGGGCGGAAAAACGAATTTTCCTGAGCTTTCGCACTCGTCGCAGAATCGAGAACTTTGCGTAACTCGTCGTCTTCCTTTCGCGCGGCTTCGAGCGTTTGGTGGTCGATGGTTCTCGTGATCGCTTCTATGCGAGACAACGTATCGGCCACGTTGTTATCGAGGCCCCTAATATACCGGATTTCGGTTGTAAACTGGCCCACATAATCGAGGAGTCGAACTTGTCGCGGTGAGCATTTATCGAGGTTCTGACTAAAAGCGTAAATTAAGGGTTCGTGATCCGTATAAATCATGAATTTCCTGCCCTCCACCGCGTATCTAAAACGTTTGACCGTGCTATATGTATATTGCGTATAATTTGCAATCGTACGCGTTGTACTTCCGCTGTGTGGGAGACAAGGGTTTCGTAAAGAAACCTAACAGCTGCCATGCGTTGTCCACGCGTAGCTGCAGAACCGCGCCGACCGCGTAGTCGGATGCGTCGACGGCAATGCTAATCGGTACACCCGGAACGGGATGTGCCAGCATCGTGGCGTTCTCCAACGCGCGCTTCGTCTCGATAAACTCGCTTCCCCGGTCCACACGACAGGCGCGTTGCCCTTTTGAGACCCCGTAGCAGCTCGTTCAACGGACGCAGGATACGCGCGGCGCCGGGAATGAAACGACGGTAAAAATTTGCCATACCAAGAAATCTCCGGAGTTGTTTGAAGGTCGACGGATCCGGAAAATCGGCGATAGCCACGACGCGCTCGGCCAACGGCTTAATCCCCTCGGCGCTCACGCTATAACCCAAAAACGTTATCTCGATTTTCCCGAACTCACATTTCGTCGGATTGACCACCACGCCTTACTCGCTCAAACATCCGAACAGAGTGTTCAGGTGTTCGCGGTGTTGCTCCTCGTCCTCGGAGGCTATCAGAAAATTGTCGATATACGTGTAGACGAAATTCAAACCGCGCGTGATCTCGTCGACGAATCTCTGGCACATCTGAGCCGCGTTACGTAGCCCGAACGTTGTATTGGCCGCCTCAAACAAACCGAAGGGAGTCGTGATTGCGGTTTTCTCGACGTCCTCCGGTGTGACGGGAATTTGGTTATACGCCCTCACCAAATCGATTTTCGAGAACAACTTTTTACCATGTAACTGCTGTCCGAAGTCCTCGATGTGCGGTGGGGAATACCTGCAGGCACGGAGCGAGCGTTCAACGCGCGATAATCACCACAGGCGCGCAAGGTACCGTCCCGCTTCGGGACGACGTGAAGCGGCGATGACCACGGGCTCTTCGACGGTCTGAGGACGCCCTGCCTGATCATCAGGTCGAATTCCGCTTTTGCCTCCCTCAATCGGTCCGGGGCGAGGCGGCGGGATTTGCTGTGCACTGGCGGTCCCGGCGTCGTCTAGATGTGATGTAAGACATTGTGCGGAAGACGGGCGGTCGCGTTAGATCAGGGTATTCAGTCAGCAACTGGTGATACACCGATTGTCCGACGACGGTCTTGATCGTAGTGCCGCGAAACCAGGAGTCGACAATCCCGTCGCGGGGTCGACTAAACATTTATTTCGTGGGTCCACGAGCAGGCCGTAGTGGCACGGAAAATCCATTCTGATGATGGGTGCATTCACGCCCGCCACAACGAAACGCCACTTGTGCTCACAGCGAAGAGAGAACACGTCCTCGCGAGGCCACGCACGCAGCCGTGAGGGTACACACACAGATCGGCACCAATGCCTATTAGGAAAGAAATCTTTGACCTCCTATCGGTGACAAAGATGCGGCGAGACACAGAACCGTCGTCATGCGCCGCGTTCACAGACGGCTCTTCTCATTTCCCTTTCAATTACAGGATGCCCGACACTTCGTAGCGCGATCCTTAAAGGTTCGATGGTACCCTTTTCCCTGCTGTGGCATCGATTGCGTCGTCGGGGTCGTGATGGGGCTCGCCGTCGGTTTCCGCTGAGTGCGCTGACCTCTAAACACAGTTGCCGAATTTGTTCCCGTATCTCGTCGAATCCGCCGCTTCCAACCACCGAGGTGATGCGTCCGGGGTCCGGTCGAATTTCGTAGACTCGCTCCGCCATTTCGGTCAGCGCAGTGATATTTGGGTCCGTGGACGCGGCCAGAACCAGCTGGGTATTCAGTGGCAGACGACTCTTCGACAGCGTAAGCACGAAATCGTTCGGGATGGACGATGTGGCGAGATTTTTTAGGTCCCTGAAGAATTGCGAGGGGGTTCGGTCCCCGATCTCCTCGCCCTCCAGGAGCTTCCGTACCCGCGTACTGTCGGACTCGGTGAGCCTTCTGATCAATTCGCGTTTCAAATGCTCGTATCGATCTAATGCGGGCGAGTTGATCACTATGTCCTCAACGCGCTCGGTGTGGTTTCCTCCCAGGTTTGCAACGGTTATGTTGTACTTTGTCTCGTCTTTCGTTATTGGCGCCATCGTGAACTGCACCTCCACGAGTTTTGAACCAAAGGGTGATTTTGTGCGGCCAGAATTATGGGATCCGTAACGACTGCAGGTTTATGATGCCGACGGTATCAGTATCACGACTTGTGCCGGCCATGACCGGTATTTGGGACGCGATCTCACCGCCATCCAACATGCTCGGCACTCGCGGATCGCGAAACGGATTAAAATTGCACCTGATCACCTCCTTCACTCTACTATCACGTCGGGGTCACCAATTTGAGGTGATAGGGTCCGGGTGCACTCACCAAGGCAAAAATCTGTCGTCAGTGTGTTTTATTGCGCATCGATCGTGTTCGAAGTGCGGACGTACAATGCTCACGCGTTTTCGCCGCGGCGTCACATCGTGACACCGGAACCCCCCGCCGTCGACCCGGTGTGCCCCCGGACCGCATCGCGCGCCATCGGCCCACATTCAGGGAAACGGCTCGAGTCGTTCCCTTCCGCGGTATTCGCCAAATTACGCAGCGCTCACCACAGTACCAACATGCTGGATGCGCAGCACATTATTCATTGATTGCGCGAAGGGAACTCGATGAAAAATTTCAAACTTGTTGGATTGGATGCGGCGCAGCGGTCCAATATCGTGGCCAGCTTGTTCACCAAACTTGACACCTCTAGATTTCTTTCTATGGAAAACATTGAAAGATGAACTGTACAAAGAGGTACCAACTATACCTCATGACATGCAATGTTATAAGACTAGCATGTCTAAGCAGTCATAAAAAGAATCCAGTGTTGCATTGATAGTGATGGTCATCATTTCGAACATCTACTATGATCTTATGTAATAGGTCGTTGAATTCGTTTTAAGCTCCTCTATCATTTTTCGAAAAAAAATCTACCGATCCACTAAAAAAAATAGAGGTGACCTTGAAATATCCAAAGTACCTCCACCTGCAAAAAACTATTAGCGCCATCTGAAGGATCTCTTCGTACTGTGTAATTTCAGTTAAACGAATATTTCTGTGAACCATAAGGTTATAGTTCGATATAACTATAAAGTTTCGAAGATATCTGAGGTGGTAATAGTTATTGCTCCACTGCATATTATAATACGGCACCATATTATAATATGGTTTATACAACTTTCAAATACAATATGTATGTGTGTAATATACGGTTTATGTACAATTATGTCCATTGATGAATGTAATTAATGAAAAAATAGAAATTATTTCTAATTTTGACGGGATCGAGTCTCTAATTGTTTTTTATTCTTTTTTCTCTCCCATGTTTTATCGAAATTTACAATGTTATCATTACTACTTTTTTCGCAATTCAATATTTGATATTAATCAATACGGTCTAATATTCTCCGGCATTATCATTACGAATAAGGACGGGAATTTGAACTGTGTTGCCACCTTTTTGAGTTTAAAATTTTTACCACTATATAGCTGCACGTATCGCGGGTATCTACTTCATCAGAGTAACGAGGGATATGTATCTATCATTATTTTTACTGGTCTCTATAATAACAACGTTGGAACGTTTGATCATTAACAAACTGAATATAACTCTGGTTAGTAGCGATCCAAGATTTCCAAATATAATCTACTGTCGAGTTTTCAATTCGCGTATCCAAAGGATTAAGGAACTAACGGACGACTTGTTGATACACCAAATAATTCACCGTAAAAACAATCGGGTTACATCACTGTAAACAATCTCCTAGGGTCCGATCTCCATTCCCAACCGCAGCAGTTTTTGTTCTCGCATAATTCAACGGGATCCTCTTCTGGACGGCTTAATTCGATTAATAGACCGAATCGGAGGGAAAGGAAGTGGACGCGTGCTCGCTTGTTTTTTTCCCTTTCACTCGTTTTTCACGTCAGAGTCGCGCGATCGATTCCCCTTGCGAGGGGAAATGAGAAACAGGGCGCTTAACCGGCGTCTGTAAACCAGCCGGTCGTATTCAATAATGGCTTTCCCTGATACTCATCGAACTCACCTGATTCCGGGTATGGCCCAATGGGATACCGTATCCCCCAGGTCGCGTTGGTCTATTATTTCCCTTTTTCTTTTTTGGCAAAAAAGGATCGTTGCGCGCCCCCTCATTACTCTTCGTTATTTTTCGCCGTGTGGCGTCCGTTCGAACCGAGTCCCCGAGACTATTCGATCGAGTTTCACCAGCCGTAAAATTGAAAGTGGAATTCCGCCTGGATATTATATTTTCTCATTATTCTCCCAAGTCGCGCTATCGTACGGTGTGTTAGTTCCATCTTTACGCCGACCGGAGCATCACATGCGCCTCGTCCCTACTCGCGTAGAAATATTTCCGCTGGCCGCGTCAACAGTCTACAATTAGATTCTTTATTCGTTTAAAAGGAAAGGAAGAGTTACGGTATGGGAAATTTTAACGCGTCACTGGTGAACCATGTCTCGACCGTGAATGTCGGAACTCGTCTCGTTAAACCTGCTTGCTCCAGAGCGAACGCAACCGGAAGGATAATCAATTCATGGATTATAATCAGTTCGGCATCTTGTCGCCATCTTTCGATCGCCGACTCGCCTTATGAGGATGCTCGTGAAGTAATACACGCCGATGTTTTTGTAAAGGTGAGTACTCACCAGAGAACATTCCATGAACACTGTTCGCAAACAGTTTGCGAACATTTTATAACCACTACACGATCATTTCATGAACACTGTTCGTAACATGTTCACGCACAGTTTGCGAACAGTTCGCAAACAGTACCCGAACACTTGTAAATATTCTGTTGCGCCAGTCTGTTAGTTTCTTGGGAGTAAACAGTTCTTTGCTGTATTCTGGAAACTCAAAATTGAAAAATCAGTGTCGATGAGATTAATTTAAATTTGTAACAAATTATGAATACGCAAGTGCAAGTGTTAGCTTGCGCTCGATTTATGATTATCCATCTCCTGATTCAAAAGAAAAAGTATAAGCAACGTTGGTGACAAAGAAAATTGTATCAAAATCGCCAAAAATACAGAGTCACGGAATTCTTGGCAGATTTCAAGATGGAGGATCAAAGTGGCTTCAAAAATTTCTGTCGAATGCCAGCTAGTGAATTTGAAATGATATCGTCATTAATAGGACCAATAATAGCAAAGCGGGACATTATTTAATTTGTTACAAGCCAGGGCTAAGCGGTTGCGAAACCGGAGGAAATGGCGAATGTGATTTGATCAGTTTGTTATGTGGATGAATCTGTGCCCATTTCATCACAGGGAGCCACTAGGAAAGATTTTCGTAGACGACCCTGAGTCTAGTTCATCTCAGGAAGCCACTAGAGTTGTTAGTATGGACCTCGTAATTTTTAGAATTCGGTACACTTCGAGCGGTAAAAGTTTTTTGTAGGTTCGCTTCTAGCTGGGAATTTAGATATGATTCTAGAGTTGATATGAACAACACAGAATTATAAATATATAAATGTATGTAAAGTATATTAGCCGAAATGAAGTAGCCGCAGTGCATCCGTTGCACTAGAAAGAGGGAACGTTCATGTTCAGGCGAATTCAATTACGGGTATGTAATTCCACGCCAAGCAGATCACATTTGTACACGATGTTCGGGATTTTGGTCGAATTGAAATATAGTCCATATGAAAATAGGAGTGGCTTAAGTTATAATATCGTTGATTTTGAAATTGTTTAAAAGATGCCTACCCTCAAATTTTACAATTATCACCTATTTTTACGAAAACTAGCTTTACAAAGGAATATTTATCTCTGCAATTATTAAGGATACGAAATTGATCGTTATTTCATGTTAATTTTAAAGGATCATTCTTTTTAACAAATATATGATGGTAGGGTTAAAATTATATCGTATAGTAATATGATGTGCACTACTTTTTATGAAAGCCTTAATATCTCCTAATGCTGCTGTTGTGGCGTAGCTCTCTCTTGGACTGATCCCCTCATTTGGTCTAGGTCCTAGACTCTGGGAGATCCACAGTTTCATATGTCAATGAAAATATATGAAACAATATCATTTTTACCCACTTGTTTTGCATTCCTATAAATATAATAACGGCTATAAAACAAGCAAAATGCATGGTTATTTATTAAAAATCTCCCGAGTGAAATATAAAATGAAGGAGAAGAAAGGCAATATCCTCACAAACAGTAGTGTACTTTTATTCCGTTGCATAGATTGTTGACCATAATACAGTGCTACCATAGCTCACAGAAATGCTGGATTCACACTAGCGAAAAAGAATAGAAACATCGTACATTCAGCTTCTCACTGTACCTAAACCCACAAATGGCCCGGCGCACCAAGTTTGTGCCAAACCATACGATCTCAAAGTTCAGTCTTCAACAGTTTCCGTAACAAAATCATTAACCGAGTGATAAATGACCACTGCTCGATCGTATAGACACATAAATATGGACTACGCATCTCTTTGAAACGGGCGTCCCATGTTTAGAAAAAGGTAGGTAGCTTTCGGAGGACTTGGCATCTCTTTTTATATCTAAATAGGGGTGGTGAGGTTCTGGGGATCTGCGTTTTGAATAGTTGACTCAGCTGTATTAGAAAGAGATAGAGAAAATCTTCCGAAAGTAAATTGTCCCTTTCTAAAGTTGGGACGCCAGCCCAGCCTGACGCGCAGTCTGTACTTATATGTCTATGCTCGACCGCTGAACCCTATTAAGTTGAAGTTACTGCACATTTCATGACTGTGTTCACCTGTTTCGTTCGACTCGGTGCCGAATCACGATGGAAATTCGTTAGCGATGGACGGGGCGAGGCCAACCAAGCGGAGGAAAACACAGAAATACATGACGGTTCACGGCAGGGAGGAGTTCGGATGAGCCAAAGCCTGGCAAAAGAAAACGATAGAAATAAAAGGGCGGGATAAATAAAAGCGGAAGGAAAGAAGGATCGTAGCAGGTAGGACGTAGTGTTTGCATAATATATGAAAATTTCGAAGACACCCTCTGAGGGAATCATAAGAGAACCGTGGTGGATGAAGAGAGAGGTGGAAGAGGCATAAAGGAAGCCTGCGCCACGGGGTTAAAAGAGGTTGGAGAATAAAACGGGTACATGGCTCTTCCTAAGAAGACGAACCCGGAGTCACTGAATTTCCGGAGTCCTCCTAGACGGCTTCGTGTACTCTTCAGTCAACTTGTTTCGGAAGTTGTTTCTTACTTATTCATGAATTGCAACGCGTAGATACAGCCAGGCGTGAAATGCTTTCGAAAAAGATTTCCACCCTCCCCTCCCTCTCCCGCCAGAGTGCTTATGGAAATCCATTACACCACCCTGTAACATCGAATTCCTCGAGGAACATTCAAGCCTCCATGACAATCTAAATGTTTCGCGTTCAGGCCCATGGAAAATTCCATTTCTCATCGCCCCCGCTCCCACCGTCACGCCTGTTCCCGACCTTCTGTTTCGTTTAAAACAATTCCCACGTTCGTGATTTCATAATGTCGCGTTCGTATCAACTTGGAGTCGGAACCGGGGCGGTTTTCACTTGAAACACAATAACAGGCGAAAGCAACGAATCATTACTCGAACAAAACTACCAAGTGAATTTCGTAAAAGGTGTAGCTATATGAAATAATGCATAAAAGTAGAAGTAAATTAAATATTTTCGAACAACTTATTTATGGAGAGTTTCATGAGATCAGGTAAAACGTAGAGCATTGAATAAAAATTCTGTTATTACCTATATAATGGGAGGAGTTGAAGAAATAGGAAGGGAGATAAATGAACACGTATGAACATCTAAAGATGTATGAAGCGTACTAATAAACAATCAACTATACTTTGTCAAATTCAATACAGGTAACCCTCGTATAACGCGGATGTTAGGTTCCATACAAATGCCGCGTTATACATGTAAATCGCGTTATACGAGACTCAGGTCACATGCATGCTGAAAGAAATTTCCCCTAATGTAAATTCGCTATTTATGTGTGATACGAGCGGGCACAGATTTAACGAAGGTACAATTTGATTTTTAAGTCGCGCGGTGAAAAGTTTATGCAAAGACAAAGGGTTACTAAAATTTGTAGACCGCGTTATATCAAAACCGCGTTGTGTAAGCACCGGTTAAATGAGGGTTATCTGTACTTATATTCGAAAAAATCAGATGTCTATACCAATTGAGTGATAATTTGTCCTCGATCTTCAATGTACATAACCATTTTAAAAGAAGAAAATGGCGCAAAAAATCTTTTAAATTTAAACAACTTTAAGTCTAATAAAAAGGAATAGTAGATTATTTATAATTACTACACCTGATACATACGTGCAGTAGCAGTAAAACAAGCAAATGATAAATACTGCCAGACATCTGTGGTTTTAGAATCTTTCTACCCATGACAGAAAAATATAGTTACTTCTCTGGACAATTTGAACAACAAATACATATATATTGCGAGTAATACCAAAAGTACAATAATAATTTATTTAGTAAAGATTAGGTATGCCAATAAGTAATCTACTATCTTTCGTTAAATTCGATATTTAACTTCTAAGAAATCAGATGTCTCTATTGTTTCAGTTATATTGGTCATACTCATATCATTTGGTACACTCATATCATAAATGTATAAAATTGACAAATTATGTATATATTACACAAAGTGATTCTAAACTAATGTCACAAAATTGTGTTGACCATTATTTATGTGCTATTGAGTTCCATCGCTGGTGGGGTAATATTCGGTATCATCGAGAATTTGTTCTACTGAAAAAAAAGTCGAACGGAGCGAACAGCTGCAAACTTAAGGGAACTGGAGTGAGGTCCTATCAAGATTCCCGTTACGTCGAAGGGCTTAATTAACGAAACGCTGGAAAAGTCGGCCGACATGAATAATCGTGATGTCGGAGCTGTTCACCGTCGCGAAGGTGACTTTATATTGTTCAGAAGCGGGTCTGAAGGAGGGAAACCATCTATTACGGATCATTATCGAGTCTTGATTTATAATCCCCACGGGGCGGATCTTAATCCTAGATCAGCTTTCGGTGCTTTATCGCGTTACCTCTAAATTCGCGCCTGCTTAACCTCAAATGTGTATTTACATATTAGACGCTAGCATCGTTCCATATTAGACGCATTCAATTTCAGGTACGTAGGAATGAATGATTAAGTACTTGTTGATGGTGCTTCTGTTTGTTAAAATTTTCATTTAATCTGAAAAAAGGTCCAATTATTTATACATATAAACAGGTGACTAATTCTCATAAATACCACGATGGAAAGAAGACACCAAACTCATTTAATTTCGTCAATAATGAACAAGTTGTCTGGAAATATTTTTAATATTCAACATTAGAATTGGTTTAATTAACCCCTAACTAACTTCTAAATTGGAAGTAATTAATCACTAATATAATTCCAACAATTTTTCGAATGTGATGGGTTTTAATATTACGATTTATACTGTGTCATTGTTTTAAAATTAAATATTTGATTAGAAGATGAATATAATTACGTAGAATAAACGATATACGTGTTAATATATTGACATCAGAAGCACTAGAGAAAATACGTAAATGTGGGCATATATGTATAAATAGAAGTGAGTATGCAAAGTAAGCATTGTATTAACGAATAGTATCAATTAGTATAGACACTTCAAAAAACTTTGCAATACACAATTATAGATTATTATAAATTTTATGACTTTAAGAGGTACTTTATAATATTACAGAATTTCCAAAAACGGAAGACAAAATAAATTATTCATACATATCCTATGTATAATAAGTTTGTATTCAGATGCTGGTGATACAAAATAATTAATATAACTTTATTAAAAATGCAAATATTAAATAACTAATACAGATTTATTATAAAATACATTTAGTCATAAAGTGTATTTAAGTAATCGATATTCTTAATAGGATAAAAGTACTCGAACATTATAAAAGATTATCGTGTAGATTAATTAATTTAATTATTATATATTGTCAGTTTTATTAACGAGACAATCGTTATCATTAAAAATTTATCAAATAGCCCAATGCTTCAGTATCACAAATTATTTGCATGCCCTGTTACCGGAGATTAATCATCTTTTGTGAACGGGAGTGCAGCCGATCCAAACTCCCACCAGTCATTTGTCAACAATATCAATTAATCATTCGTCAAAAATAGATTAGCATATTATGTTTCTAATGCTTCGAAAGCATCCATTATAATTCATTACCCGAACGAGATGCAACAGCTCTCTTGAGACCGTTCCAACGGCGAATAAAATTCACGACTGTTTTAAAATCGGCCAACGCAAATATAAGATAAATTATCTAGCATGATTACTGGGGAAAAAATTAAAGCATTATATGTAGAATCTATTACGAGTTTGAGAAAGTATATTACTATTAAAAGGGAAAATTTACTTAAAAGATACTTTAAATATTTCGCTCTCTTTATTTCATTTATTCTATTCAAAGTCGTATTAAATTACAATAATAAATTCGTCATGCCACCAGCTGTGAAATGAAAAATGTTAAACAATAAATTACTCAATGAAAAAAAGCCAGATTGACCTTAAGAAGACTACAAACGTTAATTCTAAAGAAAAATGTACATTCTGACAGAAATTTGCATGTCCTCAAAAAATTGTTTGCTTGAAACGAAAATAATTTTTTAGGTACACTGATTCTATCGAACTCACTCTCATTTCAAGGAAATCACCTTGTAAAAAAACGAGAATTCAACGATGTTTAATATTATAGGTATCAAGATGATTTAGAATTTCCATATTGATCCTAAAAATACCCTCGGAACTGTACTTTATACAGATACAGAAAGCAATACGCGTACATTATAATTCACTGAAATCATTTATACACAAATACTAAAGTATCTCTACATGCATATAATACCAGACTACGACACGAAACAATGCATCTCTTTCCATAAATCATCCAACAGAACATACAAAAAACACATAAAAATTTAGGGTTCCAGTGCAAAAGGGAGCTATAGGTATCACAACAGTAGCGTTGTGAGATGTTTGATTAAGGATAATAATTAGATACCAAGAGGCACCATAATTAATAATAAATCTCATATTCAACATTTCGTGGTATAGCTCCCTCTTGCACTGGAGTCTTCAATTGAATCTTCGGTAAAAATGTACTGAATCACGCCATTAACTTTATAGAAAGAGAAAATTCTCTGTTTCGAGCGTGTAACGCGTTCAACGGTATTAAAACTCGTAATTTTATATCATCCGAGAAGCATCGACACAAATGAGATTACGACTACAATAGAGCATTGTGGCGGGGGGGGGGGGGGGGACGAACGGAACGGAAAGCTCGGTCTGGAATTCGGAAAAAGCAAGCACGTTAATTTGCGTGGCACGGCGGTGTAAGAACGGATATTTCATCAGCGACCAATAACATCCGAATCGTGCGATAAATCGATTTCGCTCGATTTTCCAACGGGTAGGAAAATTGAATGCACGGAAATATTTACTGCGGTTCGCCAGAGCAACACGGACCAAGGCTGCGCCAGCGTGCGATGTAATAAATTTTGGCTCACTTGGAGAACATTCGTCCTTGCCTCCGGAAGGGCATTCCTTCCTCCTTATAAATTTTTGATTGGACCAAAATGAAATCTGGATGAGGATCCTTTTGTATTATAAACGGATCGGACGATTTCCCCTGAAGTTAATACAGGTTTTCAGTATTCATCTTTAAGACGGCATATCATAGCTGAAAACAAACTTTATTAACACATTACTTACTGGCTGTGAATTAAGCGGATACATGCAGAATACCGGTCAATTCGTAATCGAACTCTTTGGGGGGTTTCTGTGGAGGAAATAAAATAAAAACTTACATCATCTCTTCTGCCTTTAATAAAAAAAAATAAATACCAATATCACTCTCACTACTATATCATCGCTGTCCAACGAACAAGTAGAATGTTCTGACAAATGATCCCAAAACACCTAATCTTGATTGCTATTTTTCATTTTTAAGGGTTAAAATTGTTGTAACAAGTTTCAAAAAAGAAGTAAAATACTGTTGTTATTGAGAGTACGAGTGAGAATGTGTTTAATGATTTTTCTATTACTGCCGCTAACGATCTAACATAGGAAGGCACGAAAGTGTCCCCCTCCGATTTTGATGAAAGTTCGTATGTCTACTAAGCAGTCAAAAATTAGGGACGCGTACTTTTTTGTATCGGCTGAGATGCAACTTTAAGGGGTGAAACCAACCCTCGAAGTCTAGATCCGAAATTTTTTTGTTATAAACAAATTATATTTTGTACAATTTGTTAGCACCATATTATTTCACATAAAAAACCGCTAACCTCGTCCATTAGAAGTTTTTATGTATCTCCTCTGGTTTTCGAGAAGTACTTTCCGGTCGAAATTACGAGGGGTTGTTTTACCTTTTAAAGTCGCGTATCAACCGATAAAAAAAATAAGTATCCCTTATGTTTGACTGCTTAATAGACATTCGAAGTTTCATCAAAATCGGAAGGGGACACTTCCGTGTCTTCCCTTGTAAGAAAAAGCCGATTTTTGAATCGGCTGCCGATAAGTAATGTGTTAAAACTTTGTTGGCGGGAGGGTTTTTGTGTTTGCAAATATACAACTTCAGGTGTTCTGAAAATATTTAGAAGCTACTACTTAGCTTTTGTTTGGCAAACTTTACCTATATACCTATAGAAGAAGCGATTATTTCCTGTTTTTTACTATTCTAGTTTCTATTTAAGAAACACATACTATTACGTTAACCACTCTTAGCTCTTGAGCAAAAGCATCAAAGTGATAATTAAAGTATGCACCATTAGAATCTATACATTTTTGCCAGTGATAAACAAGTGAATTCTTTAAATCGTCGTTAATAATAAAAAGACGTCCACGTCCCCCCTCATATTCAAGGCTTAATTTACCACGCCGACATTTTTTAAAACAACGTTGAACAGTGCATTCATTAATACTGCCTTGACCCCAAACTTCATTGATCATTCAAGCCGTTTACGTTGCACTGTGGCTGAGTTTAAATTCCTAAAAGTAAATTTTTCCAAATTCTTGTTTGGACATCTTTCCTCCTATCACCGGAAATTTGACCCAAATGTAATTAACATTGAATATGGATAACGTAGAAAGAAAGCACAAAAAATAAGCTGTTAAATGAAGCATAATTTTATATACTTTACATAATTCTTTATTGTTGAAAAAGGGTTGAATATAAAACCTACATTAATTTTCGGGATAACCTAATAGGAAATACCTACACGTTGGTTGACAAGACTAAAAAATAGTTGTCTAGAAAAATATAAAAAAATGTGGATTTTTTAAACAATTTCCGGTGAGTACTAAATAAATTCAGGTTTGTTAATTTTATTAGATATTTCTCTATTTTCGTTCCTAATTCTATCGCTCGTTTATTTTGTTTAAAATTTTATGATAGGTACTTCATTAAGAATAATATAAAATAATAACTTTTTTAGGGTCGTTTTGTCACGTAATGCCCCACCTTAAGTTTAAAACAAAGTTATTTTCTGTTACTTTTTGTTAGGTACACTTTGATTACAATTAAGGAGTAGTTGTTAAGTGAAATTGAAAATTAATGTATTATAACTTTCCAGGCAAAATAAATTACTAGAAAATATTTCTGTTATTAAGTTTTCTTTAGAAGTGGGTTGTATTATTTAGTTTTATCCTATGCATTCGTCCACTCTAGGAAATTTTATGGAGGTGCGCGAGTCGTATCGACGTACCCGTTCGTCAAGATATTCTGATTTTATGGTAATTACCTCACCGCGATCAGTCCCGTCTCAGAGATGTTCATCTCTGAAAACGGCAACAAATTTCGCACACGCGGGCCAGAAGCAGCTGTTCGTTAAATTGAACCAACTGGACCAACTGGCAATTCAAATTCCTGCTTTCGGACCTCTTTCTGGCCTCGTTCGTCCGTGAGATGAAATAGTTTTTGGGTGTACGGTGAGTCACGTACAGTTTTACATGGCAGCGTATAATATATTTTTAAATGAGGTGAGATATTGGAAAATCGAGGAAATTCGTATGATAGGTGGCGATGTATCATTCGAGATAGTGTTTTTTAATTGGAGTAACCTGCGAGGTACAAAGGTCAGTTTCACGGTTTAACCGTTTTGCACCATTAGATAAATTGTTGCATTATTATTCCTTGAATTAAGTTAAAATCCAATTAGGGAAATATACGTATGTAACTTATTGGCGACCTTGACATCTGAGAAGCTTTGCATGTGTGTATACAAATTTTGAATTAGCATTATTTTTGAGAATAATATGGAAGGAAAGGAAAAACTTCGATTTGCTGTCAGTTGATGAATTAGACATTTTGAAATGTCAAAATTGTACAAGAATGCAAGATACGAGAATAAAGATAATCTACCAAGTTTATTTAATTTTTTTAAGAATTGATTAAGTAGTAAATTTAGAGAATTACTTTTAATACAATTTACATATACAAACATTTAAAATCTAGTCTTGAATATTTATTCCAAATAAAGTACCAATATATTTAAATAGATTGTGATTTTTCTTTCTCTGCATTCTTTATTATATTTCTGTAAATAATAACTACACATACGCGTGCAATCTCAATTGATGAAGATAGAGTACGAGAACTAATCAGAATACAGTGGAAACGAGAGTCCCCAAGTCCCAGTGCTTATGTTGTACAGCACTAATTTAAACCATTGCTCTCTGGGGTTGCATTGATAAATCTTCAACTTGTCTAGTTTACATTTTAAACACGTGATGGTAATTTATCAATGGTTCATGTGCACTGTTATCTACTACCTCCTCCCTTTCATGCGTAAGTGAAACGAGTCAAGGATTGTCGAGTAATTTAATGAGTAATGAAAGTATTGGGACGACAAATTCTAAACTTTATCCAATTGGTACATATTCAGTGACCGCTGAGCAGCGTAGGGGCCCCCCACATGCTTACTTCCCTTTCCAACCGTTCTTTGTCGTCGCAGAAGCTCAGATTCTTATCTCCATTACTCCATGGTAATGGCAGGTGGTGGTGGGGCAGGTTTTAGCTAGTTTTAGCTCCCGGGATCTAACTTTGCCCACCTCTGTATTAAGTATTTGAATAGAAATGTTTGAATTAATTAATATTTTGTTACTTAATAAATATCTACAAGTACACACACCGTTTTTTAAATTCTTTAAACCTAACGAATCTTTGACTATAGAGCAGTCGAAATACTTCAGTAAATCAGTGTGTGTCTTTTATTTGACACTGTAAAAAAAGATCTATTACCTGTCATATAACTTCTATGGCCTCTTATTAATTATTCGAATGTTTTAGAAATAAAATCGAAGCTTTTCTTAAAGAAATATGCCAATAGTATTAAAGCCACGAAGGACAATCTGATCCTGAAAATACCAGTATATTAATTGCAAAGGTAACGTAATCCCCATACCAGATTAGATTCAATATACATATAGTGTGTTTAACATTTACAACATTTACCACAAAATTCCTTTCTTTTTTTTTATAAACTTCAAAATGTGTCCAGCAGGACATTTGGTAAATTTTTTTCACTTTATTTACTTCAATTTACAACAGATACCTGATTTTCTTTATATGGTTAGCTCAGTGGAATATGTACTTTATTTTTAGTCCTCTTTTTGTATGGGCTTCATATGATTCTGCAGCTACCTATATTTTTTCGCACATCTATTTATTTCTCCTTTGACAATTGACATCTTCTTTATTTAAATCTACTTACAAAAAACGAAACAAAATAAATCACATAGAAGCCAGCTATCCTTTCACTCCGATAGAATCTACGATCCGCTAAACCTGAAGTGTTCGAAGCTCAATCGACCATCTTAGAGACCATTCAACCCTCCAGTAATTACAGTGATCGAATTACTGTATTGTCCCCATAAACCGCCAATAGGTAAACCCAACTAGATAACAGTTCAGAATTTAATTACGGTACGTATCAAGGTTCAAGCCTATACCCGCAATCTCTCCCAACGAATCGTGCTGATAGTTTGCAAGCAGTTTAGTTTCCCGACGATCGCGAGCTATTTGCTTTAAGCGAATTCTTCGCTCGTGGATCCAATGGACTGTCTCTGCGGGTTCCTCACGAAGATCCTCACCAGGAAGCGAGCCCCCGAGCATTCCATTGTTCGGCGAAGTGTACCAAACGTTTACAGAATGTCCACGAGGATGTACCATTGTCCGTCTAAACGTCCAGTGTACGTCTATATTGTGCTTCTCGAAACGGCATTATGCTGGGCCCGGGCGGCCAACTGCATTACTCTGGTTATTATGTAACTCCGTAACGCCTAAGCCTCATTTAAATACATATGCATACACATACACTGGGGAGGGGTCAAAGAAGCGTACACGATATCCGTTTAAACGGGACCGCATAATAAACGGCGATGTAATTTATCGGGCTAACTAGCATAATGGCATGCCGTGGAGTCAGGCGTTCCGAAATACACGTAACATGCCCGACAACCGGGTATAGATTTTAATTTATCCTCGTGACTACGACTTCTGGCACGTAACAATTCGTGTACGTCGAGTAGATGAAGAATATAAATGAAAACGGTGTAGAATGGTTGTATTCGCGAATGAATCGGGCAGTTAATCAGAGATTGAAGTATATTTGGCTCTTCAGTTTAGGGAACAATGGTAGCAATTCAACGGATGCCTTGTGTGATTATGACTTTTTTCAAGTGGACGTTAGAAGAGAAACTCGGTTCTGTAGTTACTTGTAATCAGGTCTCCATACATCTGTGGAGCGTGGTTCGTGTATCTGTGTAATCATGCTGGTGTATTATTTACAGCGATATTTATTTGTATATTTAGTGTTCAACGTTTTAATATTCTAGATGCGCCATGCGTAGAGTATATGTATACTGGGTGGGACAGGACAGTTAGAACACCCAGGCAGAAACCACATGCAACAATAAGTCGAAAATGTGGAATAACATTTTGTCGTATAATGCTTCGTATCTACTTCGAGGTAATCGAATTCGAAAATCTGCTGGGTACGCAAGCAGTTGAATAGGATTTGGTTAACCCGTCTGTTCATTAGTCTACTTACTGCCAACACGAATACATACATAGATGTCTTTCTTCAAATTCGATTATCTCGAAAACGGAGCATTATGCGGAAAAGTTGTATTCTACATTTTCGACCTATTTGGGTTTGTAAAATCATCTTCTACCCAGTTTTACCACCTGTCCTGACCCTATTGTTAGCATCGTAATATACATAGATCAATTTTGAAATTCGATTATCGCGGAAACGAAGTCTCATGCGAAAAAATTGTAGGCATTCCACGTTTTTAATTTTCTTTTGCATCTAGAATAATCCTATGTCCGATTCTATCACCTGTCCTGACCCAATTGTTAATATGGTTACCTAGACAGATCAATTTTGAAATTCGAGTATCTTGAAAAAGAAGCAACATATGGAAAAATTGTATTCTACATTTTCGATTTATTTATCCATGTAGAATGACTATCTGTGCGGTTGTAGCATCCGTCCTAACCCACTTTGTATACATTCTTGCATGTTCTACATATACAAATTTATACATATATTACGTAATTTTTCAGTTACATATTACGATAAAAGTTGTGACAAACAAATGAGCTGATTTTGAAATACGTATAAAGCGAAGTGACAAAGCAAACATGGGAAGCAGAAGGTTGAATGAAAGGGAATAAGATTGGAAACGACAATAATGGTACTGCAATGACAGAGTAAACACCAGGATACTTTACTATATTAATATCGTAATTAATAATCCAACATAAACTACATACGTTCATACAAAAAACAATGAAAGTAGGTGCGACACAATGTAGATGTTTAAACACTTGTCACTGTTATATACATATGTATATGTAGATGTAGCGTTGAAGAACGCTAGGGATATTACGTTCCAGCTACTGTGGCACGGAGGTAAATCAACGATGCCACGTGTATGAAACAAAGACTTTATTAGAGCCGAGCACGTGAACGTCCTGTAGCGACAGCGGATAAGATGGATCTGCTCATCACGTTTTCGACGCGATGCCCCGCAACCTAAGCGCGTGACCAACAGTTAAGAGACCCTGATTGAATCCCAATGCGGCGGTTTTACTTTTTATTTTTAATTATTTTGTAATTTCACTTTGTAACCTCTCAGTAAAATAAAAAAGTTATAAAGTATTAATTCGGGAAGCATTTAGAAAGAAGAAAATAAATGTTTTCCGCTTCAGAATTTTAATTTTTTTATACATATATATATATATATATATTATGTTATATATGCATAAATGATTCTTACAATTAGATGTTATCCTTACAACCCTACTCATTACTATCCTAAATATTCGTACAAAAATCTATTGGATTTAACTGCAATCATGAATAAACAATATATAAATACATAAATATATATAGATATGTACATCCGGATTGCGAGATACTTGCTTTAACTGACTCGACTACACTGATCTTGTCTTCAATGTTTCAAATTATGTCAACACCCTGCCCTCTAAAATATTTATTGTTAATTTTCTCAACAACGAAGGCTTATGTGTCGGAACCCCACTACAGTTTGTTTATGCATAGGCTATATTAATTAATATAATTTAAAGTCCCTTACCGCTGAAACAGCTAGTAGAAATTCATTACTGTCGAAATTTCCAAACTATTGCAGTTAAATCTAATAGATTTTTGTCCGAATATTTTGGGTAGTGATGAGTAGCGTTGTAAGGATAACATCTAATTCCAAAACTAATTTATGTATATACAACATAACATATATGTATAAAATAAAAAATTTTAATATTGAAGTGAAAAACATTTATTTTCTTCTTTTTAAATGCCTCACAAATCAATATTGTTTAAGTTTTTATTTTACTGGGAGGTTACAAAGTGAAATTACAAAATAATTAATAATAAAAAGTAAAACCGCCGCATTGGGATTCCAGCGGGGTCTCCTGACTGTTGCTCACGCGATTAGGTTTCCAGGCATCGCATCGAAAACGTGAATTTTCGCCGCATAGAGAATTCGGATTCCACGAGGGTCTGCAAGGTTTCCTCATTGTTTATGCTGTCGAGTGACATACCGAATGTCGGCGGAAAGACCCGAACGGGTAGCGCATACGGACAGGGCTGGGATATGCTTGTGTGTGTCAGCACGGTGCGCGTAAAGTGGGAGACGTCGGTACGCGTAGTGGGAGATGATGGTACGCGGAGTGGGAGAGTGGTGGGGGTAAAGCGATCCACGATTTTGGCATCATTGCCGCACGCTCTTTCTCCTCGCGGGAGGAGACACTATGGAGGGAGAGAGATGGCAGTATCCGCTCCCTACATAGATAATAAGAACAAAGCCATCTGGTGTGTTACGAGAGAATGCGAATAAACAATGAGTGTGAATTGTCGAGAGAGCATGTGGGAGAGTTACAGAAGACATTCGTTTCCCGCACTAGTCGGGGCGTAAAGGACCAGAATTTCAGGAACCGTGCAGGAATCGGACACCAGTTACCCGAGCGTTTTCCCCACCTCTTGGCCGTTCAGGCGTGCGACGCAGCTACATATAGGGTGGGCTGGATATGCGCACTTTACGGTTACATTAATTATCTCCGTTATTTTTAGAGATATCAGAAAAATTTATTCACAGAAGTTGTTCAGTATGAAGAGGGCTATTACTTAGCAATAACAAGTTTTTCGTAGGTGGAGTATCTTCTAAGTTTTTAAAGTTAATTGTTATTTTTATTAATGATATTAAAATATTATCGAATTAAATACTTTTATTACATAAATCGATTCTTCCAAACATTCTGCGTAATAAAGTATTAACGTATTATGTGAAAATGGTAATAATTCGTGACACAGCCCAAGATAGTATATGATATTTAGCCATATTTATTGGATTAAATTCGTGTAGATAATTAATGGTTGCTATTTATCAGCTATAACGTCATTATTACAAACATTATACGTTAGTTTTGTGCTTATATGTGGAATAAAATATTCACTTTAAATAAAAGCATTTATTTTTTAAGAATCTTCGTTTCATTTTATGAAAATACAAATTAGAAAATATTGCTTTTGAATGATAAGTATTAAAAGCTATGTACACATTTATATGGATATAAAAGTAAACACTGCATATCAAATTCTTAATTAAATAATATTAAGTAAATAATGGCGGCAATACTGTTTGTGCACCCAGGTGGCCAACAACCCAGAACGGCCCTTTTTTTTTTTTTT
>NW_015374015.1:94718-95050 GCF_001272555.1 Dufourea novaeangliae | reverse complement strand
CCGGCGCGCCTCGCCCTCCTCCTCGCGATCCGAGCGGGGTCGGTTATCTCCCGACCCCGCTCGTCGTCCTCCTTCTGCGAGACCACGGTCTCGCAGAAGAAGGACACCGCCCTCCACGACCCCTCGCTCTCCACCATGGCAGCGACCACGGCAGGGAGCGAGAGGTCCCACCCGACCGCCAATCGGAGTGCCCGCCTCTCCCTGGAGAAGGCCGGACACTCCTCCAGTGCATGTTGCGCGGAGTCGAGCTCCGCGCCGCAGTGGTGGCAGCCAGGCGTCTCCTCAGCACCGACCCTCGACAGGTACTCCCCGAAACAATCATGTCCGGAGAG
>NW_015374015.1:84607-93749 GCF_001272555.1 Dufourea novaeangliae | reverse complement strand
CCCCCCCCCCCCCCCCCCGGGAGACCGCCAGATCCGCGAGGGCACGGACATGGTCGACGGCGTCTACCGTCGACCGGCCCTCGCGGAAACCGTACTGGCAGTCCGCCAGTCCGGACCCAGAACGGCCCTGCCTCAACGCGATTTCGGACATCACAAACTTGGTTCGTTTTTGTTTTAATAACAATATATAAGAATTGGAAATTTTAGGGTGGTTTTATAGTTACCTATGCAATGTAGTGTAGACTGTGAATTATATGTATTTACAACATACAGAAGTAAGTAAAATACATTAAAGAACAAAAAAATGTATTTACAACATACAGAAGTAAGTAAAATACATTAAAGAACAAAAATTCGATCGAGTTCAATCAGTTCGTTATTTTACCTTTATTTTATTAAAATCCCTGAGATACAAAAGAACTTACTATCTTCACTTCTGTCTTTGTAACTCAATTCATAAAACAACATTCTGCATAAAAATCCGAAGTCTGCTTATTACACAAATCTTGTGTACCAGACAGCTAGCTGCTTTGCACTATAATATAAGAAAACATCGAAAGAAATGATACATCCCTTTAAGTAACTATTGCATAACAACAAAATATTCTAAATATACTCATAGTGTTCCTGAGATCCCACCTCACCAATTAAGAATTATACTGAGCTTTATAAAATCCTCTGTACAATTGAAAAGAATTTACAAATACAAAATATGTGACCAATATGAAATTACAAATTGGCAGCAACAACAATCCGACGCTAGAAGATTGCATTTAAGCTACAAAGAATCGAATAATGACAAACAAAAATAATTCGTTCTTCGATCTGCCGTAAAAATGGCCGCTCGGCGAAGGCAATATGTAATGAAGCCTGTGATTGCGGTAAAATGGCGCGAAATTACACGGGCCACTATACACCGGACTACTTACACCTACTTTTCCATCAAACGTGCATATCTCGCAGCGCAGATTTAATTCCTGCTCTTTCATTTTTTGAAAACCTCGCACGATATGAAATCTCTCCGGGTTTTGTACTTTTCCGCGCGTTTCGCCAGACCGGAGCCGGGTCTAGAGAGATCTTCTTTATTCGGACAGCTGCGTGTTAATGCGGTAAAACAAAAAACAATATAAAAAATAATTAATGAATATAGGGGTACATAAGACAAATCTTGTGATTATGAAATTTGTTTATACGGATATTGACTAATGTATATTTAAGGCACTGTTTATCAGTTATTAAACCAATTGTGGAATGTTACAATTGAGTTTCGTAGTGCATTAGTAAGTGTCATTTAAAATACAGATTTTAATTATATCTTAAAATCACTGTTGAAAATATCTTATTCTTAGTAAATTTAAATACTGTTACAATAATATACATTATGTACATCATATACTTCTTAAAAATATCTAATGTTTCTAATTTAAAGGCACAGTTTCTGAAAAGGTGCACTGTTCACAGGCAATGTTTGCTATTTTTATTTGAATACTGTACTGTTATTAGTCATTTTTATAATCAGTTTCCTAAGAAAGTGAATGAAATGAATAGTTTCAGTAATTTAATATTATTATAGAAAGCTCGTAATATTTAATATTAATAGTATTTATTACCGACTATAATATTACGTACAGAAGGCATATTTTATTTTAATATGAGGCGCGTAGCAATGGTTAAACAATTGAATTAAAGGATCAGTAGAATAAAGGTACAATGTAATAATAGAGATTATCTGTTTCAACCGAAATTCTGTTAATTAATCTAGTGACCATAGGTAACGAGCACACTCATATTTTCTAGCAAATATTGGTTAAATGCATTATATCTGGTGCTTGGATTAAGGTATTATTAGCTTAGTACGCGTATATTGAAACATGTTACACATATTTTCCACATAAAACTATCATCTACCAAAGATACCATAAGAGATAAAACTATCAAATGTGATTATTGCTCACAGTGACAAGGAATATGTTTCGTGTAATAAATATATATTCGTATAATGAATATTTTACGAATTTAATCCTGCATCATTGCAGCTCGTTTAATAAAACAAATATTACGCGCAGGTTGGACATTCTTTAGAACGATCTACGTTCGTTCCATATGCATAGAGCTTCATTATTCCCTTGAAAAATTCATAAGAATTCTGGACAGTCAGAATTACTTTATATTTATGTACCGTAAATTATGCAGAATATAATTTACTGACTGCGATATACTCAAAACTTTGCTTACCGTCATTCGTTAACTCTGATTAACAGAAATCGTTATTAATAAAGTTTCTCGAACAATGTTGCTTCCGTACTTTAACCAATTTTATATTAATTAATTATTGAGATGAATTCTAAGTAAATCCTGCATAGACACTAAAAAATATGTACCTAATTATTATACCACAATAATAATAAAAATATTTAAACTAAATAAGAATGGCTAAATGACTGAGACTGTTTAATAGAATAATCGGTAAATATTTACAAAAGGGGACCCAGCTCCGATGACCTTGTCCTTGACATATGTTATCACAATTATGAAGACCACATACCATCCATTTTTTGTTTTTCTTACGGGGGGAAAGCCTTGAAAAGGTACACCGCCTCCGCTGGGGGCGGAGACGGCCAGTGCGGGACTTCACCACGCTAAAAACCCCCCGGTGACCCTCGGGCGGAGGGCTGGTAGCAGGATCACTCGATATGACCGCGACCAGCCCTGCCCATTGCCCTCCCCTACCGGTGTTTAAGGGGAGGGCTCTTCTATGGACGGCTGCACGTGCTGTCGCTCCACTTCCTACCTACAGCGCCGAAGGGTCATCTCTCGTGGGCCGACCGCGAAAGGAGGTGGCACCCCCAGTACCACCCACTCGGCCCGGTTGCCCACGGGCGATACGAGAGTTATCGCGGCTGTGACCCAATGAATCGCGCCACCCGCGGGGCAACCCCTTGTCTTGTAGCGGTGCAACCCGCACCGCTGTATGTAGAAGAGGAGTGAGGCGGTTCAGGGTGCCCGAGGGCCTTCTGTTCCGATCCCGCCTCCAGGGAGGGTGTTGGCCGCGGGGGCAGCAACTTGCCGCCTCCGTGCCCGCCTCACTCCTCTTCTTTCGCCCCGAGCGGGATCGGACCTTTCCCGAGGCCATGAACCTACCGTGGCCGCGGTCCATCCATGCATCCAGGCATGGAAGACCACATACCATCCGACGTTAACCACGCACACAATATCCCTCCACACACCACCCAGTGTTAACCATGCAGCCAACATCCCATCAAACACAAGACACACACACGATGTGCTCTAGGATCCGATGGAAAAAGTTTTTTCCTGTTCTTATAGATATCAATAACTAAACTTGTGTTTGATGGGATCTTAGGTGCGTGTTTAAAACTGGGTGGTGTGTGGTGGGATGTTATCGTGGTTTAATTTCATGTCAAACGTGAATATCACTAGTCTGACTCGTAATCGACATTTCGAACGAAACATAAATATCACAAGTCGAACTCGTGGTCTTAATCTCGGACCAAGTATGGATGACATTCTGTCTTCGCCGCTTCGGCTCCTTTCCCGACCATTCGGGCGCATCGCTTGGGCCCGGATTCTTCCGAGTTAAATGGTATGGCAAGGGGTTAACCAACTATGATCAATACATGTACAGGGAAAAGTTGTTTAAACTGTTGACCGTAACAACATATGTCAAGGTCAAGATCATCGGAGCTGGGTCCTCTTCTGTAGATAATTACTGTGCGAACATATGCTTCTACGAATATAGAAAATATTATAAACATCGAATTTCGATTTTTCAGCGCGAAATAGTTTTCGTTAAATTCAAATGCAAATAAACAATTTAATAAAGAAACCATCTTTCTCTTTCTTGCAATGTTTCGTAAATTAGCCAGCAAATGCCTGAATTTACATAAACATCCTTAGTCACCTTGTATCACAATCTATTTAATAATAATTTGAATAAACAGAACACGATAACCGAAGTTGGATCGTGCAGAATCTTTTCCCGGTTCCCCTTTCTGTATTCAAATTTCCACGCATTCTCCAGCATTATACGAATTCACCGTAAACTTATAACTCGCCACCCCCTAAAATGAACCTCCGGGATATCCGAAGATCGGCTGAGCAATTTCGAAAAATCGATGTAGATCGTTTCCAAGCCGGCAACTTCCATTGTCGGTAAAACCGCTTCAAGTTCGGATTTCGTTGTTAATCGAATTCAGTCCCAAAATTTTTTCGTTCAAGCTTTAACGTCCGCTTCCACCCGTTTACTCCCCTGCCTTCACCCTGTTTTCCTCTGGTATTTACTCGTGACGAGTCATGGAAACCGTAATCACATTTCTTTCGAGGTTTTCGACCCCAGGGAATCGAAGAATTTCGATTTTACAGTAACGATCCCTACGACCACGGAATACATTCGCTTATTGGGCTATATTTGTTTCCCCGGGGCGGGGATCCGGGCGTAACGAGGAATAATTCTTAAAGTAGCGGTAACCACATTTCTCCGGGAAAGTCGATCGCTCACCGTGATAAATTGTGGCCGTAATCGTACGGTTAAATATGTAGCCGATTAAACTTAAGTTCTGTATTCTCTTCAAGTTACTGAAGCGTGGATCTACGAGCACAATAAACATTTTTATGGAGTTTCATTGAAACCGTTATAGTGAGCAGACGTGCTTGTCAACACCGTGCGTGCTGTGAACGCGAGTGCCATATACAGTGTCAAGCAAATCTTATATATACTCAAAATAGTGTATGTTACGGTGAATTAGTGAATATTAGTGAATTGTTACAAACCAATCCTTTAACCCTTCTCCACGCCTTACTAGGTGCAATCTATTCACCGAAATGGCGTCCGACCATGCAAATCTTGTACCCCAAACTAGTAATAATGACTCTAACGTACCACGACGAAGCTACAATAAAGTAGTACAAAGTGATTGTTTCCCCAAAAAAGATCAAGCGATCATAATCGAAGCCAAAGATGGGATCCAATTAAGAGATTATGCTCACGCATTAAGCAAAATCACCAATCCAGCAAACATTAGATTTATGTCAAGAGTATCGAACGGTAGAATTTGCGTTTTTTTGGCGAGTAAGGAAATCGCAGACGAACTCACCGATAAATATAAACACATTAAAGTCAACGATACCGACCTGGCCTTAAGGCCGTTAATCAGCAAAGCCCAACGTATAATACTCTCGAATGTTTGTCCAACAATCCCTCATTCAATAATTGAAGAAATACTTGATAAATTAACAGTTAAAAGAGAATCAGCCGTTTCATTTCTACGAACTGGCATGGCAGAAGAAGGTTTTATACACATCCTCAGTTTTCGTCGCCAATTATATATTCATTCAGATGACACACACAAAATTCCAGACTCGCTAAAAATTCAACACGAAGGAACTATGTACTGGATCTATCCCTCCACAGATACATTAAAATGTTTCATATGTAGTCAAGAAGGTCACGTCGCAAAAAATTGTAAAACCGATAAAAACCAACCCGTGCTTTCGAAATCACCACAAACAAGTGCGTTCACAAAACCCCAAGACCCCAAAATAGTTCCAATTATATCTAACACTGACAGTACAGACAGGGCAAAGAAACCAGAAAACCCTAAATATAATAAAGCAATTGAAACCATGGACATAGATCCATTGATCAAATCATTAAAACGTACAAGATCTGAAACGACCGACGATTCTAGCCTCACCACAGAAGAAATAAATCATTCAATCCATGCTACAGAAAAACCAATTAGTCTTCAACAAATCCTGGAAGATGAATCGAAGTGCAAACAGCCAAAGAAAAAATCAAACGCTGTAACAAAGAGCGATAAAAGCCTAGAAGACATGTTGCAGCCAGTTAAACACATACTAGAAGAACCTGGTAAGATGTTAAACTTCTTTCAACTTAAAAGCTTCATTGAAAACACACTTGGATCTCCCAATACTAGGGAGATCACAACAGAATACACAGATGACGTAAAAGCTCTAGCAAATTTCATGAAAGAGCTTTACCCTTACCTCGCAGACCGTTGTATAAAAAACAGATTTACAAGAATTACAAAAAAACTAGGTAAATCTACCAAGGCTGATCCCTTATCTAGCTCTCCCGCTCCCTCGGAATGTTCAGACACTCCACAGTGTTCCGAAGACGAATACACCAAATAAACAATAATCAAAATATAAAACTACCCTAAATAATTATAAATGCTAAGAAAAATTATACAATGGAATGTAAATAGTTTAAAAGCACGTTTTGAGTTCGTTCAAAAATTAATCCAAGATGATCGGCCATGCGTATTATGTCTGCAGGAAACCAATTTTAAAGCAAATGAATCTATCAACATCAAAGGTTTCAACGTAGTCCAAAAAAAACAGAAGAAACGCCTTGATTGCGAGCGGCGGTGTAGCAATCTACCTAAAACATCAAATAATACAGAGAAAACGAATCTCCCTTGGTGGAACGACGAATGCCGCAATGCAATAAAAGAAAAGAAACATGCCTTTAATGTATATAAAAAACACAAAACCGACTCCAATTTAATAGAGTTTAAGCGGGCAAGGGCCAAAGCAAGAAAAATCCTTAAACAAGCTAAAAAGAACTCGTGCATAAATTTCATCTCATCCTTAACAAAGACCACCCCATGTGAACAAATTTGGAATAAATTGAAGAAAATTAATGGTCAAAAAGTAAACCCCCAAATCACTGCAATCAAAGGCTCTGACAATTTAATTATCACGGACACTACAGAAATTGCCAACCTTCTAGCTACTACTGTTGCGTAATGCTCGGTTTGTAGTTGTTAATTTTAATAGTTTAGTGGGCTGTATATGAGTGGCATTTGCAAGGAACGAGCCAGGATTGAAACGGATGTCTGGTGACAGCTGTGTGGTAAATAAATGTACACATGTTGGCTTTGTGATTACTTTATTGCGTCAATATTGGGTACAAAAATAAGTGAACCAGAATTCAAAGTATGCAATGAACCAATGAGTTTATTATCTATGACGTGAAGAATGAATGTGTAAACTATGGATGGTGAATCTGACAGTGAGTGACCAACATTAATTGATATTTATAGAAACAATGGATGAGCAGGCTTGAGAATTTGAATACAATAAAAATGAGTTGACGTACACTGGGTAAATCGTGTGAGTTAGGCCATGTGATTCTATTTGATTAAGTCAAATGTAGAGTACTGTTCATTAGCAATTGAATGGCCACACTATGAGTGGTTCTATGGCAAGATAGTCTACGTGTAAATGAGACTTGAGTGTTTACCGTGCGGATGAGTAACCACTGCGATGATATGTGCAACGAGGTGGTCGTAAATCACCTCGTGGTCGCAGGTGGTTCGACAATGGCCGATCAGCTGATGATAATTCGGCGTGAGCTGGTCTGTTGGTGAGTTGAGCTACGGTGTTGTAGAGAGTTGTTCTTGTTGAGTAGGTGTTCCGTCACGGTATTCACGATTTACACGAACAGTGAAGATTTGTGCACAAAGAGTCACACTAACAGAAAACTGTTGAGTCGTACACGATGCAGTTGATACCACGATCCGAACAAGAGTGAGACCGAGTGAGACCTCGTTTCCGCCAGCTTGTAAGGAAAACGGATGTGACGTATCACTGTTGATGATTGCAATTGGTGCGTTCGCTAAGCGACACGCACGCTACGGGCCGCGATTGCCTCATGGTGAGCGACGCGCACGACACACGCAGCTATCGGCGCGTGGTGTGTGTGGATCTGCGGTGATGACGCCAGCCATTACCGATGCATCGTTCATGGCTGATCGGCTGTTGCATGGTCGGTTCGTTGATGATCATTGGGAGGTGCTGCCCCCTTCAATTGATTTGTCTCAATATTGAACAACTACCTTTGCAAAAAATTCGAGTAACGAAAATTTCGACCCAAACTTTCTTAAAATCAAAGCCAGTGTTGAAGAAAATTCAAAATACGAACCGATCATCTCTCCAATACACAAAAAAACCCCCTTAACACGAAGATTCTGATTACAGAATTGCAATCGGCACTAAAATCTGTTAAAAATTCCAGCCCAGGACCCGACAACATCCCAAATATCATTATACAACAATTACCAAAAGAAGGAATAAACTACATATTAGATATCTATAACTGTACTTGGCTAAATGGTGTTTTCCCCGCCAAATGGCAAGAAGCAATAGTGGTTCCCATTCTAAAACCCGGAAAAAACAAACTCCAAATCGACAGCTACAGACCTATCGCCCTGACATGCTGCTTATGCAAATTACTAGAAAAAATAATCTGCAAAAGACTGCGATGGAATCTGGAAACAAACAATCTACTAGAAAAAAATCAAAATGGGTTCAGACACTATCGTTCGACAACTGACAATCTTGCAATGCTAGATATAAACATTTGCGAAGCCTTCCTCAACAAACAACACCTAATAGCAATATGTTTGGACATTGAAAATGCCTACGACATGCTTTGGAGGCACCGAATAATACAACAGCTTAAAAAGTGGAACGTAAGTGGAATCATGATACAATTCATATACAATTTTATAAAAAGCAGATCCATATACGTCCGTGAAAATGGCAAATTATCCAAGAAAGTTGAAAGCCTAAATGGGGTACCACAGGGATCTGCACTAAGCGTAATTTTATTTCTGATTGCAATAAACGATATCGCCGAAGTTTTCTCTAAACCAGTTAAGTATACTATATTTGCTGACGACAGTACCTTCTTTATATAACCGGAAAAAATTTAAACACCAGTCAACAAATCCTTCAAGACAATTTAGATAGACTCCAAAAATTCTCTCTACAAACTGGATTTAAATTCTCTAAAAACAAAACTATCGTTACAATCTTTTCAAAGCAAAGAACAACACAAAATCACCAACTACAGCTACACCTTTTTTTTTTTTTTACGCGGGGCAAATGTCTTATGCACACCTCGAAGTCCTGGGGTGGGACTCCGAGGTAGTGTGGGACTCGCACCCACTAAAACCCCCGCGGCAGCGTTCTCGGGCGGAACTCGGCGGTGGCGCGATCTCGTATGAACGCACCGCCACCGCCGCGCCTGTGCTCCCCTTATCGGTGAGCCCGTTCCGTGGGGGCGATCGGACGCCCCCCAGAGGTGACCGAT
>NW_015374015.1:82906-84140 GCF_001272555.1 Dufourea novaeangliae | reverse complement strand
GGTCCAGCCATCCATCAAGGACGGGCAGGACCGCGCCCACGGCTCGCTGCTGGGCGGCGCCGCTGACAAACAGCTGGCGCCGCCACTTTTCGCCAGCGAGCCGCCGGCACTGGCGCTTCCACCCTTCGACCGCGTCGTCCGGCGGGTCGGCCCAGTTCCGGCGGAGGCTCTGCAGACGCCGATATACATCGGCGCCGGCTGCGCCTGGAAATCAAATGGCATGACCCCTGCCAGGACGGCCGCCACCTCGTGAGAGATGGTGCGGTACCCTCTCACGACCCTGATGGCCATGCGGCGCTGGATGCGCCCAACAGATGCCGGCCCCGCCGGCCGGCCATCAGGGCGGCGTGAACCGTACTACGGGTCACCCGTCAGACGGGTGAAGTCTACGGTCCGCATCACGCGGACACTTTTGGCGGACGTGCCCTTCTTCCAGGCAGCGGTAGCACCTGACCGGCCGGGCCGGGAGCGCCTCCACCCTGGCCGACGACCAGCCGACCAGGATGCGGCCGGCCATCGTCAGCCGCCCCGCGGCCGCGAGGGGGCAGCGCACCCACGCGGTGCCAAGGCCGGACGCAATTGGGCGGACCTCGCCGGAACGGACCTCGGCAGCCGCGCAGCCGCCGACACGGGCGACCGCCGCCGCCACGGCCTCCGCGGTCACCGACTCGTCGAGACCGGTTAACCGCATTTCCGCGGTCCTCGCCGGCCTCGAGACGCAGACGTCGGTGCTGCGGAAGACGGCTAGGCGGGCCGCGAGAGCATCAGCCTTCGCGGCGCTCTCCGGTCCGGGGACCTCCAGAATGGAGGACCACGTCTGACCCTTCCGGTAGCGGAGGTCGGTAATCACGACCTTCGCCAGTTGGACCCTGGCCACAGCCCGACGCATGACGTCGGAATTCGCCGTCTGGCTGCCCGGGGCCACGGTGAGGGCGACCGCCGCCCGCGTCGGCACGCGCGGGGGGCGACGGCCCCCCCGGGCTTTCCTTCCCCCTCCGGGCTGCCGCCTTAGGCGGTACCGGCGCAGCAGCAGCCGCGGCCCTCTTCTTCCGCCGCTCCCGGCGACCGACCACCCCGGACCACCTGTCCGGATGGTCCGGGCCAGTCGGCGCGTCACCGAGCGCCCCCGTCCTCGGCCGCGCAGGCGGCGGCGGAGGCGGCCCCACCACGGCCCGCGCCGGAGGCTTCTTCCTCCTCTTCCGCCTCTTCTTCTTGCCGCCGCCCCCGGCCGCCC
>NW_015374015.1:44033-82461 GCF_001272555.1 Dufourea novaeangliae | reverse complement strand
TCCGCCTAGCCTGCTCGGCAGCCGCATACTTTATGTGTAATGCGGCCTCCCGCAGGCAGCGGACGAACGTCCCCTTTAGGTTGCGGCTCGACTCCGCAACCTTCTGGACGACGGCAACCCTCTCCCAGAACACCGCCCCCAGGTCCGCTGTTGGAGCTCGCCGCATCTCTTCGGCCAGCTCGGCCTCGGACGGCAGCGGCTTGCACGACGCGGGCACCGGTCGCGGGCGCACCGCCGGATCCTCCACCGCTGCCTCCAGTCGAATCTGACGCTCCTGGAGCGTGAGCTCCAGGAGCCGCTTCTTGGCCTCCGCCAGGCCGGCGTACTCCCCTGTCGTCGGGGGACGCCCCCGCTTGCGGCCCGTCGCCGCGCCAGGCCCGGCAGCGTCGGAGCGGACCGACGCCACGGAAACAGTCGACGACGAATCAGAATCGTTGTCGTCGCTGAGCGTCACGTGGGCGTCGACGCTCGCCGTGCTGGGCTAACGGCTCAGGCCGCTCGGGTGGCGCCGCAACCGAACAATCGGCAGCAGCTCCCGCGGCACACCCATCGACCCAGACGGCCCCGGAGCCCCGTCAGGGACGCCGCTCCACACACCAGGCGCAGAGGCAGACGATGTGCCCGCCCCTGACGCCTCTTCACCAGTAGTAGTGCTGAACACTGTGGCCTGGCGGTCTACCACAGTGCTCTCCCGGTCGATGGATAACGACGCGGGGGGGCCCGGTCTGCCACCACCCTCCGCGCCGGTACTGGGGGATCCGAAGCCCCCTGCACCGTAAACGTTTGTATCTTTCATCTCCATTGTCATATTCATTATTGGCCCTTGCGGGCGGGCCAACCCCACTCCCGACTTGCCTTGTCGTCGCCGTTTTCCAGTCAGTTGCCAGCTCACCGCGTTCGCCCTCCGCGCCCAGCAAATTGGTATTCGCAGAAGCGATATCCAACTACTGGGGCGGAGGCCCAAGGGCCCCACGTGGAGGTGCGGTGAGTGGACTTTGAGCCGGTCGGGCCCCCAACTTCGCCGAAATTCCCCGCACCGGACGAGCAAGCTCGCCCGGGTATTGGTGTAACATCAGCTCCATCGGAGTTCTCGCCCAGGCGACGTACCCGGACGAGACCCTTCCAGCCCTCGTGTCCCCGACAACAGCTACACCTAGGCCAACATCAACTTATGATAACAAACACTCCAAAAATCCTCGGCTTAACTTACGATAGCAAATACACATGGATTCCATTTCTTAAAAAACTCAAAGTAGAATGTTTTAAAAGATTAAACATATTAAAGGTCATCGCCTCGAAAAATTGGGGAGCTGAATTCCAAATTCTAATCAATTCATATAAGGCCTTAGTCCTGTCCAAACTGCATTATGGGGCGAATGTCTACGAGTCTGTAAAACCACGCGTCCAAAAATTACTGGCACCTATACATAATGCCGGAGCTAGAATAGCCACTGGAGCCTACAGAACAAGTCCGGTCACTGCAATTCTATGCGAAGCTGATTTAACACCGTTAGAAGCTCGAAGAAAACAACTGAGCTTGTCGTACGCAACAACCAGATTATTAACGCCTTCCAACCGTATCTACGATCTATTAACTACCACCACCTGTTTCAATGAATTTAAGAAAAAGTCTAAACTACCGAAACCAATAAACATTAGAGTCAAAATATACCTACAACAACTAAATATTGATACACCGGCAATTATACCGAGAAAACAATACCAAACTCCACCATGGACGATAGATCTTCCTTGCATACTCGATAAAATTCTGAAAACAGGCAAAAACACCAACCCAAATGTTGTTAAAATTCTATATACTGAACTATCCAATAAATATCCAAACCACACACAAATGTTCACTGACACCTTGCGACGAATGTCGCGGCGGGACGGAGGAAGGAGGCCAGCTCAGTCGGCTGCCAGGGGTCGAACGAATGGGACGAGTGCAGCTTGATTAACCGGTAGGTTTATTTGTCTTCGGGGGGCGGGGGGGTTTACAAGATTCGGGGGTCCTTATATCCTAGTCTTACGGGCTAGCGGCGGAGTGAATGCGGCGGTAGTCGGTGGGCGCAGCGGAGTGCACGCGGCGGTGCCCTGGGTTGGCGGCGCGGCGGTCTGAACGCGGCGGTAGCCGGACGGCGGCTCGGCGGTAGTCGGCGCGGCGGTGCCCTCGGTCGGCGGTGCGGCGGTCGGAACGCGGCGGTTCAGGCGGCGTGGTGGAGGGGAGGTTTGCTTTCGATCGTGGGACGGCCAGGGGCCGTTCCGTCGGTCGGGTGGAGGAGACCCGAGGTGTCCCCGCCCCCTTAGGTGACTGCCTCTGGGGGAAGAGGGGTCGGGATGGCCCGATCAGTGGGTTTGACCCGACACTGTCGGAGGGCCTCTGGGTTAAAGGCTTCCTGCAGCCACTGGGACAGCGCCCCAGTGAGTGAGTACCTTGGAGGATCCAAAAAGCAGAGAGCTCGATTGCGGTCGGTGTGAGCCGGTACGCAGGGAGTCGAGGTCTGCCCCGATTGTGCCTCGCGCCGCGGTATTAGTAGCCGCGCGGCACAATCTTATCAGCGAGAACCGCGAGGCGCGCGTAGCCATCTCGCGGCCGCGACGGTAGTTGCCCCGCGGTGTCTCGCTGGCGTCGCGCGGGGACGGCGTAACGAGCTACTCGTTACAATACTAAAAGGGGATTAAATTAATACGTAGGTTATTAAACATTATACGTGGAAATTGCAGGGTAAAGAAGGAAGTTGGTTTACCGAGCGTCTGAGCGAGAGGCTCGCGTCCCGAAGTGCCGGAAGATGGAAAGAGAGACACAGTGGCATTGAGACCGTGCAACGTCGCACGAAATACGCAGCTCGTGTTGGATCTCCGCCAGGCCACGCGCCGAGGCAGGCCAACCTCCCAGGCATCATCTTTCGAAAAACAGACCATAGCTCTACAAAACTCAGAAACAAATAACTCAGTAATTCAGGATGTCATTGAATTGAATGAAACTCTCACGCGGGACAAAAGAGAAGTTTTATATTCCTGGATTCCCTCACATAGTGGTGTTGAAGGAAATGAAAACGCCGATACAGCAGCAAAACTGGCTAGCTCTAGCTCTAGTGCAATTGTAACAAAATATGAGCACACAAGTCATCAAGACTTCCGAAAGTATTGCATCAAGGCTCTAGCGGAAATCTGGAATGAAAAATGGAGAAATAGTAGACCAACTAAACTGCACAAAGTCCGTAACAGCATAAATGACTTCAACCCAGCGTCACTGTTAAATAGAACAGATCAAGTAAAAATAACCCGACTAAGAATAGGACACTCAAACTGGACACATTCATATCTGATCACAAAAACCGAAGCAAATATCTGCGATCCTTGCAACGTT
This sequence comes from Dufourea novaeangliae, assembly GCF_001272555.1. Classification (NCBI taxonomy): domain Eukaryota; kingdom Metazoa; phylum Arthropoda; class Insecta; order Hymenoptera; family Halictidae; genus Dufourea; species Dufourea novaeangliae. The sequence goes on along the minus strand of NW_015374015.1, from coordinate 79,088 downwards.
CAAAATTCTGTCGAACACATCTTGACCACTTGCCCTAAATATAATGCGAAGAGGATGCAATACAATCTACAAAACTCACTCACGATCCTACGAGAAATAGATTCGTGTAAAAGAGTTCTAGACTTCTTAAAAGATATCAAATTATATAAATTACTGTAAATACGATTGGCTAAACTAAGTTACCCAACCGTGGTCACTAATAACTTATAAGGTGCATGTGACCTTTAACGCTCAATAAAAAAAAATTTTTATTGTTCAATAATATACACTCGAAACCTGACCAAACAGTTGAAGACTTTGGTGCAAGAATTGGTCATCTCCAGAAATGACGATTATTTAGGAAATAAAAAAAACTTCTCCGAAAATTCGAAACTCATATTTTTCTGTTTATTTCACAGATTTCTATTATACAGGGTGTTCTAATGAACGTGAACACCCTTACTATCTCACTTGTTTTTCAGTTGTAGACAATTTGTTTCAATAAATGCTCAAAGTGATGTCCGTTAACTTTGATACATTTTTGCACTAATCCCCCTATCGTAGTTATTTTATTATTTAAATCAAGTCTCATACAGGTGTGGATTTTTCGTACTCAAGGTCATATGAAGGTCACACTATTATAGGTCGTTGAATTGGTCTTGATCTCAACTATTCACCACGCTGATAAAAATATGTAGTCCGATTTAAAAAAACCATCAATGACTTCGAGATTTTGAAAAAATACGACCACATCTTTTTGTATCTTTAAAAACAATATATATACATACATCAGTCAACGAAGTGTTTCGCGAATATTACATTTAAAGAAATTCCACGCGTTTGATGTTTCACTTCATCAAGAATTACATGGGAATGATTTTCAAAACCGTGTAAATTTCTGTGAATGGGGTCTGCAGACATTACAGAATGATGAGCTGTTTTTGACTAAAGTTTTGTTTACGGACGAAGCCACATTTACAAACTATGGCCAAGTCAATCGTCATAATATGCATTATTGGTCAATAGAAAATCCATGGTGGCTGCGAGAAGTGGATAAACAAAGACCTTGGTCTGTAAACGATTGGTGCGGACTTCTTAACGGTGAAATAATTGGTCCTTATTTTATCAATGACACATTAAGCACTTCGAGATATAAACACATTTTAACGGAAATTTCGCCACACCTGCTGGAAAATATTCCGCTTCGCATACGGCAAACTATGTGGTTTCAACAAGATGGATGCCCTGCTCATTCTGCACGGATTACTCAATTACTCAATTCCTCAATGTGACATTCGGAGATCGTTGAATTGGTCGTGCAGGAAATCATAAATGGCCCGCACGTTCTCCAGATTTAACACCTCTGGACTTCTATTTGTGGGAAAAATTAAAGCAGCAAGCATATAATGAAATACCAACAACCAAAGGAGATATAAAAGAGCGTATAAGAAGAGCTTGTGCCGCGATAAACACAAATGAAATTCAACATGCCATATTATCCGTCAAGTAACGCTTCAAAGCATGCATCAACGTTCAAGATCACCATTTGGAACATTTGTATTAGTCGTGTATTACTGTTAGGTAAATAAATCAACGGTGCTTGATAATTTCCTCAAAGTAAATTATTTTCCATCACAATTGGCTGAACCCAGACCACGAATGACCTTTCCAATGCGTCATTGTATTCGTCTTGAAATACTCTATCAGAGTGAAAGTAAAGGAAACATACCGTTCCATTTTAAAAAACAAAGATGACTTTCATATCTCCTTTTGACGCTTCCACTATCAGAAACTAGTAACATCGGATGATCAGCCCCTCGATACCAAATAATTTTGGCCTGATACATTTTTTCCTATCACCAATAGCAGCCAAGTTATTCAGGTATCCGGTTTTAAGTTCCTCACTCTGTATATACGACATCAAATGACGGCTTTTCGAACAAGTACCACTTCCGCCACCTTGTGTTTGCGGAACTATTTAACTTTTCTATTGAAAACAAAACAGATTTAGTAACTTTCCTTGACACTTTCCGTATCAGATAGACCTGCTCTATCGTATACTGTGATTAGATTTTCTTCTAGAACGTTAGTTTTTGAAATAAATTGAAAAATATCAGCAAAAAATGATGCATTTTCGGTATCCCTTTCACTTGGATCATTATTTAAAGATATTTAGATGTTTATAATATCATACATCATATATAACACCATAAAAATCTTACAGACAACTCAAGGACTAAATGGGTCTGAAGAAGAATCTGACTGTAGTGAAGACGATTTCACTATATAAGGTACCACTCGTGATAGTCCCAATACCTACATGTAATCGGTTGTATCAAAAGTCAGTAATGATACATTCTGTTTCAAGACGATGGTCTAGTATGGAACATATAGTTACATTATCGGCAGTTTCAGAATTTGTATGTAATCGTAAAGTGCCTTCTGGAAAAGAGTTACAAAAATTAATTAATGACCACAGTTGTTTACATAGAAGAATCATGCCACAGCTGCGTATGTGGTTATACATATAATAATATTCAAAAGAAGAACAAATTAACGAATAATGCAGTCTAATTTATGGAAATTGTTAATTCCCGCCAAAGATTAACATGTTGATTTACTACTATATTTTTAACAATTATCTACATGTGTTTAAATATAGATTATATATCTCTATGTCGTTAATTTTCAGTATAAGTGTATTAGTCGTAAGAATTCAGTAAATTATATATTGCTTAATGAAAATTTATATAACCTATCCAATTTCATTTGAATATGTATACTTTTCTTATTTTTGCAGTTCTTCGTATATTTTATACAGGGTGCACGTAACTGCTGGTGCAACCATGAAGAGAGTGATTCTTCATGAAAAAATAAGTCAAAAGTATAGAATAATTTTTTTCGTTTGAAGCTTTGTTTTCAAGAAAACAGAATTTGAACGTATCTCTAGTTTAGAATTGACCAGGTACACCCACACTTGATACATTTTTCAAATTTATGTTCTCAGAAACGAAGCGTGCTATAAAAAAAATGTTATTCTACATTTTCGATTTATTTTCACACGTAAAATATTTTTTTGTTGAGAAATTTTCTTCAATTAATGGAAATACATATATGTCTTCAAAATCAACCTTGTGTAAAAGTCCTCATAGTTGACATTATATACTCATTTTGCAAATAATTAAGAAAATAACGTATATTTGTAAATTATAGTATGTTCCTATGGTTCGCAATTGAAATTTGAAGGATTTTCACCAATAATATGAAGAAGTCCTCAATGTTTACTTTACACACACACACACACATATTTTTTTATACTACCTATACATATATTTATGTACAGGGTGAATCTCGTAACGTGACGACTTCAAATAACTCGTAAGTTGTTTGTTGTAAAAAAATTGTTCACACAAATGTTGCATGCTTTCCAGGGGACATACAGTGCCGTACTCTGGTTTTTGTTACTTTGATTTTTTATCGAGATCTGACGGTCACCTTCAGTTATTTTAAATAGAATGCCCAACATTTTGTCCCGAATTCAGATAAAGCATCAAACTCTACGTAAAAAAGTATTAGAGTAAAGAGGGCATAAAATGAATAGTGATTGAGATATTCTCAAATTAACAATCCTCTATTAGGAAATATTTCATAATGCTCAGTCAATGTGGGTACACAACTTCGTTTACTACAGCAAGTCATATTTGGAAACACGTTCTTCGTTACATGTTAGACATCATCAATATGAGATATAGCTGAGTTTAGTAGCTGTTTAGTAGCTCAGGAAACGTAAAAGTAAGATGTTCAGTACCAAAGTATCCTGATCGAAATCAGCCATCACATTTTACCTTTGTAAGGCTTAGTAAAAGGCTCCAAGAACATGACAGTTTTAGCGTAATGAAACGTAACTGTCGTAAAATTGTAAATGATGAAGGGTGACATACTTCTACCTTAGCAGCTGTTGCCTGTAATCCACATATCAATACACGGTAGATTTTGCGTGGTTCGGGTATTACGCAAATGTTGTGCGTATTCTTCATTCGGATAACTTTTATCCGTATCACCTGTCAGTACATCAGATGCTGCGTGGTCGACATTTTGAGAAACGCGTATAATTCTGTGATTGGTTGTTGCACCGGATGGATGATTCGAATGTTATATTTGTACAGACTGTTTTATGGAGTGACGAGGCCATGGTCACAAATTGCGGAGATTCTAATACAAAAAATATGCATTATTGGACAACAGAGAATCCATATTGGATTCGTGAAATTGACTACTAACACCGATGGGAAGTGAATGTTTGGTGCGACATAAGTGGTAACCAAATCATTGGACTGTACTTCATTGACGGATCATCAACAGATCAATCATATTCCACATTTTTGTCCGAAATACTACCAGGCCTGTTAGAAAATGTACCGTGTCTAATTCGTCGCATAATGTGGTATCAACAGGACGGCTGTCCAGCACATTATAATCGGAAATTGCGGTAAATATTAAATAGGAGTAACATTGCTTGGCCATCTCGCTCGCCAGATTTAACGCCGCGCGATTACTTCCTTTGGGAAACATTAAAAAATCAAGTTTATCACGAGCCACGAACGACAGCCGAAGATATGTGAGAACGTATTATTAGAGCATGTGCCGCAATAACTGCAAAAATACTAGGAAAAGTTCTTCGTTCATTTATAATCCGATTACGCAAGTGCATTGATTGTAATAGACAACACTTTGAACATCGTTTGATGTAAAACTTGGTTTCCAATTATTTTACGAATCATTCATTTTAAACCCTATTTGGTGTAACACTTTTTTACGCAGAATTTCGTGCTTTATCCGAATTCGAGAAAAAAATATTAGGCATTCCATTTAAAAAACGGAAGATGATCCTCATATGTATGTCGATAAAAAAACAAAGTAACAAAACACAAATTACAGCATTGCATGCCCCCCTGGAAACATGCAACATTTGTTTGAACAATTTTTTCGTACAACAAATAACTTACGAGTTATTTGCAATCGTTATAATACGAGACTCACCCTGTATACACCTACATGTATATTTTATACTAGACTGTCTAGTATAAAATATAGAAGTTTGCGGGGATTAAATAAGAAGGATTAGTATTATGTATTAACTATATCTGTTACATTGCTACTGTACATGTGCAAAATGAGATACAAGGTGCGTCTAAAAAGTTCGGTGAATGGTCTCAGAAAATAAAGAAAACAAAAGATACACAGAAAATATCTTTATTGGCCTTCAAAGTAATCTCCATTAGTTACAATACACTTTTGACAACGGTTGTAAAGCTGCTGAAAACATTCTGCGAAGGCTTCTTGTGGAATCGCTCGAAGCAACGATGTCACACGTTTTTGGATGTCCGGGAACAAATCTTCCGCTTATTCAAATCTTCGTGTACGATAGTGTGCACACTATCTTTGCTAATTCCTAATTCATCCGCTATCATTCTCAAAGTCAGCCGCCGATCATTTGCAAGCATCTATCGCACTCATTCCATGATGTCTGGTGTTCTGCTTGTTGACGGTCGACCCGAACACGGCTCATCATCAACAGCTTCCTTTCCGTCGCGGAAGCGTTTGAACCAGTCGAAAACACATTTTTTATTCATTGCTTCTGTTCCGTACACTTTCACCAACATTTCATGGATCTCCGTCGCCGTTTTCTCCAATTTGTAGCAAAACTTTATGTTTATGCGTTGCTCCATTATTCCATATGACACAAGTTTTCACACACACCACGTTCGACAAGTCGCACAGGCAACTCTGCTTCAGCTTAGTGTTTTCGGCACTAGGGGGCGATTCTTTACATGTCTCTCAAAGAGCATGCATGGGCGCGCGTTTCTAACCCGCGTTGTTGTTTAAATGTCGGATCATTCACCGAACTTTTTAGACGCACCTTGTACTTTAGTACATACATTCTGAGGGCATTTTATATGTATGAGCGAAACTTGGGGAGTTAGCAGCCCACCATATAATATAGACGTATAGAAGTATGGTCTATTTATAGTTTGTAGTATTTTTAATTCTTACAAATATATACATTATATTATTTTTAATATGCCTTTAAAATTAATCTTTCATACAATTTATTGTCTCATGAAAATGACTGATTTCTGCCCCAAACAAGTAATGATGTAAGGGAATAATGTTGTTAAAGTCTATTATGATGTAGAAAGAGTAAATTATGTAGTATAGAGAGACAACAGTTTCTCATATAAATATTATTCGAAATTAATGGGAGTACTTAATCTAAATACATCTGAAGAATCTGATTCATTTTTCTCTGCTTCCCCCTGACTATTAGCATCCCCTACAATAGGCAGTATCTATAAAGTATATGGTTCTATAACTTATATAAGTATAAAAAACTACAAATAAACAAAAAATGTTGATTTTCCAATTTTCGGGGATGTTCTTCAGTTTCTGAAAAATCGTAATTTCTGGCAATGACCGGATTATGCACCACTGTCAAGTGTTTAATCCTGCTCTTCTGTTGGGGTCTGTATGACCCTAAATGAAGATTATATTTCGAAAGGTATCATATTTTTAATTATTTGTTTTTAGTATCCAACGAATTTAAATTTTTCGTTTACCTTCCGTGTGTTTCTATATCTTAAGAACAAATCTGCAAAATTTGAAGTAATTTTATTCTGAAGGATACAAACATGAAGAGAATAAGTGAATAGAACAGTAGGGTTAACCCTTTGCAACCGTAGGTGTTTTAGCTATGGGTTACTAGCAACTCTATCGAACAATCATTAAAATCTTCGACACGTCACCACAACGTAATAAAAAATATCGTGCATTTCTTACCTCTCATCATGGTTACCTTACCTCTCTTCCGTGTTAGCTCATGAAGCAAGATTAATCGTTAACTTTCGCAAACCTTGTTGCCTGTTTCTTCTTCTTATATTCTCGGTGAGTTACGGCGGGGCGAGTACCTACATAAGCGAGAAAATTTCTTTAACTGGCAACGAATATCGACGGTAAAATTAATAGGGTAAATGTGTCAGTTTTAAAAAGTTCTACTTATATAAGAAACATCAAAAGATAATTAAAAAATGTTTCGAAGAGCAAAACGTAAAAAAACATCTGTTTAATTGACCGAAAACTTTGAACTTCGTCTTAATGGGCACAGTAACTGACACACTTACTCTTGTTGAGTGACCAATCATAGACCGAGACGGACAAGCCACATGAAATTAAAAGGAAATTATCGTGGGCCAAGGGACTACGGAGAGAAAGACAGAGTCTCTGGATTGCAATTCTCAGCGGCTGGTATACGAAAAATTGAAGTAACGAAACTGTTTGAGGTGAAACAGCCAGATAATAGCTCGATTGTCGTGATCCTGGGCTTCATGTCGATCGTTTGTTCGCCAGATCCTGCCGATTGATCCCAATTAACTGGCGGACAGGATATTTTCATCGTTTCTGTCCGTGTGTTGTTTAACGCGGTTAAAAGAACCGAGTTACCTTTCCTGGGCGGACAGAGAATCATTTCCTGTTCGATGGAACACTTCAAAACGGAAATAAAAAGGAAAGCGCTCGTAGTATAATATCGATCGTAAAACCACGATTACGACCCATCCGTGCGTCTCTATTAAAACGAAAGTATTACTCGGCGATTTCCACGGCGGAGCTGTTAAGATGTGACCGTTTAATGTTTATTGGAAAACTCTCGTCGTTTCCAAACGAGATTTTGTGTATTTGCGACTGGATCCTTTTGATGCGTCATTGACGACGTACAGAAAGCTTATGAAAAAATTATTTCAAAGAAGTACGCGAAAGAGTGCTTCGAGCAAATTGTAAATTCTCGAGGCATGGGTCGCCTTTCACGTGATTCTATGTAAATGAAAAAAATTTTGTCTAATTGGTTGGCTGTAAATAACTGGCCTTTTTAACGCGTTAATTTTATTAATGTTCGTATTGGACTTGGAAAATACTTAGAATTCCTACACAATATGTTTGCAGCATATTAAAGGCTAGACTTTGTAAAATTGAAATAAATTGTGATGGATGATATTTAGATTGAAGTATATATGTACACTGATACATTTAAGAAGCACAAGCTCCAAAGCATAGCGGGGAAGGTTTCGTTTTCATAGCTCCAGTCATTCGACATTACGAATCTGGTGTAGTCGATAATAACATACATAGTGGAGTATTAATCACAGTGTGACTATAAAGGTGAGCTCCTATTACAGGTTCGCCCCAATTAGGGTTCTCTGGCCCAAGATTGACTTCAACAATTCAAAAATTCTCAAAACTCGTATGAAAGATACATAAATTTATAAGAGAGTGCTTCGAACAGCTTTGAGCAAGATCTGGAGTATGTTTAACTTACCTACAGTCACTGCCAGAAACCACTGTCTAGTTTATTACCTCACTATATTGTTACTGTCGTTCATATCGGTGATTAAAAATCGGTTATTATATAGTCAGTGAAAAAGATAGAACGAACTCGAAAAATTAGCTCTCTAATAAGCGACACTATTCATGAGTCGAGCCCTAATCAGGCCACACGTTGATAAACGACATGCTAGTTTAGGGTTCAGTTAACAGAGCAACAGTTTCGAGAAATAAATTTACATAGTTCTATATTAGTATAAGCATCTGCAGTCTAGTAATAAGCAAAGAAATATATGCTCCCTAATAACAGTAACTGGATGGTCAAAGGTAATTACTAATGTGGTCAGTAAAGTGGAGTGTACGAGTTTCAAGGCTTACACACCTATAAATTTCTGCAAAAGGACCTTTTCCGTACGTCAAATCGGCTTTTCAGTTACTAGTTACCAATGTCAGATTCGTAACATCGAATTATTCGTGCCTTGGAAAGTGAACTGACTCCTCTATATCCTGAAGCTTGTCACGCAAGACATTGTCCTTTGGGAAATGTCACAAGGGATCATGTCCAGCCAATATGATAGCCGGAGCATCACTAATTGTTGCTTTTTGACAAAAATTCACGAACAAATAGTGAAGTGTAGTGATGTGACCATAGAGGAGGTAAAGGCTAAATCGCTGAATGAGCTGAAGGCTATACAAAAAAGTGCATTTCAGAAATGTTTTGAGGATTGGAAAAAACGCTGGCATATATATATATGTGTGTGTTATATCCGATGGGCAGTACTTTGATGGGGACCATATCAATATTGATGAATCAATAAATTATTCTTGAAACAAATAATAATTCTGAGAACATTTTGATCAAACCTTGTGTGCTTACTCCACGACGATTACACCAAGCCTGAACCATAATGGGGAGCCACCAATCACCATAGATCCCTACAGGTATACGATTCCCATTTATTTAAAACTTTCATGTTATTCTTCGGACCTCACCTCACCAGTTAACGATTACAAATCAGTGTGTCACAATCGTGATAACTATTTGTAATTGCAATATCCATCAAAGGTAGGGAATATCAAAAGGGTATGCACACGCTACCGCTCGAATCATTCCGAATGATCGTTCTCTCCTCGAAGTCGGGATCAACGTCGTCACCGGGAATGTGTGCTGAGGAACGATAACAGCAGGGGCACACCGCGCGATAAATCTAGAATACGAGGCGCAGAGCGCCGAAAGGACGCCTCTAATTTACAGACTAACAAGGGAAGGCACGGAAGTGTCCCCCTCCGATACTGATGAATCTTCGTATATCTGTGAAGCAGTCAAAAATAAGGGATACGTATATTTTTTATCGGCTGAGACGAGCACTTTAAGGGGTGAAACCACCCCACGAAGTTTCGATCCGAAATATTTTTTTTAAACAAATTATATTTTGGACATTTTTTTAGCACCATATTATTCTACATAAAAAACCGCAAACCTCGTCTATTAGAAGTTTTTATACAGGGTGTCCCAAAAATGTCCTCTGACCCGGAAATGGGGCACTTGGGGGGGTGAATTGGAACAACTTTTTCATTAGTAACAATGTAATCTGAGGCTTCGTTACCGAGATATTAACGAAAAACCGCGACCAATCGGAGCGCTAGTTTGCCAGCCGAGTTCCCGCGCTTGCGGTGGCTACGCGCTACGCTTGTACAACGAAGCTCCAAACAAGTAGGTCAGTATGCATCGCAGGAAACTGCGTATAATAGCAAATAAAAAAGACGTAACAAATAAAATCATACTTTTTATCATCTGCCGTTTGTTATTTAACGAGATTTATGAATGAAACGTAAATGTAGGCAAATTATGTTTAACGTAAAAAGACGAATGCACATTTACTTTTTTGTAAATTCCTTTTTACGAATTTGTAAATTTCCTTTGCGTATAACGTGTGAACGGAAAGGTAATGTAACAGAGAATGAACGAGAAGTGATCGTAATTCGGTATTGGTATGAAAATTCATAGTTTAATAACAGTCACCAATGTTTCGGATAATAAAGAAGTTTCTTCAAAAAGACCGACGAAAAAGTTAGGTACAGAAACTTGCAGAATTATCGCCGGAAATAAGCCATAGCTTGCGTTAAATTAAGAAAATAATAATCAGCAATAAATTGATTAGAACTCACCCTTTCGGAAATTCACCTGCAGTTTGCAAACCTGTGTCACTAGGTCACTGAACCGATCCTGGTCATCGACGGCCGAAACGGTTTATGGCAGGGTATCGCCCAGTTCGCAGGTGATCGCAGGTATACCTCACCAGCCGAAGTTAAGGGTTGTAACGTCAAGTGCGTCCTGGTTATTCCACAGAATACATACTCGCTTCACTACACGACCACTAACACTGATCACCCGACGCAATCATTTAATGTATTTTTAATCCAACGTGTTGTTACTACGTTATGAAAATTCGTGACCCCGGAAAGGGCCGATTGTTTTCAATTTTTCAGATGTTTTACGTAACCAAGCACTTGCACAGCAACACCCGCATATCCGTCATTCTGTACGTACAACCATAACATTCCGTAATACTCCCGTGAACTGAACATCTCTGTCGCCCGATTGCTAACCGACGGACAGAATTTTTCCTCTATGCCCAAGTAGTTTCCCATCGTTACATTGTGAGTTCACTCCCACCACGACAAGATTTAGGTAAAACGAAACCAACGGTTCTAGGATAACACGTGCTTTGCGTCTCGCGAAGTGTGGCTGAAACTTCGAGAAATTTATCAATCGAAAGGGCCCGCACGAAAGGCCACGTTGCTAAAGCAACTCATGTTGCAACGAATGGAAGAGAGTGGGGATATCCGCGAACACATTCGGAAATTTTTTGACGTGATCGATAAATTGAGCGAGATGGAAGTAGAAATAAACGAAGATTTGCTGGCAATCATGCTCTTGTACAGTTTACCCACCAGCTTCGAAAGCTTTCGCTGCGCAATCGAGTCACGTGACGAATTGCCATCACCAGAAACTCTTCGTATTAAAATTATCGAAGAAAGCGACGCTCGGAAGAACGACGCACGAAACGGTGACAGTCAAGGCGCCACGGTAGCGAACAGAGGGGTTCGGAAATACCCGAATTACAAGAAGAAGACGACGGAAAGGAACGACACGGGTGACAAGGAGACGTTTAAATATCAATGTCATCGATGTCGGAAATACGGCCACAAATCCGCGGATTCCAGAAAGACAAACAACGATCGCCGAACAGACGCGAGAAAAGTCGACGAAGTAGGTTTGTATAACGCCTTCGAATCCGTCGACGAACACGAGGTGCTACGCGTGGACGCATTTATGTAAAGACTTAAGTGATTTCACGAATATCGAATATTCGAATTTCGGAAAATTAAATCTCGCGAACAACGCGTCGACAAGCATAGCGGGAAGAGGAACGGTTTCCTTCGCGACAAACACGTGCGGTGACGAGAAGAATGTTCGGTTGGACGATGCGCTGTTTATACCGGATCTTCGAAAGAATCTCTTATCAGTCGCGAAAATTACGGACAAAGATTTCGAAGTCACGTTCAGTAAGACGCGAGCCATGGTAACTGATAGGAACGGAAACACGAAATTAGTGGCGTGTCGCGTTGGCGGACTATACTACGTGCGTGAAAACTTACGCGGCGAGTGTAACTCAACCTCGGAAAAGGTGTCGTCGAGCGCGTCAGGAGTGTTCATGTCGTGGCACCGGCGCCTCGGACACGTGAACACTAGAGACCGAATCCATGCGGCGCGCGAAAAATTCATACGGGGAGTCGACTTGCCGGACCGCGAAATGCGACTTGAGTGCGATATTTGCATTCGCGGGAAAATGACGAGAACGCCCTTTTCGAAAAAGTCGATGCGAGAAACGAATCTGTTGGAGATCATTCACTCCGACGTGTGCGGCCCGATGAAAAACGTCTCGAATGGAAAGGCCAGATACTTCGTGACGTTCATCGACGACCATTCAAGATGGAGCGAAGTACGGTTCCTAAAATCAAAAGACGAAGTTTTCGCGTCATTTAAGGAATTTAGACAGCTCGTCGAAAATCTGACAGGCCGGAAAATTAAACACTTACAGTCCGATAACGGCGGAGAGTACCTGAGTCGCGAGTTCGATAACTATTTAAAGGAACACGGAATCGCGAGAAGACTGTCTGTCGCAAAAAATCCGGAACAAAATGGCATCGCGGAAAGAAAAAACCGAACTCTGTTGGACACTGCGAGGTGTCTTCTGTTGCATGCGGGCCTCCCCTCGTCCTTTTGGGCCGAGGCGATAAATGCAGCGAACTATATCAGAAATCGCTGTTCAACTAGAAGCTTGACGAACAATACGCCGTACGAGGCCTGGACACAACGGAAGCCAGACGTGGGCCACATGAAAGAGTTCGGCTGTAGAGTATTCTACCTGAATCGAGATGCCAACAGGGACAAATTTCACCCACGCTGCAAGAAGGGCATTTTCATCGGTTACCCTGAGCATTCGAAGGGGTACAGAATTTGGCTATCCGAAGAGCGCAAAGTCGTGATTGCACGTGACGTTAAATTCCTAGAAGACAAAGGTGCTCAACCTGAAGAACGCAAGGAGGTAACGTCCAACACAGAAGACGGAGCAGAAGAAGCAGCGCCTCGCGTAATAGACATCGAATTGAGGCCCTCAGTCAACATTGAAGACAACGACCTTTCTGGTACGGAACTGGACGACCTTCATGAAGACTCATCAGAGGAAGATGACGCTTTTGGGGAACGGCCAAACGCAACGCCCAGAAGAGGTCCCGGAAGACCTAGATTGCTTCACACTGGTTTGAGGGGAAGGCCACGCAAATTGTTTCACGAACCACGCGAACACGCAGGTAACGTTGAGGAGAATTACGCTCTCGCATCGGAAATCCCTATCAAGCGAGCGTTGTCAGGTCCAAATGCAAGCGACTGGCTACGAGCTATGGCAGCCGAGGTCAAATCGATCATCAAAAATGACACGTGGACCGTAGTACGGAGTAGTAGACCGGAAAACCGCGACATTATCGGGAGCCGAATGGTATTGAGGAATAAATATCGACCGGATGGATCCATTGAGAAGAGGAAGGCGCGCCTTGTCGCCCAAGGGTTCTCTCAACGTCCGGGAATTCATTTTAATCAGACCTTCGCTCCAGTCGCTAGATTAAGCTCGATACGCCTTCTAATGGCAATAGCAGCACGTAATGGAATGTTTGTTGAGCAGCTGGACGTTACGACAGCATATCTGAATGGCACACTTGAAGAGGAGATATTTATGTCGCCACCCAAGATGCTAAACGACGCCTTGAAGACGATTATCGAATCGGAAGGTAGGGACAGCCAATTAAAAGTCAAGGCAGAACAAATGTTAAAGGATCTGTCGTCCGGAGACAGAGTTTGCCTCCTAAAAAAATCCCTCTACGGCCTACGGCAGGCTGGAAAGTGCTGGTTCAACAAACTGGACAAAACTTTAAAAAAATATGGGATGTCACCCTGTCACGCAGATCCGTGCGTGTACCATGCTGGTCAAGGGGAAGACTTACTACTGATCGCAATATACGTCGACGACATACTGATCGTCTCACGGAATAATAAGTCGATATCAGCGATAAAGCGAAACCTATCGCGGGAATTCGAAGTGAAGGACCTCGGCAGTGTGGGTCACTGTCTGGGCATCGAGTTTTCTCGCGGTGACAACAGCATCACCATGCACCAGCAGCGGTTCATCAGGGAAATTTTGCATCGTTTCGGCATGGCCGAGTCAAAGGCAGTCAGCTCTCCCATCGATCCAAACGTGAAGCTGACGACACCAGAAGGTGAACCTCCTGATCGTGAAGAATCCAAGCTACCATATCGAGAGCTGATCGGTGCTCTGATGTACCTGGCAGTAGCTACGAGACCGGACATCGCATTTGCGGTCAGTCACCTGAGCCAGTTCAACGAATGTTTCCGATGTATTCATTGGACAGCCGCAAAGCGCGTATTGCGCTATCTGAAAGGGACTATGAATCTGGGACTATCCTTCGGCTCGGGCAACGACTCGCTGAAGGGATTTGTTGACGCCGACTGGGGAAATTGTCTACTCGATAGGCGGTCATTTACGGGATATGTTTTTACCCTAAGTGGAGCGGCCATATCATGGGATTCGAAGAAGCAAAGAACTGTAGCGCTCTCATCAACCGAGGCGGAATATATGGTCGTCACTGAAGCCGCGAAGGAGTCTATATACTTAAGAAACTTTTTAAAGGAATTGGGACTTCCGAATCTTGCGGACATCGTGGTGTACAATGACAACCTAGGAACAAAGCGACTGGCAGATAACGCCTCATTCACGGCCAGAAGCAAGCACATCGACTTGCGACATCATTTCGTCCGAGAAGTCCTGAGCAATCGGCAAATGAGAATGGAGTACATTCCAACGGAGGACATGCCTGCGGATATGATGATCAAGGGTCTACCAGGGCCCAAACACAAGAAATGTTCCGAGGCAATAGGTCTCAACCCGGTATCCCTTGCAAACGTGCAAGTTAACGCGCGTCTCGAGGGGAAGTGTTAGCGCTGCTGACACGCACCCGCGTGGCGATACACGCGTCAACGCCCTGCAACGCCATCGAGCGGTGGCGCTCGTGAACTACCCGTTCTTTATGTCTTGCGCGACACAGTTTTAGTACGGTTCCTTTGTATCACAATTATCCAATAAAACTACCTTATTCACAATCTCTGTGCTCTGTGTGTGCTTTGCGATCACGGATCCTCTCCCACAGAATGCACATTTACTTTTTTGTAAATTCCTTTTTACGAATTTGAAAATTTCCTTTGCATATAACGTGTGAACGAAAAGGTAATGTAACACAGAATGAACGAGAAGTGATCGTAATTCGGTATTGGTATAAAAATTCGTAGATTAATAACGGTCACCAATGTTACTGATAATGAATAAGTTTGTTCAAAAAGCCCGAAGAAAAAGTTAGGTACAGGAACTTGCAGAATTATCGCCGGAAATAAGCCATAGCTTGCGTTAAATTAAGAAAATAATAATCAGCAATAAATTGATTAGAACTCATCCTTTCGGAAATTCACCTGCAGTTTGCAAACCTGTGTCACTAGGTCACTGAACCGATCCTGGTCATCGACGGCCGAAATGGTTTATGGCAGGGTATCGCCCAGTTCGCAGGTGATCGCAGGTATACCTCACCAGCCGAAGTTAAGGGTTGTAACGTCAAGTGCGTCCTGGTTATTCCATCTAATACGTACTCACTTCACTGCACGACCACTAACACTGATCACGCGACACAATCACTTAATGTATTTTTAATCCAACGTGTTGTTCCTACGTTAGGAAAATTCGTGGCTCCGGAAAGGGCCGATTGTTTTCAATTTTTCAGATGTTTTACGTAAACAAACACTTGCACCGCAACACCCGCATATCCGTTATTCTGTACGTACCACCATAACAGTGCGTAATACTCCCGTGACCTGAACATCTCTGTCGCTCGATTGCTAACCGACTGACAGAATTTTTCCTCTACCCCCAAGTAGTTTCCCATCGTTACATTGTGAGTTCACTCCCACCACGACAAGATTTAGGTAAAACGAAACCAACGGTTGTAGGATAACACGTGCTTTGCAGAAGTGCAAGGAAAAAGCCGTCGCGCAGTTTCTCCAAGGCGCCATAGCCCGTTAATTTATTGCCAGGGTACCTACTGCTTCGAGATAGAAAACAGACATCACGTGCATCGGCTTGAAAATGTCCGAAATGAAGAGGACCACCAACGTATCTCTTGCTTCGAGTTGGAAAGTACAATGTACATAGTCTGTCTCGAGGAGCAGGGAAAAAAATTTTCCGACACGTGTAAGTTGACGCTGCTCGGACCTGACCGGCCACTCTTGTAGAGGCCGGAGCGGAATTTTCAGTTATTTATGGCTCAAAATCTTCGGCCTCGTAGCAATCGTGAACTCACAACAGAATTGACAATCGACAATATTTTACAACTTTATGAAATTGTAGTTCTCATGAAAACATTTCAAACGTATTTTGTTTTAGTATTCTGTCAAATATCTCGGAAATTATTAGAAATATAAAAACCGTACAATTTGCAATATTGTGTTTGATTTGATGTTGAATGTAGCTATATCATTGAATTCCAGAATAATCCCTTTCTTTAAACAATCTTTTGCCGACTCCTGACAGTGCGCGGTGCAGGTAAATCCAAAAAAAATACTACCGTATTCGTTGAACTCTTTTCATTAAATCATTGACATTTTGATATAGCTTTTAATCTCATTGAAATGGTCTGGAGCGTTAGCGATACCGTCAGTCGACTGTAATAGTGGAGCGCCCGTTTCTTTTCCCTGAACCGGGGCACACCGCTGTCTTCAATAGGTTACTACTGCGTTAATATGAACCGCATCACTCTACCGATAGGCTTATTTTACGGAAAAGAGTTTAACGAATACTGTAGTATTAACGAATACTGTAGTATTTAGACTAGTACTTTTTCTTTATTTACCTGCACCGCGCACTGTCAGGTGTCGGCGAAAGATTGTTTAAAGAAAGGGATTATTCTGGACTTCAATGATATTGCTACATTCAATATCAAAACAAACACAATATTGCAAATTATATGGTTTTTATATTTCTAGTAATTTCCGAATACGTATGAAATATTTTCATGAGAACTACAATTTCACAGAGTTGTAATAAAATTGTCGATTGTCAATTCTGTTGTGAGTTCACGGTTGGTACGAGGCTGAAGATTTGAGCCATAAATAACCGAAAACTCCGCTCCGGCCTCTACAAGGGTGGTCGGCTAGGGCCAAGCAGCGTCAACTTACACGTATCGGTAAAATGTTATCCCTGCTCCTCGAGGAAAACAATGTGCATTGCGCTTTCCAACTCGAAGCAACGGGCACGTTGGTGGTCCTCTTTATTTTGGACATTTTCAAGCCGTTGCACGTGATGTCTATTTCCTATCTCGAAGGAGTAGGTACCCTGGCAATAAATTAACGGGCTACGCGCTTTGGTGAAACTGCGCGACGGTTCTTTCCTTGCACTTCTGCAAAGCACGTGTTATCCTAGAACCGTTTGTTTCGTCTTACCTAAATCTTGTCGTGGTGGGAGTGAACTCACAATGTAACGATGGGAAACTACTTGGGCATAGAGGAAAAATTCTGTCCGTCGGTTAGCAATCGGGCGACAGAGATGTTCAGTTCATGGGAGTATTACAGAATGTTATGGTTGTACGTACAGAATGACGGATATGCGGGTGTTGCTGTGCAAGTGTTTGGTTACGTAAAACATCTGAAAAATTGAAAAGAATCGGCCCTTTCCGGGGTCACGAATTTTCATAACGTAGTAACAACACGTTGGATAAAAAATACATTGAATGATTGTGTCGGGTGATCAGTGTTAGTGGTCGTGCAGTGAAGCGAGTATGTATTCTGTGGAATAACCAGGACGCACTTGACATTACAACCCTTAACTTCGGCTGATGAGGTATACCTGCGATCACCTGCGAACTGGGCGATACCCTGCCATAAACCGTTTCGGCCGTCGATGACCAGGATCGGTTCAGTGATCTAGTGACACAGGTTTGCAAACTGCAGGTGAATTTCCGAAAGGGTGAGTTCTAATCAATTTATTGCTGATTATTATTTTCTTAATTTAACGCAAGCTATGGCTTATTTCCGGCGATAATTCTGCAAGTTTCTGTACCTAACTTTTTCATCGGACTTTTTGAAGAAACTTCTTTATTATCCGAAACATTGGTGACTGTTATTAAACTACGAATTTTTATACCAATACCGAATTACGATCACTTCTCGTTCATTCTCTGTTACATTACCTTTTCGTTCACACGTTATACGCAAAGGAAATTTACAAATTCGTAAAAAGGAATTTACAAAAAAGTAAATGTGCATTCGTCTTTTTACGTTAAACATAATTTGCCTACATTTACGTTTCATTCATAAATCTCGTTAAATAACAAACGGCAGATGATAAAAAGTATGATTTTATTTGTTACGTCTTTTTTATTTGCTATTATACGCAGTTTCCTGCGATGCATATTGACCTACTTGTTTGGAGCTTCGTAGTACAAGCGTAGCGCGTAGCCACCGCTAGCGCGGGAACTCGGCTGGTAAACTCGCGTTCTGATTGGTCGCGGTTTTTCGTTAATATCTCGGTAACGAAGCTTCAGATTACATTGTTGCTAAGGAAAAAGTTGTTGCCATTCACCCCCCGAGTGCCCCATTTCCGGGTCGGAGGACATTTTTGGGACACCCTGTATATCTCCTCTGGTTTGCGAGATAGTACTTTTGGGCCGAAACTTCATGAGGTGCTTCCACCGCTAAATATCCCTTATTGTTGACTGCTTAACAGACACACGAAGTTCCATCAAAATCGGAGACGGACACTTCCGTGCCTTCCTTTGTAAGGTCTGTACGCATCGTGCCACTCAGCGCCGGGCATTATCCAGCATTATTAGGGACGGAGAGATACTAATTACGAAGGCCGCGTGATGCTGTGCCAGTAGTGGTCCTCTATACGACATAATTAAATTACTGATAAACCGATGGAGAAAGCGTGTAGAGACGCTCGGAGCTCTCTCGACGGGGTGCACACGGGCTGGACGTGTCACGAAATGCATGCGAATCCTCTGTTGGATCCATTAGTCGAAAGTCACCGGGTGAGGTGGAGGGCCGGGGGGTAAGTATGGGGTCGAAACCGTCGGAAACGCTGCCTCGAACGTGTCAACTGGGGAATCTCTGCGAAATTATTGGCCGTGATGCGCACGAGGGAACTTTCTTTCGGCGGGACTTTGTTGCTTCGTCTATGCCTGGAACTTTATTATTGGCTGTAAACGAGAACGGCTTTCATTTAGATCGTGTTTGATAGGCCACCGCACCATGGTATTCCCTCGCTGCTAAGCAAACGATCCGCATTACGGGGGATTGATTTACGGCGGCGTTTCAGAGGGATACGGTACGCGACTTCGATCGAGTCGCATCGTTTGCCAGGCGTATCTTGATTTCCATGGGAACCGTTTGTTGGATTGTTTCGGTGGCTTTATTGGGCGACATTTACCCTCGAATTATTGGACTCGGTGATAAATCCGTTCTGTAACATGACTATGATCGTAACTTGTTAGATGAGTAGGTACTGTGTAGTATTTGATTCGATAGACTGTACTCGATTGACTTCTGTGGGTATCGATGCGCAACCTTTCGTGCGTCGTGTATTAATAACTTTCGAGCATTCCAACACATAGTCACTATGTCAACGTGTGTTGCCAAAATCCGATGAAAGCAGGGACAGTCACAGCATGCGCGCGCACTTCCCGTCGAAGGATGGCAATATAACACAAGCAAGTGGTGGGGGCTAGTGTTTTGATTTATGTTGCCCCACGGGCAAATGTTTGGCCAGGCCTGCCTTAAAGGGTTACATACCTTTGCCAGGTCGGAAAATAGGGTTACTTTTGCGAATTTTATTCATATAAACAAGTCTTATTTAAAAGTAATAATATTCGTATTTTTGTGTATAAATTAATCTGTATTCTCTTCTTAAAAGAAATTTCATACCGTAGGGAATGATACCGTAGTATCCCTTCCTCCAATGCCTCTTCACAGTTACACAATTTGCGGTGGTATATTTTATCATAATGTTGTCCCTCTAGTAAATATTTGAACAGTCAATTGTTGCAAAACTTTCATTTCTTTCCAGTCGCTGGCACAGTGTAACGAAATAGGGAAATAGCGATCAAAATTAATAACTCGTTTTTCTTCACGTATAAACTTATCCTTTTTTTTTAATGCACGTATATACCCGTATTCTATCATAGTTACCTTTACAATTAATTTTCTATAAATGAACTTTATTACAATTTTTTTTGGATACTTAGCATGGTTTTATACATGTATATTGGAATAATTTGTGGTTAAATACAAAAATTGGGACTATTTTATAAGTATATAAATGAAAAGTTGTTATAAGTATCTACTAATTTTATTGTGGATTAACATAAACTATTGTTGTTTTTACGAAATGAAATTTAACGAGGTAAATAAAACAGTATGTAGAAAAAAGATTAAGAGCCAATTACGGTTTGCAGCTTTATATTTTTGCAATTTCTTTGTGCAAGATTTTTCCCATCTTCTATTTAAATCTAAGTGAATACATGCAGCGAGGTTGGAAACAGATTCTTTACAGTCATCCTTCAATAAAAACTTTGTACAAATGTGATTTATCAAAACATTAACTTTTACGGACTTGTGCACAACACGCCAGACTTCAAAACATTCGCTGTACGTGAATGTATCTAAAAACACGAAAAAAACTAATTTGCGCAAACAAAAGAATAATATAGAATTAAAGTATACATAATTTAAAGTCAGTATAAAAAAAAACTGGAAATACATTTTTTGACATATTTAAAGAAAACCTTAATCAAAAATCCATTACGAAATATACCCATATCTTGTATAATTAAGACACTATTGCATAATCAACTCACCCATTGTATTCTTATAATACTGTTGATTGATATTATGAACAAAAACTTTGATTACAAATGAACTAGAATATATAAAACAGGAAAATGTATATGAAATTATTTTCGACTACGTTTTCCGTCTCCATGTCAATTTTATCATGCAATATTTAATTGTTTTTTAATATGTTCATAGCGAACAGAAGTGTGGCCAACAATTTTTCATAGAAAAAAGTTCCCTAAAAACATTTTTCTTTTTAATTTTGAATGGGGATCGTTACACTGCGCTGGAGCAAATAATTAGCGTAAAACGCTTCTGCTCTCCGTAAATTATTTTGCTCCTCACGTTTGTAAATTGTTTTTTGTCAAATGAAGTTCGTAAAGTATGAAATAAAAGGAAATTAATATCAACTCATTGTCAGTACTTTGATATTTCAGCAATGAAACAGTGAGAACATAAAATAATTGAATAATAAATATTTTTCGTGTTTTCTTTTTACATTTATAGTAGGTCAAAATACTTTACCGTTCACATGTATCTAATACACGCTCTTAATCATTATTATCCATTTTATGAGGTACCAGTTCCATAACTATAACAGTTTGAATTATATTTATACCACGAATGACTCGCGGTATTAATTGTAATTATTATGGAGACACCGCGGCTAAGCGTGCTTTATGACGAATTATAATCGGATATTCCACTTTGAAAGTTATCGACCGATTCTATTTCTCGCTGGCACAATAAAATACTACTTTGTATCGTGCCCCACGAAATAAAAATACATAGATTACTCGTATACGTTAAGTCACTATATTCTCGCTCTGCGAATGTCAAAATACGATTTTTGTGGACTAGAGACGAAAGATACATGTGTTTTTTATGTCCAACACACTTTACACAACATTTACATGTTATCACGATAAAGATAAAGGAGTCGATCGGTTGACTAACAAAAAAAGAATGAAAATCCACCTTATACACAAACTATTTACATTAACCCTAAAACGACACCGTTGTATTTTTTAATCATATGTGACTCTGAGGTCGTATATATGTAAGTAGGACTGAGTAAATATTTTGAATATTATTGAACATTTGCGAAAAATTCTATTCCTATTCTTTTTGAGACATCCTACGAAAAAGTAATCGCAGTATGTTTTTTTCAGTAAGGTTAGGAAATTAGAATATATCCAACGACCTGGAATAGAATCACCTTCATACGACCTTGAGTATAAAATATTTACAAATGTATGCGACCAGATTTAAATAATAAAATAACGTCGATAGAGGGATTTTAGAGGAGAAAATTTACTGTAACAATAAAATAATAATAGATGACAATGAATTTTGTGTACTCATGATCACATGAAGATCATACTGTAGCAGACCTTTACAGTTTCGGCGTTCCCTTGCATTTTTGCCTACCAGGCTATAACATCTGCATGGCAGAGGTTCAGGGTAGGTTCGAATTACGTCGCCGTCTTCCCAAGTGCTTGAAGGAGAACTTTCTCTTTTTCGGGAAAGTCCTGGGAAAACGAGACATGTGTTTTCTCGGGTAACCATGGGAAGACGGTGGAAACGGACAGTTTGGGACAGAACATCGTCAACCGTTGAACTGTTAACAACGTCCCATACCTCATAATTTCATTATTTTTGTATTACTTATTTTTTATCAACTGTTTGGTTTTGTTATAGTTTCGTTATTGTTTGTGATTGTTTAGTTCTTGTTTTTGTTTGAATAAAAACTTTATTCTTGTTAGTTGGTGCACATTTATTTCAAAGACACACCCGTGGCTATCCTAAAATACTATTATGGGTCATTGGATTAGCTTGCCTCGACTATTACTTTACAAGGATCAAAATATGTAGTCTCGTTTAATAAAAACATCGATGACCTTAAAATTTCGAAAAATATAACCTTGAGAATAATTTGTTTGCTCATCACAGTATTTACTCCCTTTAACCAAATAATATTATCTTCGCACTTTTTTTTCCATCTCGAGAAACAAGTGAGATATTAAGGTCATTACGTTAGGTGGAACACGCTGTACATACGCTTTTCGTAATCAAAGGATGAAACAATTGCTACGCTATCTCAGTAGAAACAGTTCCTGCCATTCTCTACAAAAGTTGCGTTCACCACAGATAAAACGAAATAAAACCGTAGCACCAGCACAAATACGACAGACACTATTCTAGAACAAAATACACAACGCTATGCGCGCAACATTTATCAAAGTACACGTTACTCAACGTTTCCTAAGAACACACACAGGATGTAGAATCACTCTTGTCAACGCTTGCTTCTCGAGGAGAAGTTCGAATGCCAATTAACGCGCAAGAAGTTGGTTAATGGAAACCGAAGGTGTATAGAATAGCGGGTGAGCAGTGGCGGCGGGGGGGGGGCAAAAGGAAACTTCACTACCGTTGTAATTTTCCTGCGAATATAAAACACGGGCGGGCTCGTGAACCAGCGACTACGGTGCGCTCTATATTACGTTCCATGAAAATGGACTTTAAACAGTTCAAGCTGAGTTTGATCGTGGCGAGGAGTTCGAATTAAAGGTCGCTTTCACACAGTCTGATGACGTTTCAAGCTCTAAACAGTCTGATGATGTTTCAAACTCTAAACAGTCTAATGACGTTTTAAACTCTAAACAGTCTTATAAAGTTTCAAGCTTCAAACAGTCTAATAATGTTTCAAAGTATAAAAACTCTGATAACGCTTCAATCTCTAATCAGTTTGATGACATTGCAAAGTCTTAACAGTCTGATGATGTTTCAAGCTTGAAACAGTCTGATGATGCTTCAAACTCTAAACACTTTGAGGAGATTTCAAACTCTAAACAGTCAGATGACGTTTCAAACTGTGACCGGTTGGATGACGTGTCAAATGTCAAACAGTTTGATTACGTTTCAAATTCTAAAGAGTCTGATAACGGTTCAAACTCTAAAAAGTTGGATGACGTTGCAAACTCCAAACTCTCTAGGCGCTGTAAACTTTCCAAACAGTGCCGTGAATATCGGTCAAGCGACTTGAGGTGGTAAGGTAACTTCACAGTCAGTTATTTATTGAGTTGGAGTTTGCAACGTCGTCAGACTGTTTGGAGTTTGAAACGTCAGCGGATAGTTTGCAGTTTGAAACGTCATTAGACTGTTTGAAGGCAATCTTCAGTTCAAACGCTTCTCCAGTAATCCAACGACAGACGACAACTCGTTAACGACCCACCGATCGACAACGATCCTTTGATGACGCGACCATGATCAAATTCGCTTGAACTGCTTAACTTGTAATCTAATTACAGAATCTAAATCACAATTACATTGTAGTTTATCTTTTTAGAATTGTAATTGTAATTGTCTTGAAATTACATTGCAACTATATTGTAATTGTAATTTAGATTTTGTAATTAGATTACATTTTGCCCAGCTCTGCTATACGCCACTATAGTGGCTTCCTACTATATGATTTTTTAGAACAGAAGGCTACTATAATAACTAGACTGTAGGTTTTAAGCTTTTACAAAACTTCCATCAGGTTTAATGTATTTTTCATTTTATTCCTAACACGATATACTCCCTAAGAGAATAAGGAAGTTTCTATTTATAATTCTGTCTTCTTTAATTACATTAAAGATATTATTTTGCATAAAGATCCACAATGTAACAATAACTTTCTCCTAAACGATCTATTGGTTGGGAACGCCACTACAACGACTGCCTTCTACAGTCGATGTCAAAAGTATACGTACACCCTTTAAAACGAAATAACTTTTTTCAAATTGGTCCAAATGACTTCAGTTCTTTTGTGAAGTTGGAGACATTAGTTTACTAAATGATGTATAAAAAAAAATTGAAAAAGTTACAATTGGTTGAAATCACGAAGAAAATAGTGAAGGTCATTTTTTACAACTTTTTAATCTAAGGCTATAATGAAAATTTAATAAATACGTATCGAAGATTTATGTTAATTATATACATACTGAAACTTCCAATGAAATCGGTTAGTACTGAAACGAGTAACAGGCATCGAAAGATGTAAGAATATTTAGATATACTACAGTTGTAGGTCAAAAGTCGCGAAAAATTACGTTTTTCAACATTTTTAATCGTTTGTATCTTGTAGCAACGTTAACCGACTTTGATGAAATTTTCAACATGTATACAACTAACATAAATCTTCGATATGTATTTATTAAATTTTCATTATAGCCTCAGATTAAAAAGTTATAAAAAAGAACCTCTACTATTTTCTCTGCGATTCCATCTAATTGCAACTTTTTCAAATTTTTTTTGACACGTCCTTTAGTAGACTAATGTCTCTAACTTCACAAAATAACTCAAGTCATTTGGACCAATTTTAAAAAAGTATTTCCGTTTTAAACGGTGTACGAATACTTTTGCCACCGACTGTAACTCCTATTTGTCTACTGCGCGCGAAGACAAACGAACAAATATTCTTCCTTTGTTATCCTATCGACCAATAGTAATAGGAATACTCCATCCGCGAAAAAGTGTATACTCAAGGCTTGTGCGTTTCCATGTAGCAATAGCACCTCTTAACAAGTTCCGTCCTGGCTAAAGGGTTAAACTCCGCATCAGATGTGTAGACAAAACCATGGTAGAACAAGCTTGTTCGCGAACCTAGCGGTACAGATAGGATTCCCGTGAAACGTGACATACCGCAGTGGCCACGAGTGAATTCGCCTGGGATATTCAAAAGCCGATCAAGAGGAGCCGAAGTTTTTCCACAGGGAAGATGATCCCCGGGAAATTCTAATGGGCATTCCAGGGGTGCCAGTGGGTGAGGACATGGTCACACCGTTCGCTGTATAAACAACGGATCGATGTAAAGCGCTTTCAACCCTCGGCACGATCCTTTATGTTTTTTTCTCTCTCTCTTTTCCCACTCTCTCTCCATCCTCTTTCCGTAGCCCGCACGAAAAGCCGCGAGCAAAGTGGCTGTGTATCGTTCGCGATCAACGTTTTACACGAAATTCCGCTCTCACGAAAATACCTTGGAATATCAAATGGCCGAGAGAAGAGCTCTCGACGAAGCGGAGCGTGGCCGCCGCCCCTCACGGAAAAACTTTTCGAGCCAGGGTTTCGTAACCCGTACGTGATACCGCCCGATGGTTTATGCAGTTTTCTGACAGACCGAACCATTTCGCCGGGATTTATCCGTGCCTAGGAAATTACACGAGACTTGGTTACATGTTCGAAACGATTTCGATTCGTAAGAATCTCTGTTTATGAGTTTTCACGTAACGTATTGTGACAGAGGGCTGAGGGGCGAGTGTTCCTTGATGATTTAAAGCGTTTTCAGCATGGTATCGGCTACATTTTCAATAAGAAAGACGATTTCTTATTATTTTTCGTATATTTGGACGATCAAAGTGAGTCCTTAATAAGCCAGTTCTTGGACTTTTAGGATGAGTACTATTCCTTTCACCTTTGATATTAAGAAACAATATTTCGCCCGTGTATTCTACACATTGAACTCTATACAGGGTGTAACAAAAGTGTTGTAGGTACCAATCGTAACGCGTAGCCAACGCTACCGCGGTAGCTCGGCTGGCAAACTCATGTTCTGATTTGTCGGGGTTTTTCGTTAATATCTCGTTAATAAAGTCTCGGATAATATTTTCGCTATGGAAAAAGTTGTTTCAAATCATCCCAGAAACCTCTTATTGCCGGGAGTCGAAGCTATTTTGGGATACCCTGTAGACAGATGTACAGTGGGTAAAAAAAGTATTCGTGCATCCTTTAAAACAGAACAACTCTTTCAAAATTGGACCAAGTGACTTGAGTGTCCTTGTGAAGTTCGAAGGATTAGTGTACTGAATGATATGTTAACAAAATGTTGAAAAAGTTACAATTGGTCGGAATTGCAAAAAAAATAGTAAAGGTCGCTTTTTTCGACTTTTTTATCTGAGATTGTAATGAAAATTTAACAAATACATTGCTTAGATTTATGTTAGTTATGTGCATGCTGAAAATGTCATCGAAATCGGTTAACGTTGTTATGAGATACAAACGGTTAAAAATGTGCAAAATCGCATTTTTTTTTACGACTTTTCACCTACAACTGTAGTATATCTAAAGATTCTTACATTTTTCGATGCCTGTTACTCGTTTCTGTATTAACCGATTTCAATAAAAGTTGCAGCATGTATATAACTGACATAAATATTCGAAATGTATTTATTAAATTTTCATTACACTCTCAGATAAAAAAGTTGTAAAAAACGACGTTTACTATTTTTTTCGATATTCTGAAAAGTCGCAAATTTTTCAAAATTTTTTCAACGCATCATTTAGTAAACTAATCCTTCTAACTTCACAAAGAAACTCAAGTCATTTGATCTAATTTTGAAAGAGTTGTTCTGTTTTAATGGGTGTACGAATACTTTTCTTGCCCACTGTACGTCCAGTAAAGATGTGTGTAAAAGTGAAATAGGGATACTTCTCACACAGTGTTCTCCGTCTAACAGGCCGGCAACACCTCCAGTGCTCACAGTTATCGTTCCAGGAATTGAATTTAATGATTCTACACCACCAGTAGATATCCACAATCTATAAGTAAGATGACCCCTATAAAAAAATTAATTCCTCAATTCCTCACTAGTAACTATATATTTTCTCTTCGATTTGTGTAACAATTATTGGTGAAAAATTTCATTAACGTATCAATTAATAATACTTAAAATCAACTGCCCGATACCTATATGTATATGTGTTCTTTAAGACGCCCGCCTTGTAGCTAGTATTTCATAAATATTTCGAAGTTCGTTTATGAGGAGTTTATCTAGAATATATCCGTTATGTTTAAAGATATGGGAAATCTTTACATATAAAAGTTATATGATACAGTGGGTGCCATACCGCTCCGATAATAATTTTGCTGTAGATCTTTTTGGAGATTTCAAGGTCACCTCTGTTTTTTTTTAAATGGTTCGCTACACTTTTTTATTCCTAGTAAAATAGTAGATATTTAGGTGGTTTCAACAAACTTTAATGCAGGGTCCTTCGACAATAAATAATCAAGTAAAAAACGGAGTCTTACATCATAAGAGATTCTTGAAGTTGTCTCCGACTGCATTGACACTTCGAACACCTTTTAGTCTGATGTAAGACCCCGTTGGTTTACTCTTGAATAACTTGTGTTTTATTGTATTGTCACAAACGGATGAAAAATAGTTGGGCATCATAAAACACACACCCTGCATAACGTACATAAGTTGGTGATATGCGATCCATTTCTAACTTTTACCCCTTATAGTTAAGAATGTACTATTTAATTTCACTAGACACCCGATAGTTTGTTAATATTTGCGTTTCAAACTTTTTCTGGAAGTCTACTTTAAAAATTACGAGCAACCCAATATAATTTCAGAAGCCGAAACATTTGAAGAGAAAACTTGTGCAACATAAGCTACTGAACTAGATGCTTTCCTCAGAAGTCAATTCTGTCATAAAACAATTAGCGTAGTATTAAAAAATGAAAATGCGTTGAGAAGGATCGAGATAAGAAACAAGAAATTCCAATGAAAATTTATTGTGCAATATAAATAAGGTGGTTCGAATACAGGCTGCGGACTAAATTTGAGCTAATTGAAAGTATAAGGTCACGTTAGATGCTTCACCATAGTATGAAGCTACGACTCAAAACCCTAAGAAACTTATTTTAACTCCATATCATAAAGTAAACATGTTTTAGATACATTGAAGTGTTACATCTCAAACATCTTCAAGGAGTCTGGCAATAAGTCCTGAAGTAAAACTGCTAGCTCATATTTAGGCCACCTCCTCCATTAAATGTTTCTACAGTTCCTCCTCGTAAGTACAATTTACATGTTTCTGTTGGCGGCAGAGACGCGACGCCTGGCGGACGTCGCCAGAGACCTAGACGGACGAAAAATGTGACGCACGTGTTTACTTTTTTACTTTATATAATTAATATTAAATGTAATAAGAACAAATATAGTATTATGGATTAAACTTTCGTGTAGTGTGACTTCTTCAATCCCAACAGTTTCCTTCGTTAAATTATTTCTTCCATCGTACTGCTTCAATTAAACTAGAGAAGATTATGTTATTTTAAATTAGAAAAGAATGTCATTTCATTTGTCACAATTCACAACAGAAGTATTAATGATGTACCAGTCTCCGATTAGAGACCGAAAGTTATTGGTTGTTCCCAGTTTACGTAGGCGTATACGAATAACTTCTGACGTAATTTTCCATTAAAAAACGCGACGATACATGATTTATCATAGGTGTCCCCAGTTACGTAGTAGTTTGCATACAGATCCGAAGTAATGGCTTTCTTGGCGAGAATTCATTGAAGCTCTATCCAATTTATACACTCAGTTATTACAGTAACGGAACCAACAACCATCTCTTCATTTAAAACGACTTAACGCTTGGCAAGGGCTCACCTGTGCTTCCTCTGTTCACACGCGCCTGTATACTTGAAAACACGAGGCGGAAGCGTCGCGTTCCTGAACACCGATGAAGTAGCAAACGTGACTAAATATTAAGTGGAAGTAATTCGATTCGAATCTCCCATGCTTGGAATCCCTTAAGCGCGGCATCTAGTTAAAGAGTAAACGTGTTTAAAAGTATACTTACCTTGATGCCTTTAAAAAATCATAGCTATTATCGTTGACGGGGTAAACCCTCGAGACACTTGAACATATTTTCGAGTAACTTTTAAAGTTATAGCTCGAACCTGTTCCGATACGAAGTAATTTCACTGATCAGAATATTTCCTCCTCCTATTAGCAGTCGCGTGAAATATGTATATGTAACGAGGTTGCAGGATAAATATTTATACCACGAGTGTATGTATTCAAGTATTGTTATGTTAGATCGAATTATGGATATTTGGAGATGAAAATATAATTATTCGACCGATATTTTAATATTACTTTGGCAAAATATTTAGATTCGGCTTAAACACAGTTATTAAATTGACAAAGGAAGGTTCCGAACCCGAAAATTCTGAATTAATGAAACTTCGCATGAATGTAGAGCATATTGTACCATGCTTGGAGTGATTTTTCTTTTGTACCCGTTTTCACTCTGAGGGGTGGGGGTGGGGGGAATCAGCCCTTAAAGTTTTCGTGTTTTTTCGTTTTCTTGATGTATCGTTATGACGGTATGAGGTAGAGCAAAACTGTAAATATAGAAATTGTTAAGTTTTTTATGCCCTATTACGCTGCCAAAAGAAAACTTTTCTTCGATGCGTCATTTATGACCAAAATGATTTTTTGTTATTTTACATATACATTCTTAACCCATCGGGGGGCGCGCCCATTCTTGTTACACGAGCGGGCGCGTCGTGGACTCAGTACACAAAGTATAAATATGTTGATATTTTGATTTGACGGCCAAATTAATACAAACTATTTATTCAGATATATAAAATACATGTTATACAGCATAAATATACTTCGCATATGTAAATTTCATATTTATTAAACTAATTAAATTAATTTTTTAGCGAGCGCAGACGGGTACAGTGAGAACACGGTTAGTTTATAACGCAAACCACTAGTTTATTATTACTGTTATTATTATTATAAAACAGGCCAGCATAGTCTTTATTTTATAATAAATGGGAAGTAATTATACTTATATGAAAATATAATACAGGCACTTACAACAAAAAAATAATACATATTGAGATTGGACAAAATTGAAATAGTTGTTTTATTATCTATGAACGATAACTCGCTGGAGATTACATCTTATAGATAAAATGTGCATAAAAACTTCAATATCTCGAATTATGAGATGTTCGTTTTGGCATTGAATCTAAAATTTTATGTGGGTAATGTAGTATCTTCTCAGTTAAAAAAAGATATTTTTTAACCATTTATTTTGCAATTGTTTTAAATAAATGCCCTGTTTTTATACTGCCAAACTATTTAAGAATTTGAAAAATGAGGATATAGCCCTATTTGTCCTCTTTATGGGCATATCTTCAAATGGACACTTTAAAATTGGCCGTATGAAAATTAATTGAAGTGAACGCAGCGTCGATTCACACTGGGTCGACCGGTCGAATAATGAATTATCTGTTGAACTAATAAACTTATCAAAATAAGTTTTGTGGGTGCTTATAGTAGAGATATAACAGTAACTAACCAAAACTATTTCAGTTAGAAGAAAATATTATTTAATCATTTATTTTGTAATTGTTTTAGAGAAATGTAATTTTGTAATAGTAGGGCCCAATTGAGAAATTTGAAAAAAATTGAGGATGTAGTCCTATTTGTCTTCTTCATGGACAAATTTTAAAAAATGTGGATACTTTAAAATTGGCGATATAAAAATTGATTGAAGTTAATACTGCGTCGAATCCCATCGACTTGAACGGGCGAGCCGTACCGGCTAGCCTAGTACCACACGGCTTGGCTGGTAAAGCCGGTGTAATTCGATGCAGCGTTCACTTCAATTAATTCTCATACGGCCAATTTTAAAGTGTCCATATTTTTGAAGATATGCCCATAAAGAGAACAAATAGGTCTATATCCTCATTTTTTCAAATTTTCAAATAGTTTATTTAAAACAATTGCAAAATAAATGGTTAAAAAATATCTTTTTTTAACTGAAATAATTTTTATTTGGTACTCTTATGTCTGCAATGTAAGTACTCGCAAAGCTCATTTTGATCAGTTTGATAGTTCAATAGTTATGATTTATTGAAGAAACCAGTTCCTCGTAAGCCGCTGAACAGACAAGACGTACGTTGGAATAACTTGCGAGTTGTATACAAATACTGATATCATAAGTGTAGTGCAACCACAAGTATACAGAAAGCAACCGCTGGGGCTGCTGTGGTGTGAGTCTGTGTATCCACAGCAGCACGGAAACTGAACCAGAAATGCCGCCAATACAGCTAAAGATCTCAAAACTGGGAAATAACTACACCTTGCAGAATCTACAAAGCGCTAAAATAGAAAACGTTGAAATGATCGCAAGTAAGCCAAGTAACTCAAGACCAAAGCCCGCCATGAACAAAAGAAGGAAAATTCATCCAGACATAGAACTCACAAACAGAAACATGGCTACAAGCAACACATACAGCGTCTTGACAGAACTAGGTAACATTCCAACCGACACCACTAATACAACGGAAACAGCAACACCTCCTCCCATATACATATAAGCACAAATTATTGAACCACTAACAGAATTACTGGAACACCAAGCGGGAAAAAACATTTTCAGTCTAAAACAATTAAAAGACAATCAAATAAAAGTACAGGTACAGGCGCCAGAACTTTATAGAAAAATAGTAAACGCCTTAAAAAGTAAAAATGCAAACTTTTACACATACCAAACTAAAACAGATTGTAGTTACAAAATAATACTTCGTGGAATTCATCCAAAAACAAACACACAAAAAATTGTAGAAGAGTTAAAACATTACAATCACACTGTCAGAACTATTAAAAACATAGTAAAATATGACACCAAGCAGCGGCTACCCCTCTTTGCCATAGAACTAGAACCAAGCAATAACAATAAAGATATATACATCATAGAAAAACTATTAAATACTATTATCAAATTCGAACCTCCAAGACTGAAACGTGACCTACCGCAGTGCTACCGTTGTCAAACGCACGGCCATATGAAAAACTACTGTAACAGGCCCCCAACTGGTATAAAATGTGCCGGCCACTACCTTACAACATCGTGCCCATAGCAAGGAAAAGTAGAAGACGTAAAGTGCAGTAATTATCAAGGAAAACATACCGCAAACTACAAAGGCTGTGTAGTACGAAAACAGCTACAACGGAAACTATTCCCCACCCTAAGGAAAAGAACTCAACTAACAAAAATAAATAATAATCACTTACCGCACACCGCAGCATACAATCCGACACCAACTCCCACACCTAACCACGATCAACACTTGAACACAAGCAACAGAACCTATGCACAAGCAACTGCAGTAAACAACACACAACAAAACCAAAAGCAAACCTCCGCCACTCATTCAAACTACCACAACGAAAAAGAATCTACAGAATTAAAACAGCTAATAATTCAATCGATAAAAAACACAGAACTCGTAACTAACATGCTATCAATACAAACTACACTGCTACAACAACAAACCCAACAAATAACATCCATGATAGAACTACTAACAAAAATTATTAATAGTATCAGATAATGGATCGTTCAATCAAAATAGCAGCATGGAACAGTAATGGGTTACAACAAAGACTACAAGAACTCAAAGTATTTATCCACAGACACGACATCGATATAATGTTAATCTTGGTAACTCACTTTACAATTAAAAATCATGTCAGAATCCTACGTTACACCATTTATGACACCAAGCATCCCTCAGGGAAAGCACATGGGGGAACCGCCATCATTATCAAAAATAGCATTAAACATCACCTACACAGCAACACCAAATACGACTACCTACAGGCAACTACGATAATAATAGAAACCACAAATGGAAAAATACAAATATCGGCCACCTACTCACCCCCAAAACACAAACTCACTCCGGAACAATACGAGAACTTTCTCCAAAATCTAAGAAACAAATTTATAGCGGCAGGAGACTATAACGCGACACATAGACATTGGGGATTAAAAAGAACATCACCCAGGGGTAAAACACTACTGCATGTCATAGAAAAACTGACTTTAACACCAATATCCACTGGTGAACCCACCTACTGGCCAACAGCAATTGAAAAAACACCTGACCTCATAGATTTTGCAATAACCAAAGGACTAAACAGGACTGAGCTCTGACCATACTGCTATACTGCTAAAATATTTACAAAATTCATTCGAAACAGAAAATACGCCCACACTATGTAATAGTACCACAGACTGGGACAAATATAGAACAATAATCAACGAAAAACTAAATTGTAACATCCCACTAAAAAACCAGAACACATTGAGAATGCAGTAGACTACCTAACACGAACAATCCAAGATGCAACTTGGTCGTCCACCACCGCCATTGACAACAACAAAACTGGCCTAACATATCCGTATCATATACTACAAAAGATAAAACAAAAGAGAAAAGCAAAATCACAATGGCAACAAAGCAAAACAGGTGAAAATAAAAGACAACTGAATGCACTTACCAAAGAAGTAAAAAAATCCTACAGAAGCACTGCAATAAAGAATTTAGCAAATACTTCTCAAACTTGATATCAAACGAAGAAACAAACCATTAACTATGGAAGGCGACAAGAAGACTAAAAAGACCAATAGTGCCGACACCAGCAATAAGAAAACCGGACGGATTCTGGGCAAGAACTTCCTTGGAACAAGCCTCTACATTCGCAGGACATCTACACGAAACCTTACAATCAAGCAACAACAACAACAACAAAACAACAAAACAACAAACGACGTCACTGACGACGTAGAACAAAACAGCACAATACACAGCACCACAAAAAGAGAAATAAAACGATTGATCTCAACAATGAAAACTAACGAAACTCCTGGATTCGACCTAATCACCGGAAAAATAATCAAAAATCTCCCAGATAAGGCCATCAGAATGATTACCATCATATTCAACGCAGTATTCAGAATTCAGTACTTCCCGAGCACATGGAAACTGGCTGAAATAATAATGCTGTGTAAACCAAACAAAAGCATGCACGAACCCATCTCATATAGACCCATTTCTCTCTTACCAATATTGTCCAAAATGCTAGAAAAAATACTCCTAACCAGAATCAGGAAGATAATCAATACCAAGCAACTAATACCAGATCACCAATTTGGCTTCAGAGAAAAGCATACTACAACCAAACAAGCCCACAGAATAATCAACAAAATCACGACTGCTCTGGAAAATCGGAAATACTGCACATGCCTATTCTTGGATATAGAAAAAGCGTTCGATAAGGTTTGGCACGAAGACTTACTGAAAACTATAAAACAACATTGCCTAAATGCATTATGCACACCTCAGAGTCCTGGGGTAGGACTCCGAGGTAGTGTGGGACTCTCATCCACTAAAACCCCCGCGACAGCCTGCTCAGGCGAAACTCGGCGGTGGCGGCATCTCGTGTGAACGCACCGTCACCGCCTCGCCTGTGTTCCCCTTATCGGGGAGCCCGTTCCGTGGGGGGCGATCGTACGCCCCCCAGAGGTGACCGATACCC
>NW_015374015.1:1999-43506 GCF_001272555.1 Dufourea novaeangliae | reverse complement strand
AAATGCATTATGCACACCTCGGAGTCCTGGGGTAGGACTCCGAGGTAGTGTGGGACTCTCACCCACTAAAACCCCCGCGACAGCCTGCTCAGGCGGAACTCGGCGGTGGCGGCATCTCGTGTGAACGCACCGCCACCGCCTCGCCTGTGCTCCCCTTATCGGGGAGCCCGTTCCGTGGGGGGCGATCGTACGCCCCCCAGGGGGTGACCGAACCCCGGTCACCGCTGTATGCGCCGCAACAGCTGCCGGCCTCGCCGGCGGGCCATCAGGGCGTGGGCCCATACGGGTGAACCGTATAGGGCCATGGCCCGCACCACCTCCATGTAGAGGCGGCGTACTTTCTCTTCTGGTCCCCCGAGATTGGGCATCAGACGACCCAATAGGGTCGTCACGCCCTCAATCCGGGGGACCAGGCGATCGAAGTGTTCTTCGAAGCGCTAGCGGCTGTCCAGGTCGAGGCCGAGGTACTTTATTCGGCCCTCGACCCGGAGGGAATAGCACCCATATGTTATCCTTTACAACTAAGCCAACCCGCCGAATGTCCCATAGGACAAATTGCAGGGAACCATCAGGAGTTATTAAAAAAAAAAAAAAAAAAAATTGAAGAAAGGTTGATCCTAAATTTCAAACAGCTATAAAATCTACAATTTTTAAGAGTTTCAAAAATCCTTCGAGATACGTTTATATATACATAAAGACTACATACAACATATCCAAATTGGAACAAAATCCGAAATGGTACTTCAAAATGTGTCCGATTTCGCGTGGAATGACCCTATATGTATATGCATAAGCATATAAATACAAATGTAAAAATTTGTTTTTGCAAATAAAAAAATTCATAAAAATTATATGCTTTCATGATTCAATAAACCATTGTTAAATGTACATTTGTTGCATGCAATGACTATATCTGCCTCCTACGATTAAGAAATTATATGTAAAAAAAAAAAATAAAATTATTTAGTTTGTAAATGACGCATTCTAGAAAATTTGTCTTTCAGTAGCGTAATAGATAATTTTAACAATTTCTATATTTACAGTTTTGCTCTATCTCATACCGTTACAAACTTATATATCACGAAAACTAAAAAACGCGAAAACTTTAAGGGCTGATTTCTCCAATTCAGAGTGGTGAAAACGAGCATAAAAAACATTGCTCTAAGCATATTTCAGTATGCTCTAGATTCATGCGAAGTTTCATTGAAATCAGAATTTTCGGGTTCGGAACCTTCCCATGTGAGCCTCCCACTTACGTCATCTATTATACATGGTGTGATCGAAAGGATGGTAGAAACGGCTAGGAAGTGATTCCGCATGTAAAAATAAATCAAAAGTGTAGAATAAAATTCTTTCAACCGAGGCTTCGTTTCTGATTTAATCCAATTTGAAAATCTGTTGGATACGCGTCCAGTGAAATATGGGAGTTGGCTATCGCGTCTGTTCATTGCATTCCGTTTCTACTTATCGCGGAATACACGTCTTCTAGATAAATGTTCAAAATCGATTTTCTCGAAATGTAATTGTAAGTCTGGGATGGAGAAATTTTATTCTACACTTTGATTTATTTTTGAAGGGGGAATAGTTTCATGCCCGCTTATACCACCCATTCGGTCCCACGCTGTACAATACACATTTACTTTTATATACAATGTTAATAGAAATGTGGGACATTCTCACAGGGTGGATTCTAAATACATGCAAAACTAATTGTAAGACGAAAATCAGGAATGACGAAACTGTGTACGAGGCTACGGTTCCAAGTTGTTAATCCCTTGCCATACGTTTTTCTTGACTGCACTCTTAAGAATTACTTTATTGTTCATAATTTCTCAGATACAAAGGGAATTCTATTATTATGGTATGTGCAATATTTACAAAATCTTAAATAGTAATACCAGCGAAACAGTATTTCATTTCGGCTTGAAAAAAAACGAATTAAATGCAGGTTGGTATCGTCATCACGTGTGTGACTTGATGTTAGCGGGCAAGGGGTTAGTTGTTGATAATAGGGACAAAATAACCGTACGATGCGTCTTGCGCGATAAGATATACTACTTGAACAGTAGATTCCTTGCTGACACACGAGCTCGATCGATCACCTAGTGGAACTAATGATTGAAATAAAATAAAATGAATGTTACCAACTCCTGAAACATTTGAAGACCGCACCTGTCAAGTAGAATAATCTGTCGTAGCAGACGTATTTCACGCGTATTTTCAACAATTAGTTTTCGTCTTTCTTGATTTGGAATGTACCATCGAATCCACCCTGTGAAAGTGTTCCACGTTTTTATTAACAATGTGTATATCTTTCTCATTTTTTGTTTGGAATATGCAAGTCATGAAGTCATACTTTGGCGCCGTTGAATGTCAGATAAATAAGGTAGTCGGTTACCTGATCGGCTAATTACTCACACAGAGAAAGCAAAAAAAACATGCGTGTAACGGAGCCTCATGTTTAGAAGACAGAGAGAACTCCGAACTCCGAGCCGTTGTTCAAACCGAAGCGTGTAAAATTGTGTCTGTTTTTGCGCATGTACTCTAGAGATGGCGTGCAAAATTACTAACGGTGATTTATCACAGTGATCGCCGAATCACGATCACAGTCGTGATTTAACTTCATTCATGACCGTGATTGAGATTTTTTTATCTTGAGTGGATTTGCTCACTGCGATCGTAAGTCCTTGATCTTTAAAGAGAAAACCGTATTCAATATGATTTTACGATGAATCACATTACTATTTGTGTTTGTAACAATCAGTAGAAGAAAAACAAGAAATTCTGAAAGAATGATTAGGTAACATGTAGATTATGTAGGATGTCGAGCGGGGAGGGAAAGAATCTGGCACGTTTAATAGTAAGATAGTTTAATGTTTCACGTCGACGGATCGAGACTGACTGACCCGTCACCGTATCCGTTCTTTATATAAAAGGCTTTCTCACACACACTCATGACCTCTGCGTTCGGCGGATCGTCATCGGAGATCGCCGCCGATCACACAGGGGCGGCTTCCCCCTTTAATGTCGCGGACTGCGTCGCAGCGACGGCTCGTCGCCCAACCCGCGATATCTAACAATAAGAAGCGGTCGTTTGTCGGCACGGCAAAGCCACGTGCCGATTCTCACCCCACGGTCCCTGTTCACACAAGGAAGCCTCGTGCCGATGCCTACAATTATAATTTATAATCATTAATTTATTCATTATTCTTCATTGTTTCTAATTATTCCTTCACTTTATACGTTATAACTCAATTTTTTGTTTTGATGTCGTTAATATAAAATATACAGATTATGTGTCGCGTTTAAAGAACTGTTAGGTTTCTCCACCAATCAGAAGCGATCACGAGAAATCACGAACCACTGTGAAAAATCACCGTGATTGGGAACGAACGTGATCGAATCACGAGTGATTCACAAGTAGCAGTTCACGCAATCTTTACTGTACTCTCGTTCGTCTATTAGTCCATTAAAATACATTACTCGTCTACGTGCGCTATACACGTAATATTTATCCTATAACACCATTTTTATTTTCTTCTATGTTATGTTTTGTCATTTCCACCTGTATTTGGTTATATATTTCTTTCTGCAACCTTTAATATTAAAGATCGTTTATTACTATAGTTATAATTATATTTGTTGTTATAACTATTATTATTATTGTTTGTATTTTTTATTATCATTGATATTGGTTTTGCACCAAAAACTTCTTGTTAACCGTCGAAGGGAATCCCCATCGCAGAAATCGGTCCGAGGGGTTGGCGTATCGGAAGGTAAATTACAACGGGCATCAATACTTTTCAATGTGCGTGTCATTGCGAGCCACACGGAATGCCGTCGCACAATACAAATCGTATCAGTAGACTGGCCGCGTGCACCGATGCACGCGATGATGCGCCGCGACATTATCGCGTCGGTTCTATTATACATTGTGCTGCACACCCGTTTACGAGGCTTTATTCTAAAACCTATTTAACTCGGGTTTATTCGAGCAAGAATCTACTATTGCGGTCGGAAATAGCAAAAAGAAAATGGATCAACGAAATAGTGAACAAATAAACGTATTTATACGATTTCTTAAACAAATTTCGTAAATTACATTTTAATGTGCAATCTGTTTCAGAAAAATAACGAAATACTTGAGATATTAATACAGTTTACTGAATATTTGTAAGAGAGAGCCAAAGAAAAATACTAGCTGAACAATTCAAGTCAATTTAATCCGATAAGCAGTACAGTAATGTCTCGATGAGTGCGACGTACTCGGGTCCTCTTCGGAACATTCATCGCAAGGCGGATAGGTTTTCTACCCCTCATTTTGTTTTTTGTTCGAAGCCGAGCCTCTGCTTAGCTTCGGTTTACTCTGTTTTGATTGGTTCCACAGGAGGACTCCTCCAGTGGTGGGAATAACGCCGTTGCTCGTGTCGCATTCATCGCGGAATCACTGTATATCGTAGCTGATATAAAACAATATTTATCACAATACCAACTTATTCAGAAAATATATAATTTATTGTTGAAATTAAAGTATTGTACAATTTAAATAAAATATTGTTCTATTATATTAGTAAACTATAAATATAATTAAAAAATAACAATAATTTCTTGTCGTTTTTAATCACTTTTAAATATTGCATTTAGTCAGAAGTAACTTCAGTCGAAAATATCGAAAATTCAGTGAATAATGATCACACGATGGTAATTAGTAATTAGGAATATGAAGTAGGTATTAATTAGTTGTTAATTCTCTACGACAGGAACAAATTGAATGAAGACAAATGGAATTTCATTACCGAGTGTGTAAAATGATAAATAACTTGCTATTTGCGGTATAATGTATTGTATAAAAATCAGATAGAGTATCTGCCTATTATTCATTGTTTCAATTATTACAAGCACTATAACTAATTCGATTTCTGTATTTAAAATAATTTTCTAATGTTCTTTTCTTTTTCGAACAGAGTTCGTGTTAAAAAAGATTATTCTACATATGGGCGAAGCCAGATTATGAATCAGGGTGGTGACGGGGGGGGGGGCAGAAATATTAAAACATCGACTGCCACAGTTAAAAAGGCTGTACATAGCCAGACACACTTTATTTTGTTTTTAAAGTTATAAATCGTTGAAAATGTATGCGTTTTGTTAATAGAGGCTGTTGGTCGTGTTTCAAATTATACTGTAATATTAAATATTACGTAAAAAGTTTGTAACTCTGGGAAGGTAGGGGGGGACACAAAATCCAATTTTTTTCTTGTAGGGTGCGGCAAAAGCCACTTTTTTCCGTCCACGGAGGTTTGCAAAATAAATTAAAACGCGTAATTTGATAAACAAACACATAGGTACTTGAAAGGAAAATGAGCATCGTAAAAAAATTGGTATATGCAAAACAGAACCACGTGATGAAACTGTAAAATTAAATATTATCAATGAAGACCAGAGAGGAAAGCGCCTTCACGTTTTATGATAGACCGTTTATCGACGATAATCAATAAACGCTTTTCAAACAGTGACCAATTGCACCCGGATGACTAGCGATGCGTGAATCGCACGTTTATATTAATGTACACACTATTCCGTTATTATTGGCGCAACACACGGGGCGCGTTCTTGCGGATAAAGCTAATCAAAATTAATTCTAAAAAACAAAATAAGCACGTAATGAATCAGCACGATGATGCGGCAATTATTGCTTAAATCGCGTCAATTATTATCATCGAACAACGAGTGGCATTCGGTCGCGTGTATATTTGCGTTGCAAATTAATTCACTTGTGGACGTTTCACTTTGGTATTTGATGTATAGTTTAAGCATTCCATATTTTGCGTTTTGTAGGTCGTTAGTAAATGAGCATTTGGCTATAAAATTTTCCCATTGGACTTCGTTCACCGAATTTAAGGCATTATGCTCATTCATCAGGGCAAAACTACCAATTTTTGTTACAGTTTCAACCATGAAAAACATATTCGTAAAAGAAATTTAATATTTCAAAATTAAAAATTTCACAATTTCACTCCCCATTTTGAAATTCTAAATTTATAATGATGTACTTTCTCAATTTCTAAATTTAAAATTATTCAGTTTCTAAATTTTAAAATGTAAAAGTATATAATTTTTTAATTTTTAAATTTGAAATGTTGAATTTCTAAATTTAAATTAAAATTACTGAATCTTAGATTCAGAAAGTGTGATATCAAGGTAAAATTTGTGTATCGAAATCATACACAAAAACTTTGACTCAACATATTTATGACTTAATGTTGTATTATACCGGTATTTTTCGGTTGTACTTTCGTAACCCTTATAGAAACCGAAATACGAAAATACCAGTATATTTAC
Organism: Dufourea novaeangliae; assembly: GCF_001272555.1. Classification (NCBI taxonomy): domain Eukaryota; kingdom Metazoa; phylum Arthropoda; class Insecta; order Hymenoptera; family Halictidae; genus Dufourea; species Dufourea novaeangliae. The sequence continues at coordinate 37,167 of NW_015374015.1, read as the reverse complement.
CTTATACCGGTAATTTTGTCGGTTCTCTATTATATTACAATTTTCACGATATTTATAAGCAGTTATTTAAAGCCGATATTATGTTAGCGAAGCCAGATCGAATCCGATATGGTACTGCAATCACTGTAGTATCGAGAAACCAATGTAATTACCAGCATTTTTCTGGTACTATGTATCGTGTGATCGCGAATGTAAAAGAATAAGGTAGTTGTTTCAATTTTCGATCAGTTAGTAAGAAGTCGACAGTTTTTTAATGAAAAAATGAAAAATAAATCTTTTTGATTTTAACAGTTAATTTTAACACAAATATAGATAATAACAAAGTAAAAAATTAGATTCTATGTGTATTTAAATGTGGAAGAATTGAGAATAAACATTTTGATGACCCAGACGTCGATCAATAATTTACGGTCGGAACATGTCGATCAATAATTGTTCTACTAATCGATCCAGTCGATCAAGAAAAGGGTAGTTATAAAGCAAACTTAAAGCACACAAACGGGTAAAAAATAATTCTGAAACTAAAATGCTATTAAAATCACAATATTTAAAAAAATAATCGAGAACTGGGTCTTGATTGACAACTAAGACAATTACCTTACAATGTTACAAAAGTTACAATCGTCGTAACGACGCATCGATCCCAAACGCCAAGTGTCACGACACATCGGTGTTTAGACCAATCGAAAGAATGCTCGTTAAAAAACGGTGGGGGGAATTTTGTAATGAAGGATGCAATAAAATATATAAATCTTCAAAATTGAAATTATTCTAAATAAAATTAAGAAATATTTAATCTTAACGAAGAATAATGATTCACAAATAAATATTATTAAAAGACAAATATCAAAAAGGTATTTTAAAATACAGTTTTACTTGATATGCTTTTTTCTTGACTTTAATTTTGCAAAATCTTGTATCAAATCTTTTAAAGCGATAGATTTTAGTCATTCAGATTCAATAGCTAAAGGTGCTAAAGATGACAGAAAATCAGACGACGAAGGAGTCTATGATAAGTGAAACATTCAGGAAGAAGGTGAAAAGCATCGAAGATTATGTATTTTCATATTAACGTTTATATGAGGTACACAATTTTTAGAAAGTCAAATGCAATCAAACAAAGAAGTGAACAGGTTATTACGGGCGATACAAAAAAGCCAATTACAAACTGTTCAACATAATGGCATATCATGTCTAGTATATTGGAACGTGTCACTAAATTAAAAGAATGATGCGACGAGACAAGGACCAATATGCACTCCCACAGGCATGGTTAGAAGTTGGCAATATTGTACGTTCTTTAATTCTTTCATGCACATACATTCGTCGACATTGTTCTTTTAAGTTTTGCGTCGTACAAATATAATAAAATATATCTCCAAGAATCTAATGAACTGAAAAAATTACGAGTAAATATCGGTACATATACCGGTATTTTTATACAGCGGTATAATATCATATCGGTATTTTCGTATTTCGATTTCTATTAGGATTTTGAAGGTACAACCGAAAAATATCGATATAATACCAAAGGTATACCGAAACCGATATATTTTGGTTTTCCGTAATATCGGTTTCGGTATACCTTTACTGACATAATATCGGTATCAAAGTCATACCGATTTTAAGCCCTTGGGAATAATACCGGTTTTAAGTCTGTGGCGCCACTACCTCCTACATTCGCCATCAGAGGTCTACCGAGTTGATACCTTTCCCGCAACTACCTGAAGCCTTCCTCATTCGTATATATACGTCCTTAACCGACCATCGTATATCCCCGCGTCTAAGGCAGGGTCTGCTACGTAGCCTTACTGACGAGTCCACTAGCAGGCCCAGGGCGAAACGCTCCCCTCTCCTTTCCTTTTCACATTTTTCCAGTCAACAGCTTACCGCCAAAAGTCCCTGGTTATACGTATACGAGGGCGGATTGAAAAGTTTCCGGAATGACAATGAAAACGAAATAAATCTGTTCTAAGTTATACTTTATTTTTCAACATAGTCCCCTCGCAGCTCAATACACTTGGTCCAACGTTTCTCTAGTTTTTCTACTCCCACCCGGCGGAAGTGACTTTCTTCGAGGTCACCAAAATATTCGTTCACGGCCTCCATCGCCTCCTCGTTCGTCTGATATCTCTTTCCAGCTAGGAAGGTTTTGAGTTTCGGGAACACGTGGAAATCCGAGGGCACTAAATCAGGGGAATAAGGTGGATGTGGAAGAATTTCGAACTTCAGTTTTGACAATTTTTCTTGCGCGATTGCACTTGAATGGGCGGGTGCATTGTCGTGATGAAACAACACTTTTTTCTTCGCCATTCCGGGGCGATTTTCTCGAATTGCAGCTTTCAGCTTGTCCAAAAGCATTCCGTAGTATTGGCCAGTAACAGTTTTTCCTTTTTGAAGATAATCAATAAGCAAAATTCCTTTAGCATCCCAAAATACGGACGCCATCACCTTTCCAGCCGAACGAATGACTTTTGCCTTTTTCGGAACCGATTCACCGTGTCCAATCCATTGTTTTGATTGGATTTTGGTTTCGGGGGTATAGTGATGAATCCATGTCTCATCCATAGTCACGAATCTCCTCTTGAAATCTGTGGGATTCCTTTTAAAAACCTCTAAAGAATCAGCTGACATTTGGGCTCGAACGCGCTTTTGCTCAGAATTGAGCAAATGCGGCACCCATCTTGCGGAAAGCTTGTTTAGACCCAATTCGTTATGTAAAATATGAACCACTCGTTCATAAGAGATGCTTACGGCTTCAACAATTTCCCGTACCTTTATTCGGCGGTCTGCCAAAACCATATCATGGATTTTATCCACAATTTCTGGTGTGGTAGCCGTTTTTGGGCGTCCTGAACACGGTGCATCAATTGTGTGACTGCGACCACGCTTGAATTCCGAAACCCAAAAATTCACCGTAGAAAATGAAGGTGATGCATTGCCAAGAACAGCATCTAACCTCGGTTTCATTTCCGTTGCTGTTTTTCCCTCCGAATGAAAGAATTTGATAACCGCTCGAATTTCGGTTCTATCCATTTCGTAAAAAGCGTAAAGTAGCGCGACACAAATACTTGTAAAAACTAGACTATTTGATAGATTGTTTTAATCTTTGGAGTGAATGCTCATTAAAGATGTATCAACATAACAACATCAAACCAGCTACAAATAAAGAAACTCCTGGTGGCGATTCCGGAAACTTTTCAATCCGCCCTCGTACATTAGAAATTTCACAAATGCCCACACTCTGTTGTTATTAATTTATATTTTCCTTTTCCTAGGATGAATATCATTGGAATTCCGCGATAACACATAAAGTTACCTGTTTACAACACCATTATTATCTGTACTATTCCTGAAACATCGTTTAATAACAGTACCGTTTCACATTCAGTTACAGTAAATCCTCGATGAGTGTTTGAAGGCTCCTCGGCACTGACAAAGTGTAACCCTGACTTTTTGATAAGGTTTAACCAATGTGAATAACGAATGAAATATTTAGTGTTGTTTCAAACTTGTTTTCAATATTTTATGGGAAAAATAACAAAAATTAAGTGGATTATCTCAGAAAGCTAGTTCTACGAAATACGTTCTTGTTTTACAAAATCGATGGTGTTGCAATTTTCCTAACGTGTGTATGATAATCAGGAAACACAACACGGCTGAAAGGTGCATGATTTAACCGTTCAGCCAGGAACAGTCTATCAGCAAAGGGTTAAACCGGCGAGTCGATTGAGGGAGCATAAACGCGAATCGATGTGTATCCGCGCACTCGCAGCGGCGTGTGCGTGTGCAAATTCGTACCTATACCTCGGGATATTGCAAATTCGATGGTCATTAATTTGTTCCGTAACTAGGTACCCGCGAAAACCTGCAGCCAGAGCCCTGATGGATACGCAAACCCAATGGCATGGATCTATCGCCTCGGTTAACTCGGATTATTTAGGACCGTTTCAATCGATATATCGCTGAATAAATCTTCGAATCTTTTCGACGGCTAATTGCCCTTCAAATATTATAATAATAACTTCTGAACGAATAAACACGGCACAAATATCAATAAATCACAATTGTGTATTTTATTAGTACTTTCTTCATTTAAATTACGTATTTGGAAGTCTGTGAGAATTAAGTAATATTAGACAAAGTTAAACGTTGTGAAAGGAGTGAAATTTTATTATAATTCACACAGACATAATATATTGCTGAATAAAATTTCGAGTTTGTTCGACTAACATTTAACCCCAGTTGTTATTTATGATTATAACTCCCAAACGAATAAGCGAGAAACAGATATCAATAAATCATTAATAATTGTATTATTTTATTAACACTTTCTTCATTTCAATTACGTATTTGCCAGTCTGTGGAAATGAAGTACACCTATCAGAAAAATTTAAACGTTGTGAAGGGAAAACAATTCTACATATTATAGATTTCATGCGTATGGTTTTGAAAATGTTGGATTATAATTAACACACACGAGAAGAGCATATATTATTGTACCCGTTGCTGTAATCGTTGCAGAGAGAACCGAAGCGTAACGAATTCTGTATTACTGTAACCGAATCAAGAGAATTTACAAGTGTTAAAATATTAGCCTGGGAAGTGTATCATACTAAAGTTTGTTATAATCGCTTACATACTTTTAAATCAGAAAACACGTAGTACGTGTTTATTCGATTTGGTTCAAATCCAACACTTTACAAGGAATTTACTTAGAAATCGTTCACATTGTAGTTTCAATATCATGCAATTTCTTGTACTTTATATATTCAACAACAGAAATAACGTTCCTTTAAAAAATATAGTTTTAAGCGTTTCAAATAATATTTACATCATCCCTGAAACAGTAGGTAAACAATTTTTAAAACATGGTAGGTATCTCTATAAGCGTATCATTTTTCTACACACTTGTAAAATGTTTATACACTTTACGCGAACAACTGTAAAGAAATTAAATCGGTCGACGAATACTGACCGGTCAAAATTAAAAAATTGTCTCAGACACAAAGCACGTTACAACAAAAATTTTATTCTGTATTTTCTTCTCGTTTCTTTTTTACATAGAAACACCACCTTTCCTGTACCTATCGATATCTTGATACAAGATATACATATTGTATATACAGAGTGTCCCAAAAGAAGTGGTAAGTATTTTAGAAGTGGCTTCAGCACATTAAAACAATAAAGAAGTTCATATCAACATTTTTTGTATCGTTTAAACGTGCTGAAATTATCCCTAAAATATTTCCCACTGATTCTGGGACATCCTGTATATGTATATTACATGCAGCGTTTGACTACTGGTGTCAAAAACTGCAAGGGGCAATTCTACATCTTAAAATAAAACGAAAGTCAAGTATGACGAAGTTGTGTACTGGCTTCGTTATCAAGTTATTAACCATTTAAAATTGGGATCGCGATCGCCCGAAAGTAGGCAATCTATGTAGAAACAGTAAGCCAATGCTACGCTGCCAAGGGGTCCTTTCACTATTTCTACGCAGATTGGTTGGTTTCAGGCGTTTCAGACACCAAACTTTGATTGTTAATAATTTGAAAACGAAGCTTCCAACACAATTTCGTCATTCTTGATTTATGTTCTATTCTGCCACATAGAATCACCTCTTAAAGTTCCTGATATCAGTAACCGAAAACCTTACACGTTTAATCGTTTAACATGTATAATTCTTGTTGCATAACGCCTTATTTATAACCATTTCTTCAAAACAATCAGAAAACCGAGAAAACTTGATAGTTCTGAAATGTTCAAAAATCTCAGGTAGATTTATGCACAGTTTACCACTTCGATAGAAACTCTTAAGGTGAAACGAAATACAAAAGTACGTTCTCACAGAATAAGATCGATTTCCAGTTTCCAGGGCTACATTCGACTGGTTTAATCGGAAGTTAATTTTGTCGGTTTCATAAAACTGCCGCTATCAACGCCCATTACGAACGATACCCGGCGGGAACGACGATGAAAAAAGGTGGATAGAAAATTCACTGGAAATATTTATAGCCTAACGGTGCCATCAAACGAAGGAAAATGGCTGGTTTGAACGAGCAGCAAATCCTAGCCCCTCTTGAGCAGCGTTCCTTAAGATGGAATCACGTTCCTTTACGTTTACGGTCCATTCCCAGGTTCGCCGCGAAAGAGAGAACCGTTGACGGCTGACTGGGACGATGGATACCGGGTCATCGATGCCGGAACATTCTCACGATTGCTATACTGGAATCGAAATTACCGCGAGTTTCATCATACAAGTCGTCGAACTGAAAAGCTTCCAATGCCATGATGCGCGTCGAGCAATGATTGTAACCTCCGGGACCAATAGCGAATTCGGCAATCATTCGATCCGAATGCTTGTTCTTTCAGTTCGCGGCTTCATTCTCGAGAGATTTCCGGTATTAGCGTCTGATGAAAATTTCAGTCGATTTGGAAATTCTTGAAAACATGCTGGAAGATTAGGGGTTTCATTGATAAGGTTTCTGTAGAAGAGACTAGGGAGAAACGTAACAAATTGTCTTTTCGAAGCTGTAACTTTTAAAGTTTATAGAATTTTTAAACAATTAGTACAAGATGTCAAACTTTGTTCTTATTGGACCACATAATCAAACTTAAAGCTTGGAATATATTACACCAGTTTTTTCAAACAATTTCTATAAAATGACTCAATTTGTTACTTTTGTTCTTGCCTTTAGGTACAATTGTAACACCGCATATAATTAGAAAAACAAATCCATAGGAAAGATGCTGTTAAATGATATTTTTATTTATTCTATTGATACAAATGAACATAAATTTTAATATAAAACATAATACAAGACAAATTATCCAAAGGATTTCATGGAGTGGAAACAAAAAGAAAAAGATACATATTCGAAAGAGATAATACAAACTTATTTTTGATATATTCTTTCAGAGGATAGTTGTATTAGGATAATAGCGAATTTTTGCGTGTTGGCGACGACTGAGGTGGATGGCAGATAGAATTGGTGCGTAAAGATCGAAGCAGACCATTGTTGGTCGATTGGCAGTTGTTTTATAACAGTTGAAACTCTGGTGTACTGTCAATAGACTGATACTACATAATACTGATTATACAGTTGTAGTACTCACATTGAATGAATAATCGTCATAATGGATGATTGTCAGTATTAATTATTGATATGTTATTGAATTCTACAGTGAAATACATGTCATTTCAGAGTTAGTAATCAGCATATACGAATTACTCGTGATTATCATGAGCTATTTGGTTTAAGTATATATGTATGTACATATGTAGTTTCAAGCTTCTGTTAAATAATTTTGTAACAGTGAAGGTACTCCTTTCTCGTGTTAAGAATACGGGAATAATAATTTTTTCGTTAATTCTAATTAGAATTTGGTTCCTAGTGGCGTTGTTATGCTGGTCTTTTTCAAACAAACGGTAAAAAATGAAAAAATAATATAATATAGTAACAATTATAATATTAATAATATGAATTATTGACAGTTGACTGCGTCAACCCAATTTGTTCTGATTATGCTTAAAGAAGTAAAAGTCTTTAGAACCACTTAAATGCTGATTTTAAATGCTTACAGGAATTCCAAGAAGACATTCTAACATGAAGGTTGAAATTTATTAAATACAGTAGACTCATGTTAAACTAGCGGTACTGGGCTTTCGAGGTGGGCTTTTTCTGGAAACGCTACTTTAACGTAAGCCTATGGGCACGCAGGATCTCGTGGTAGTTTGGTCGATCCATCAATTGGATCAAAACTTTGGTTACAGATGGCAACCGATAGTGGGGTTGACACACGTGTGTGTAGAATGCGTGTAACCTGGGCGTTCCTACCGCTACTTTAACGTGAGTGTACTGCAGATGGATGCGTTACGGTTACGCATTATGTAGTCGCTTATATTCTCTTAAATGGCACCTTATTTAAATTTTTAAACAAAATCATAGGTATAACAAGATAATTTACACCAGAACATTTTATGCATTACTTTATTGAATAATTACTCTATTGTTTCATCAGTTATTTCATTGTTAGTCATTATAGTTATAAACATTATATACAACCAGCGTAGTACAACTACCGCTAGTAACATGTATCAACCACCCATTGTCTCTATGAGTGAGGAAGATTCGAATCTTAAAGGCGAAAACATAACTTAAATGGGTTTTATTTTACAGGATCACTTAAGGAACACAATTGATTTTCTACACGGTATACATCTAACTCTAAAATCTATTTACCTTAAAACATTCTATTGAAGACTGCACTTCGTCGTTAATGGTAGCTACGAGGTTTGATCAATAAGTTCCCGGAATTGTTATTTATTTCAAAAAAATATTTATTTATTCATCTATATTGATACGGTCTGTTCAAACTAGTCCCCATCGGACATAACACACTCATTCCAGCGTTTTTTCCAATTCTCACAACACTTCTGAAACGTACTTTTTGATACAGTAAATCATCTGTAGGCGGATCAAAAATCTAAGCGTTTTCGTCTCGGGAATCGTCTACCAAGACTCGTCAGTGGGGCTGACGGTAGACGACCCCTACCCCAGACGCCTGGGTTGCTCCTCGGCAGAGCCCCTTAAGTAGCCAAAGGCTGCAATTACCGCTTGCGAGAAAACTCGCCACCTAGCGGTCGTTACCAAAACCCACGCGACTGGGAGAAACGTCTCCACAGACCGCCTTGTCCTATCAAATCTCCTACACATCGATGAGTATTCGAAAGCTTCTCGGCACGGAAAGTTCAGACGTCATCCCTAGCACGGGGGCAGGGGGCGTCCTCGTGGAACCAGTTAAGCGCCCAGTGAAGGGAATGGCGTCTGTAGACTATGTACCGAGAAGCCTTCGAACAGTCATCGATGAATTACTGTATAACTTCCAACTCTTTCAGCGATTCTGCCTTTATCTCCTCCATGGTCGCTTCACTACATTTCACTACTTGTTCCTGAATTTTAGTTAAAAAAACAACACTCTAGTGCTGCCTTAGCCTCCGTATTCGCTGCACATGGCCTCCTGCAACTATTTCCTGTTCCTAATGATGCAGTGAACCATGAAAGGACGTTTAGCGACCAAAGAGGAGACAAAGGCAAAATCGCTGAACGAACTGAAGGCTGTACGGAAAAGTACTTTGCAGAAATGTTCTGGAGATTGAAAAAAATAAACGCCAACATAAATGTATTATATTCGATAGGGACTACTTCGAACGGGACCATATCAATATCGATGAATAAATAAATATTTTTGGAAATAAACGAAAATGCCAGGAACATTTTGATCAAACCTCGTATAACCTAGTATTCGATACGACGTAAACGAGAGGAAGAAAAAATATTCCATCATTGGTCACGTATCGTATCACAATATTGACACTGTATAGAAATGCATCCAAATCGACCCTATCGTCCATCAAACCTCAAAACCATCCTCGAATCCAAACCCAGTAATTCTTTCGTTCTCTCGCTCACCACAACCACTTACCTCCAAGCGACCATAAATTCTCACTTTTATACGACATCGTAAATTCCAGCAACCACCTCGAGGATTCCCCGTCTCGAAACTGATTTCGCACCGCGCCCTCTACTCACCCGTCGTCCCTCTACCCCCGGAAGGGACAAGAATAAACATTTTCGCGATCGCGGTTGTACTCGAGACACGACCTCGGTGAAAACAGCCCGAAGCCTTGCAATTCATCACTCTCGCCGGGCATGTTCCCTTCGCGAAAGCTCACACCGATCCCCGGCAACGAGACAACTTCCATCGCCGGCACCACCACCCCCTTGGAAGCGTACATTTTTTATTAATCACCGCCAGCGCTCGTTCTTCCGTGTAACTGTTAATTTCGCTTAAGTGAAGAGTTTTATCAAGCGACCGTTGCACGCTCCCCGGCACCATCCACGCTGGGTGGAACTTGAAATTTTCACTCGGCTCGATTTATCAAACGGCATCCGTGGCCGTTTTTCTCCGACCGAGCGCGAAACAAAGGTGAGAACGGGATAGATGGGCTCGTTTAGGACCCCGACCGGCTGACTAGGGAATTTTGGTGAACCTGAAAATTCCGTTTTTTTTAGAAAATTTCGACCTTTAGAGATCTGTCGGGAAATTTTCGTTTTTTGCTACTTTTTGATTATGTAGGGTAAAAACGTTTCTTAACTATTTGCACTTCGAGTTTTTTTAGCCTAAGAACACAGCAACTGTAAGATATTTTTTACTTGCAGCATCTGGAAATTGAACCTATGTTTTACTAAAAAAAAAGGGATATTAATGTAATTATAAATTCATTTATTTCATTAATATAGTTTGTGATACAACAAATAAAACATTGAATTTAAACGCAATGCCAGTTGATAGTTAGCGACAAACTGACTTTTTGTTGCTTATAATAATCCATAGTGCAACAACGGCGCCTATGGAGTTGGTATACTGATAGTCAATGTGACAATCGCGGCGTCTACGAAGTGCAAAGTTTTAAAGGGTTGTTATATCCTGCGGTTTCAAAACCTCTTTCCGTTGCACATTTTTCTTATTACTTAACTCATTCCACATTTCATTTCTTTGAAACAATAACGAGAAATGTCGACAGTCAGCGCAACCACTGGCCCGACATTCCTCGTTGTATCATGCACTAGTGACCTAATAAAATCCTTACGATTTCATACAGTCGCCGGGACAATATAGGCTCTCTGATAAAGGTCAGTGTTAGTCAGTTGAGTCCAGGCAAGCAGTCAGTTCTCTTTTCGGCAGTCACCTTTGACGGTGCTTCGCCTCATCTTTACACGCGACGGTGAGCCGAGTGACAGCGGTCACTCAGCTGTTCAGTATCGGGTTTCGCGACGTTTCCTATCTTGTGCGACGCGACCTTGCGATTACGCGCGGCCTACAAGGCGAGTTTTATAAAGCCGCGTACCCATCTGAGCATGCGGGCCGCATCATACGTATATAAATTGTAGAAGTCGAATTAACTTAATTAAAATCGTGCTGCACTGAATATGTCGTAAAATATTTCCCCGAATTTCAAAAGGGTCATTGGTGTAGTGGCTAAGCGTTCCGACTGCGGTACCGGTGTGAAGTTTTTTGAACGCGGTTCGAGTTTAAATTGAGATAATTCGACTTCTACAATTTATATAAAATATTTACAATCGTATAATATACTTACTTAATAATGGAAATATAAAAATTTCAAATATTTGTAAGTTATTTTTTCACGGAAAAAACGTCGAAAATATCGGTCTTCGATTTTTAAAATTACGGCATACCCTACCAAAAATCTCAAAAACATTGAGAACGTTTTTGAATTTTTACAACTAAAATACTCAACTGAAAAATCAGAAAAAAATCATTAATACGTGTCCCAGTAAATACTACCTATCAGATTATTTATAGAATTTTCGCATGCCATTAAATAGGGATATTTGGTCCCCTTATCCGGCTATACCCTTTAAAAAGATCGAAGATATATTTATAAGGAAACATTTTAATCTAATGGATGTTTCTACGAATGTTTTTATATTTATGTACTCCAATAGTTAAAATAACGGTGACATCTAATTGTAAGAATACTTTTTGTATATATAACAGAATACGTATGTATATAATATAAAATTTAAATATTGAAGAGGAAACAATTTATTTCCTTCTTTTTAAATGTCTCGCAAATTAATATGTTCAAGTTTTTCTTTTACTAAGAGGTTACAAAGTGAAATTATAAAATAATTAAATATAAAAAAGTAAAACCGCCACAGTGGTATTACAACGGGGTCTCCCGACTGTTGCTCACACGTTTAGGTTGCCGGGCATCGCGGCGGAAACGTGAATTTTCAGCCCAGTGAGATTCTCGAACAGGGTCTCCAAGGTTTCCTCATTCTTTACGTTGCCGGGTGACGCAGGTAGTCGGCGGAAACACCCGAATGGCTAGCTTACACAGATAGAAGCAAAGTATACTTGTGTGGCAGAAACTGTGGAATAAAGTGGGGGATGCCGGGACGTCGTGGTGGTGGAACGAACTTCCACGATTCTGGCATTACTGCCAATAGTGCCAATCACTGGCCACATAAGCACCGAACGTCCACGCGACGTGCTCGGGCGATGCTCGGGGACGCACAGGCCGAAAACCCCGTACCCATCTGACAATGAGTAGTAGCGGACCCTGATAAGTAGCGGACGCACGCCGAAGAAACGATCGTGCGCTGAAGTGGATGGCGAAGCAAACAAAAACACTCCCGATCCAATCGTTGTCGGTACATCAAAGTGAGCACGCCACAGAATGTATTAGGTCTATGAAGTTAGCACCCCCAAATGCAAAATTTTATGAAAAACAAGCAGTATTCGTTTGTCCACGATTTGTCTAGATTTGTCCACCCCAAATTTTCGTTTGTCCACCTAGCAGAATCGAATTATTAACAAAAAAAAATATAAATAATGAGATATGGTCGTTTTGAGCATTTCTTATTGCATTTTCTCTAAAGTACGCATTGGAATCGTTTGTCCACCCCAACAAAATTTTGATTGGACAAATGTGGACAAATCGTGGACAAACGAAAACTGTTTGTTTTTCATAAAATTTTGCATTTGCAGGTGCTAACTTGACAGACCTGAATGTTTTGGCTTCCGAAGAACAGAAGCCATGGGTAGAGATATTGTACTTACAAGGGAAAGACCCCAATTGTACCACTTCGATTTTATCGATATTTTGTAGGATGATAGAATAGGGTAAACCAACCAGTGAATGACCGAATTGTTGCATTTATGGACGTTTAAGATTAATACTTGAATGTATTTATTTATAACAGCAAAACAAGTGTTGAAATTGCAATTACATATATTTTTCTTGAAATTTTTATAAAAATAATTACTTATTCTTATAATAATTTTTAGAAAATGATTTATAAAGTGCAAAATGTGTGATAGTCCAGTAGATTACTACTACATTTCCAAAATATTTTTAATAAGAATTGTACTTACTAATGTTTACTTAATACGCTGAATTAAAAATATGGGATATTAAAGGTGGAACTACACTCTATTTATAAACATTTAATACTTTTTAAATTTATAGTTTACATTTCTTGTTTAATGGTCATTCACTGGTAAGCAGTCAATTTCTGGTTGCTTTACCCTACATATTTCTAACGATAGTTGTGATATATTAGCCGTAGTTACTTGATAGTTTTGAAAGTATAATTAATTCAAGTTACATACCTAGATATATATGTACTATGAGTATATATGTCTGTTTGTGAAAATCCGCGATGGTAAAATGACTTGTTGCGTGAAAATTAATTACTACAAAACTAATTATTTTCTACAGAAAAATTAATTAACTTTTTACAATAATATCACAAACAGACACCTATATTCATAGTACAAATATATAACTAAGTATGTGACTTTAATTAATTATACCTGCAAAACTATCAAGTAACTACGGCTAATATTTCACACATATCATTAGAAATATGTATTGTATCATCCTATAAATGAACGATAAAATGAAAGTGGTAGTTGGGGACCTTTCCTTATTAGCTAATTATAGCGTATAGTATTACATATATTATTACAGAAGAAAAATAAGAGTAAGAAGCGTTGGTGGATCAAGAAAAATGATAGAAAATACACCAACAGGTGCAATGAAATATTTCAGACAAAACTAAATGCTGAAATATGAAGCAATCAATTTAAAACCTTCACACTCATGTCAACAGAATATTTTTTGGTTTTATTATACTATGTTAAAATTGAAATCAGTATGTCGCTATTGTGTTTACTAAATTACCATTGTGTTTAAAAGAGAGAAATAGAAAGAACTGGAAAATGAATGACGTGGCACGAACTATAGAAGTAGCAAAGGTTCTTTTCACTTATTGTTAGTGACTAAATGCTACTGACTAATCGCGATGTTCAGGCATTTTCCACAGTTCACGTCCTAACTAGCTGGCATGTAACAAATTATGTACAAAAACTTCTCGCAACCGCCAAGAATTGCAACATCCAATGTTTGTTTATTGTCAGCGACCGAAACGAACCTTGTCCAATCACGCCCGAAAATACAGGTGACCCTCAGTTTTTCACATATTGATATTACAAACAGCGAAAGCATGGTAAAGAAAAGATATTGCTTTATTATCGTTAGGAATGTAATATTGATCTATGCAGAAGTAACTTTTTTAAACGATACCATACTAGAATAATTGAAACCATTAAAATAGTGTTAGAAACTTTTTGGAGTCCTACGATCCTTCGTCGTGATGGGTTCACCATTCACATCAATACAACACACATTCAACCTTCCATCCGACAGCGTTCTCACTTTGAAGTACCGCCAACGAACGGAACGGCCCCAAATGTTCGGCCTCGTCATTTGGGTTCCTGGTCATCTCCATCATCAGTGGTATGTTAAGATTTATTTGTATCTTTTATTTAATTCATTGTTAGAATATACTCCTGTTCCCTATCCAAAATTGCGTACTTCATAGGTAAGTTTAGACAGAGCGTGCTTTAACACCTTAAGAGAGCCAGGACCCGTAATTATAAATAAAGTAACGACCGCAACGCGGGACGTAACAGGGTAAACTGTGTCTTACTATTTTTCGGTATAGGTATTTTGAAAACTATGGTGAATATAAAAAAATTTCTGCATTGAAAATTTAAGAGATTTTTATGCTCTATAAAAATCTGCAATGATATTGTTGATAATTATTCACAATACGGGACTCTTCACCGATTTGGATGACTTAAAGATGTTGTCGAGGTCAACATTCTGAACAACATTTCCCTATACATGTAACCGCCGCTCGATTTTAGTTTTCGCGATATTCGCGAAAAACTGTTGCTACTATGGCAATGAATTCTGCATATACCTACACGTCCATGGTAGCGTATGCGTTAGTATTGGACCTAAGCTTATCTACTGTTCCTATAAACCCCATCGCAACAACACATTTTTTTTTAACTGTCTCTAACCAACTCTGAATGCTTTTTTTCTTGAACTGTTTATAACCGATTCCGATTAGTGTAATACTTTAGAGTTGTTAAGAGACAGTTGAAAAAAAAAGTAATTCGGTGTTGGTTAGAGACAGTTCGAGTAAAAAAGCATAATTATACAGAATAAGGAAGCCACCTGCGATTTTAAAGACCTTGAAATATATTGTCAAGGTCATCATTCTGGACAACTTGTTCCTATGCATATAATAGTCGGTCTCTTTCAGTTTTCGAGATATTCGCAAAAATATGTTTACCACTATGCATATCGAATGTTAATCATTGGTTAAGATTTCCCCTCTAATTAATATTTACAGTACTTGTGTATTATGAACATATACAGGGTGGTCCACGCAATTTGTACACTCTAAATAACTTCTAAAGTGTGCATTGTTGAAATGTTGTATGGTTTGAAGGGATACATTATGTAATGCATATACTTTTTTTGTAAGTGGAGGCGTTTCGAAGAATTCGAGATCAACTTCGCTTTTTTTTTTTTAATTAAAAAGTAGCAAAAACACAAATTGCCTGACAGTTTGATTGAGGTCCTCTATTAAGCTACAAAGTTTGAAAACAAAATCAGAGTTTCGATTGATCGAAGTTCTCTTGTGGGTTACTGTTTCCCGTCCCGGATACGGAAGACCGCATGCGACCCACGGGATCAGGAGGGTAAATGGTTCTTTATGGACACCGTCGAGACGTCAGGACAACGATACAAGAACGCGTGATATTTTCCCGGGTTACACGTGTAGGTACACGAGTCCATCGGGAACGGGACGTCCGCGGCTCCGTTTCCGTCCGGTGAGACAAATTTTGCAATAATATCGACGGAAGTCTGGTATTACGTTGACCCGCGTATCTTGAACGAAACCACGGTATAGAGTCATCTTATTCGGACAAGTCAATCTGGATATTTATCAGGCGATATCTAGTGTGACTTGTTGGATGTTAACCCTTAACCGGATACGTGCCGTCTGAAAGACTACGTAATGTATGAACTATATACCTGATATTTCTGGAATGGAACCAACCACAATTTCTTCGGTTTATATATTATATAGCAATGTCTAGAAATTAGAATAGAGCAGAGTTTTGAATTCTATACTACCAGAGACATTACTACGTTAACTGTAAAGCGCATAAATCGTATTAAATTTTACTAAAACCTTTATTTTATTGTGTTGTGAAAATTAAAAGGTTCTATACGTGCATAAATATCGGTAGTGTATTAATAAGAGTCGGTACTTGTAATTTGTTACTACATATTGGAAGAATTTTGAAGTAGCTTTTCAAACGTCACATGCCAGTTTGCGCACAAAATTCTCACATGTGCGGTTAAGAATTAATCTGTTAACCCTCGGAAAATGGAACCGTGAAAGGCGGAGACGGGTCATTTCTATCCCATATCGGAATTTCTTATACATATTTGATTAAAAGTATTAGCCCCCGTTGTAATGTGGGTTTAAAGTCTGGGTCTCGATGAACTCATTTTCTTCGCTCAAGGGTGAATCCCAGATGAAAAAGTTGATTTGTTATGTACTCAACTATATCTAGATTAATTTTTCATGTTCTTTTTATTTATTTACTTGAAAATTGCTGAAGTTAATTGTAAAATATTATAACACAGGCAGTGCTATATATTAAATTGTAGCTATGTGTATTGTGGAATGAATCATTTTACATTATTCTGAAATATCAGTCGGTTAACGAGTTAACTGAATTGTTTTGGTTAAAGTAGATTTTAAAAAATTTTGTATACTTTTGACAGTGTATGTCAAATATCTTTAAAGTATTATATTAGAATATGATAATATATTACACATATTTTATCTACATTGCGTAATAATCTATGATAGTGGTAATTGTTTAGATATAATCATGGATAACAAGTACAGCCATATTTTGATACTAGAATTAAGTAAATATTTGCAACCACTCAAAGTTATAAAATAGGGGGAATAAAATAATATAACATATCTACGTAATTATAAATAATATCTACGTAAGGATATAATTGAGTGACGTTTCAAAGAGTAATATCATCCCTTACAACGTGAGTTGAAATAATTGATTGTCCTTTCAGTCTTGCAATAGGAAAGTTATGGCATGAAAAACTATATACAAGAATGATTCTCTGTAAAGTGTCCTCAACTTTTTTTCGATACAATTTCCGCAAATTTATTTAATTTTGTTGAACTATAAGAAAGAATTGAGTGTGGAAATTGTGTTACAACTTAATCACGAAAGTTGTGTCAGTTGTTTTAAGTGTTATAACTTAATTTTTGTTTAAAATTCTGTAAAATTAAATTGTATTGCAGAAATCGTGATGTAGTACTCTATATAAGTTTTGCAACGTACTAATCGGTCGAGAACAAGAACGACTACAAGACAAATTTATTCTGTCCTGATGTGCGCCTCAGACGGATGCTCAAAGCACGTCAGCGGCAGTTCTTAGGCGGTCTTAGGCGGGAGACCTGCCTTGAAGCCGTAACCTCGTTATGCGTTAGCCATTAATATAAATGCGGGGGAAGGCGTCTTTTATGAGAGATTCCATTTACCCGAGCTATCGATTGTGGAATTATATGGAATGAAGTCTTCACGGGGTTAGGTAGAACCAAAGCTCCTTCCCCGAGATAATACGGTTTCAGCTTCTTGTAACATTTCTCAACGTTTATCTAGGAAAACCACACCCAACCTGGTGGAAGGAGGATTTGCAGCGGGCAAAGAGGAAGAAGGAAAAATATGAACCAAACCCAATATAACTTTTTTACTCGATTAAACGGATAAATATCTTTCTCATGAAACGTCGAGCTTCTTTCATTCCGTCTATCGAACCTCGGACGATATTTGCATAGTTATAAAATCCGCTCGTTGGGACCCGAAACGATTCAAATCATCCATCGAGACGATGTTTATCTGATTTATTTAAGACAGCCGAGACTTTTCGTTGGATACCACCCCCAATTTTCATTCGGGAGTCTACTTGAATCGACATCAATCTATGCAAATGGAATCGGAACTCGATCCGTTATGGACGCTTTCCGTGGGAATGGATGCGTCAAACGTCTGAGAAATCGCGGACCAAGCCCCCGTGAGATCAACCTGAAAATTGGAGTAATCAGAAATCGATTGGTAATAGTGGCATTCAATCAGGAAAATTCGAGTTGGGTCATGACCACGCAAAGAAATTATAATAATCAGTATTTACATTTTAATGATCTATAATTTCCTACAGAAGATTCTTCTACCGATTCTCTCAGAGAAGAATCATGTAAAATACTATTAGTATCTAAATCTAAAAATACCATTAAAATCTGAAAAAATCATTTATAAATGATAATTAGACAACGGATTTTGATGGATAATGACATTTTATAAAGTACTTCATAAAGACAAGAATAAAGGTAGGAATTTCTTGGTTCCTTTAATTCTAGTGTTCATAACCCGAAAGTTCCACACTGTTTCATCACTGGAGTACCTAGGTATATGCCCGCTCACAAATGACTGTTATTTAAAGTTCTCTGATTGATTTTAAATTTTTCTTTCTATGTCAGACAACTGCATGCTGAAATCTTTGAGTTGAGCAAAGGAATTTGGCAACATAGTTCCTGAAAGCGTTCAGTTCTGTACGAAACTTCAAGCGGAGCGGATGTGCTTGAATATTTCGAAGTTGAATATTATATTTCTCTTATCTGCTGTTTTATTTATTGTATTTGCGAGTATTTTACATTGATAAATATTCAAATAAGTTTATTATTGTGTATGAGTTTATTGCAAAACAATGGAAGAATTATCAGGGACAACATTTTCGAGGAATGTAATTATTATAAAATACACCACATACAGGGTGCGGCCGAATAGGGTGTACAAGCGAGCACGAAGTGAGTCTTTACGAAAAAAAAAGAAAGTAATGTAGAATACAATTTTTTTATTCGAGATGTAATTTTTAAGAAAATCGAATGTGAAAACCCACTCTGTGTGTATGTAATTACAGCTAAGACATGGTTCACCGAGGGACTACAAATAAGTTTTTATTAATTCACTTGCATTTTACAACCCTTTAATACAGTTTCATTCTGAAATTATACGTCAGTTCTGATTTATTCTTACGTGGGTACCTCGGTAACCCGGTTATGAAACAAACGTGTTGTAAACTTTGAAGTCGATTTCTTTTTTACATTAACAGCAAATGTGTCAGCTGTAATACATAAATCGATCAGAAATGAGTTGAATAACATGGACTTGAAAGAATTTAAAGATATTATGTCGAGATCATGAAAAATTTCGAGCTCAATCTCCCAAGTGAGCACCCACTTATGAACATTAGGGTTAAGCACCTTATTGGATTAAGAATAAAATAGAAAGCTTGTTGTATCTGGTAAAAGTTTTGTCTTTTACTGTATATCACAGATCCCTATAGGCTATAAAAGCATAAAATCCGGGGTCTAGTAATAATACTACATAGTAATTATGTAGATCATGCGTACACACGTCATTGTACGACTGTCATTTTTAATAATACTTCCAGTGTGTGAAAGGTTCATGAGGAATTGAATTTTTGATATGGCATCTTTTCAAATAATATATGTCTGGGAAAAGAAGTAAAAGTTGTATACTTTCAACAATTCCGTTGAGTTATATGTAGCGAACATTATATCTCACCATCGTCAGCTGAGTCGCCATTACAGAATAACGTGATGATAAAAGTTACACATTTCAAAATACAGATGTCGAAAATATAATGATAAATATTTTAAAAATCGTTGTATTATTATGCAAGACTAACTTGCTTCCTACATTTTATACGCAATAAGTATTACCCTACATTTCACAATAGACTATTAATACATGAAATAATTTAACTTAGGAAGAGCCATTTTAGCGTAAAACAGTGAGGATTAGTAAAATAGTCCGTCGTTTCGTTTTAGTTCGACATAAAATTATTATAAGAAATACGGTAGAAACGAAGAAATTCTGTCTTATAACTCTATAATCCGCGTCACAACAGTTTCCACGAATTATCAGATTTTCCTTCTTTGAATTTAAAGTTTTCGGTGCTCAAGTAAAGTTTTCTTTCGTGCATCGAATCGGGAAGTTAATTATGCGCCGTGCAACCCTGGACGCCTGGTTTCGACCTAACCGCCAACCGATCCTGTTGTTTAGAACTTCTCGGCATTATTCATACGGACGCTGAGCGCCGCCACCATCGACGCGAAACGCGTTCTGGAATTCTATTAAAGAGCAACGTCGCGCCTTATAAAAGTTCGATGCCCCGGTAACGAATGAGAACGGGGAAGGTAGCCGTAGCCGGGAACTGCGACAGCCGTTCCACCGCGAGGAAAGAATTCTTTATAAATCAAGATCCTGGATCTTCATCCTGAATCAGTTATTCTGTCGGGTAAGCGAATCGGAAGCCATGTTTGATTCCTATCTCGTGCTACGTTCTTACTCCTGTTACACATAAATACCGCCATCGGCACGGAAAATGGGTTGTTAAACTTAGATTTAGTAGCTACAAATTAATTGTTAACTTTCTATAACAACTATCCAGTGAATTTTAATTTTAATAATATGTTATTTTTTATGATGACCGTGAAGGATACTATGTTGCGTATAAATGATCTACACAATGATTCGGCTAAGTCTTTATTTGTGTTATGAACAGACAAGATTCGTTCACGAACTGCTCTCGCTGTCGCCGGTAAAACCAGTGTCCTCCTCGACGCTTCGTCTTTTCGAGGAGCTCGTCAAAACCCCGGAAGTTATCCTAATTGGTTAATGTAGCGCGTCGGCATTAACCAATCAGGCGCTTCCTAATCGTCCAATCACGCCACCTATTCCTTGCGCCCTTAGCGCGCTTCCTTCGGAACAGGGGTGTGACTTGGCGGGAGTGAGACCCATGGCGGAAGTTTGGCAACGCAGCGGAATTTCCTCCGGTCCCCCAAGGCGCATAACGTGGCCGATCGCCGGTCATCTGGCCCCGCTTCGCAACCCTTCGGAAACTCGAGGTTTATGATACCCGCATAGCTATTGAGGCCCCTAACGAAAGTCTCTAAAGGCAAAAATGTGCGTCGTCTAAAACTGCAATTGAAAGCGGAAAGAAAACGGCTTTCTCAAAAATAGCTCTGCTGGTGCTGGTATCATAAAACTCGCCAACCATTTACACGCCAAATGTTCTTCCTTTGTACGTGCCGTTGGCCGCTACAACCGTTAGAACGGCGATTTATATGACAAAATAAGTTTCCTTTTCATTTCCACATCCCCAAAATTGACTATAAACATGTAAATTTGATAAACAAATAAGAACTTTGCGACACAGTTAATAATAAAATAAACCATTCAACCAAAGAAAAAGATAAATAATAATATTAAGTGTAAATAATAAAAAGATATTCCTCAGAAGTATATTTAATATTTTATAGCATGGATTCCAATACGGGTAGTTCAATCACAACAATGCGTGAACAAATAATCAGTATCGGTCAGCACTGTTTGATGCAGCGACGGTCATATTTGTTTGATCTATGTAGAAGACTGTATAATACCCAATGTGCCTTCTTCAACTGATATATTTTAGAGTCAATTTATTCATTGAATTCTGGTCTTTTCTCTTCATTTGATTGTTTACTTTTTGTTCAATTTCCATTTTTTATGTAACGTCAACGTTACGCTCCATTACCGTATATTTTCAATAATATAACGTGTTAAATACATCGTCCTTTAATATCTACACACGCAATAGACAATATTTTCATACGCACCTTTAATAATGTGTATAAAAACTTCGATATCTTACACCATTTTTCTGAAGTATAGTACATAGCGCGAAAATATGCTCAATTTAAATATACATTCCCAACTTTCGAAACCTAGCAGTGTAATATAAACTTGCATAATATATAGGGTGTTAATGTTAAATCCAGCATTTAAATTATTTCCGTTACCATTTAAGATAAGATAAAATGATTAGATAAGATCTAAATGGTTTTAAAACGTACATCTGGTGGTGACGAAGAACATTCTGTGACTGTCATTTTGACAGTTCTTTCAAGGTCGTCATTAATTTTTTGCATACTGACATACATTTCTTATAACGCGGTGTTGTAGTCGGCGTCAAGACGAGTTCAACAACCTACATACCATAGCCTTGAAATGACATTCAAGACGAAGCCTTCAATAGTAGCGGAAATAATTTAGATGCTCAATTTAAAATTAACACTCTGTATAAGATTCTATAAGCAATGCGTTACGTGGTTACAAAGTATTTTTAGGGACAGTCACTCAAAACACTTTTTCCAGCATCCAAAAGCCTGTGTAGGGGTAGGGGGTATGACGAGGTAGTGAGGTAAGATGGCGTGTCGTATCTACGTAAACACTAACTGAAAAATACTAAATAGACATGTGACGAATACAGCAATAAGAAGCTATTATCTTGGGATAAACTTCCGAAAAGTCCCCACACCCGATCACCCTGACCTTGACATATGCTATCAAGGTCACGCCCCTGAGTAACATTTAGAAGGTTAAAGTCGCCGACTATTGTTTTCTAAAAAGTTATTAACAAAGAAAGAACGATGTATACACCGCAATTTTCCCGGAAATCTGAACTTTGCCATGGGCATAGCGTTTATATTAATTATTTGTTTTAATATTGAAGCGGATATACAGGCGGAGGAGGCGCACAGCGGGGCTTAGGCATACTTCGGATAGCGTAGAAAGTCGTCTGTTGTTTTGGGGGAGGGGCTGTCGCCCTCCCAGATAGTACATGACGCCTTTTTTATCCAATTCGGAGCATGGGGGTTTTCTGAAGTACAGCCTATTTTATCAACTGCGCTAAGCCTCCGCCTTCCCCTTCAGATTTGTGGCATAATTACAGTACAGTTTTCAATCTTTCTTTGTTAATAACTTTTTAATCAATAATAATCGGCAACTTAAACCTTTTAAACGTTACTCACGGGGGTGACTTTGCCCTAGTAGCATTGATGGTTGGCCAACGTTGGCCATTGATTGGGAGTTAGTTGGGATATGGTAAGTGTTTTTTCCTACAAATTCCCAACATAGGGCCTACGACGAAAGCTTATGACAATTTGCCAACAGATAGCCAATTTTGGGCCTACAATTATTACAGTTGGTTAATTAACATAAAATTTACAACGATAATACAACATTGAGCATGATGCCGCGTCGGCATTACAACCCGCTTTTTTATGTATACGAATATATATTGATTTATCCTTGTTTTGTTTTATGTCATACAATGAGATTTGAAACAAAAAACAAAATGCTGCGTGTCAAGACGCCAGCCGACGCCAGCCAATCAACCGAATCGTGCGTGAGTGACGTGAAGTACGTGAAGTCACGCACGCGACGGCGATCTTCATTTGCCTACACCATATAATTATTATAGTTTTAAAATGTACAAAATGGTCGAATTTAATTCAATTCATGACGGTAGTGAAGGTGGAGGTGGCATTAATATTGTACGAGCAGAGTGGCTGATACCTCTCAAAAAAGAATGTGTGTGGCCACCGTATAAAGCCTTACGAAGAGGAATAATACCGGACGAGAATTGGACATCGTATGATGTTAAAAGAATATTTGACGAAACTGGTAAGGAGGTACTTACATAGTATATAAACAGTTATATACATATATACTTACTTATGTATTTGTTACGTTACACGAAATATATACGAGACACGTGATGATCCTTGAAAGGTGGTAGGTGTAGATTTCAATCTATCGGTCATATGCAAAGTAATTGCTAAAATAATAAATGTAAGACTGAATAGATAGGTAATTATGAAAATGACGGTATTATCGTCATTTGTGTTGCAAAATATGGCATGTAAAGCCTGTGTGTTGTATTCTTATCTTATCTTTCTGTATATCATTATTTGTGTCAATTATATTGGCTTTACATTGTTGACCCAACTAATAACTTTAATAACTTAAGGAACTATGATATTATACTTTTAGTTTACTTATGATACGCACATATTGATTGTGAACCAGTAACTGTAGGTTTATTTGAACAACTTTACACAAGAAAAAAAGATCTGATTTACTGTGCATCCACTGTAGTTCAAGAAAAAAAAATTCATATGTCTATGTAGTTTAGATTATTTAATCTTAAAATAAGTATGAGGCCAAAGTTTGTCCAAATGTAGCAGGTTGTTTTACTGTTAATTCGAATAAAGCACTGTTAGGAACCTTTTAAAATAATTGGTATTACACTTGGCTTTGGGATTTTCATATGTATACTGCGATCATTAATGCATAATTTACAAGAGTGTGAGCAGAAAGACTCTATAAAGACAGAATATTCTTTTCAGATGATTTGATTAAAGCCCGTGAAAAATGTAGAAAGGCACAAAGTGAGTCAGAAGTGGCAACTGAATTGGAAGGAGAGCCAGGAGATTCAAGAAGGAAGAGGAAAATCAGAAAAATTATTTATGATAGTGATGATTCTGAGAATGACGAACAACAGTTCGCTACACCAAATATTAGTAAATATATGTATTGTCAAATAATAGTATTGTTTTTCTATTTTGCTAGTATCTTTTTTATTGTAGGTAATTTGTAAATATATGTATAAGTGTATACATACAGTTTTTAATCTTCTGAATACACAGTACATTATGTAATAGATTCTTTTTAGTAAATATGTCTGTAACTTATGAACGGATACATAATTATTTTTAGGTCCATTGAGTGTTTCTCTCATACCAACAAACCCATTGCAGGAGCAAGTTGCCTTATGCAAAGTGAATTAAGTAACTATTTATGAAATCCGTTGTTATATGTAAATTAGCTGAAAATAAAATTCTTTTACAATACACATGTAAATTGGATTTCATTTCAAGTCAACTACTAACATATGAAGGAAAAAATCTTAACAAAGACATTTTGTGAAAATAGAGTCATGGGACAGAAGATTGGAAATAACTTATAATAATTATTAGTAATAATTAGATACATGTATAAATTGTAAAGGTAACATTGCTGGTAAAACACTTAGTTATCTGTTTAATATACATATACAATTTATACATGTATATTATTATTATAACAAGTAATTATTATAAATATTTTTTTCAGTATTATACTCCTTCAAGTATGTTTAAAGGATTTCAGAAAGTGTAGTATAGCCAACTGTCTCCCTATAGTTGGTTTATTTTAGATACTCGATAATTGGCCCTACAGAAGGAAATCTACAGTTGGCCCCTTGTATTATAGTGATGTAGGCCCAGCATTGGGTATGATCGTTGGCCCACTTGCAAAAAAGCATGACAACTCTAACCGTTAGCCAATCATTACTCCAACGAAGGGCCAACAAAATGCCAACAATAATTGCTACCAGGGTTATAACAGGCATTGGAGAAAATTTGGCTTTGCAGGTTTGACTGACTGGGTAGTTATTACATTTTCACATATAGTTAATACATTCTACATAATACAATTATTATAACCTATAATTCTAATCTTTCTTACATAACTCCACAGACTTCTGTATTCTATACTAGACTGCTAATTTATATAAAATAACTTCTAAAAGCATATAGTAAAATATTCATAAAAAATATTTACAGAAATTCATTACAATTAATTGTAATTAATTATTGTTTCTGCGTATGTACTGAATGAGGTGCTTTAGTAAATACGTACTTTTTGAGGACAATTTATATAAGCGAAATTTGTGGAGTTAACAGTTTAGTATATACAAGAGGTGTTTCCAAAATTCTGGGAATTGCAATTTAGCTGAATAATACAGGGGTAATGACTAATGATTTCAGGTACACAAGAAGTACTAACAGGTTTTTCCAACGTTATCAGTGTAGGATGGCGGGCGTTCGAATACGAATAAGATTTGGACACAGAATGAACGGATACGAATTTAACAGATAACGAATGTATATTTCCAACAGAACTGCTCTCTACAAGTTGCTGGTTTTGATTGCCTTGCACAGTCCCTTCAAGTTGAAGACTTCAACCAGGAAAATGTCTTTTAGGAAAGACAGTGGGGGGTGCACTCCTAAGTGGACGTGCCTTCAATGCGTTCGGTCAATTCGTCACGCACAGCCTATCCATGAAAATATACAAAGTATCGACGACCCAGACGTCTCGCTAAGAGGCTGTGCGTGGAGAACTCCCAAGACGAAGTTCTAATGCTTAACCCCTTAACCTACAACTCTACGGGCATAGCCCGTAGTAGATGATCGGACCAAACGTAAATATTACGGGCATAGCCCGTAGTAGATGATCGGGCCAAAAGTGAATATTACGGGCATAGCCGGTAATACGATAATCGGGCCAATTATAAATATTAGCGGCGGCGCCCTCATAAAGTTATAAATATTTGTGGAATATGTGATAAGTAAATCGTAGGTTAAGGGGTTAAGAATGCTTACATTAGTCAATGTCAATCAGAATGATGTAGCCTCTTGATGAACACAGAGGTGTATTTAAATGTTAATTTTGCAACTATAAAATAAGTTCTAAGTTCTCAAAAAGACATTATTTTCTTAAAAATTAGTTTTAAACGAACTACGCTTAAGAATTACTTCCATATCCACCTTACTCGCCTGATCAGATACCCAGTGACTATCAACGGTTGCCAAAATTGAAAAAACCTGTACGTGTTGGATGATTTCCGCAATTAATGACTTAATCAAGACTCCCGAAAAGTTTTTTCAGATGGCCTAAAAAAGCTAGTTTTGCACTGGGATAAGTGCATATAGTTAAACAGAAATTATATTTAAGAATTACTATCTAATATGGACGAAAATGAATAAAATAAACAATTAACATCACAATTCCCAAAACTGTAGAAACACCCCTCGTAGCATAGAAGTTTGTGGACTCAGCAGTCGAGCACGATTAATGCATGAAAACGAGACCAAAAAAAACCTATTAGTAGATGCATTTTTTTCCTCATTCCAATGCCGTCTATCGGAATATTCGATCAGTGAGTATTACGTGTATACGTGTAACGACGGCTGACGTTGCGGCAGAACTGGCGAAATGTACGTCATACATATGTAATGCGGCGAGACGTGCAGGACATGCGAATGACTCCGACGTGTGCAGTGTGCACGTCTTCGCCCCCGAGTGTATCCTTACGCGGCCAAAGGCGGACAGATCGTTATGTCCTCTCCACCCCCCCCCCATCCCTTTCACCACGGTTTTTCGAGGCTGGCGCCGAACCGACTCGGTGTGGTTGTGTGCGCTTTTTGAGAATCGATCGTACAGATACGCTTGGGCGATACTTCTGCCGCAGTTACTTTTCCTTTAACTGGCTTACCACGGTGGGGTCGTTCGAGATTTTTGAGAAATTAGGACGAAGGCGCCTGCGAGTCGCCGACCACCCCCGTCCGCGGAAACTTCACACGAGCGGTCTAGTTGGCGGTGATACTTGGATATGGGGGGCAGGGGAGGGGGCATGATGCTAAGGAAAAATGCAAATAAAGTGATAATGACACCTCTTAATGAAGTTTTTATGAATCACAATACAATTTAATAATTGAACGAACTTACCAAGTGAAGTTCGATTAGAATTGTATGAGTGCATCCTCCGAGAAGATCCAGTCGTAGTACCCCTACTCCATGCCAGAATTGCCACACTTTTAAAGTAAAAACAATACACGCATGCGATGCTGGCCGCGATTCTCATTCCTTTAAAGTATTGCCGTAATAAATTAGGTTTACCTATGGTAATAGATGATGGGTCTTTATAAAAAAGAAAGGGTGGGTTTGATCTTTTCAGAGGAGGCGCTCATACAATTCTAATCTAACTTCACTTGGTAAGTTTGTTCAATTATTAAATTTTATGAGCGCCTCCTACTCATGATCAAATCGTAGATGTTTAAAGTATAATTACCGCAATCCAATTGGGAGATACTAGGTAGCAAACTACATAATACGCATATTAATTTCCTAATATAGATAGTGCAAATTTTTGTCTGTCTGATATAACTTGTTTATCGCATAATTTTAGACATATTTTCTCTATCTCTCAGGGATAATTCCCTTTTTAAGATAGGCTTAGATTGATGGGGAAATGATTTGAATAGAATCTTACAACCTTTGATCCAAGATAAAATCTTTAGGTCTTAGGTTAGAGCCTTCCAATCTAGACTAACAATACAACCTACCGAATTATGTATCGCTTCTTCAAGTAGCGTTTCTTTTGCGAATTTTTGTATGCGCTTTGCTGCGTTTGCTGAGGCTGTTCCACACGACGAACTAAGTTCGTCTTTGCCTAGAATAGATCCTGCTCTCTGGACGAAGCAGCAGACCTTTCGAGTTTTTTGAACCTTTTCAAACTGCAATCTTTGATACTTTAAGCTCTGCGGCAGACTGTTTTAGAAATTTTGCCGTTTTCAAACTCTCGGATAAATTATTACCAAAAAGTGAAACATCAACAGAAGTTGTGCTTAGAGTTTCCTTCACAGAATCGGCGATTAAACGACATACATCGGTCAAACACTCAATAATTGCTATATCGTCTGCGGATGCCCGCAATAAAAGAGTAGTGGTTGGAAACATAGTTTTCCCTATTCCTGACATACAAGCTCCTAATCTTCCTTGTTTGTCAATAATTCTCTTATCTCACAAACAAGTACTTCTATTTACTGAACGGACGACCTCGGTATTAAGTTTTGGAGGTTCGAGAAACAAACAATTATTGGGAGATGAATATTTTTTGGCAAGAGTAGATTTTACTTCCGGAGGAAGTTCCATTTTTTAAATTTGAGCCCAGAGAATAGCAAACCTTGAGTGCACAAGAGATGCTTAATTTCGCTCCTCTAGAAGACGCTCCCCAATAACGTTCAAAACCTCGCTGCTAAGACCTTTCTGTTCTCTTGCGTCCTTCGATTTCTCGGCCTCAGTTATAGGTTGTGCCATGGTTAACGCACTAGCATTAGATTGTGTGATGCCGCCCCCCGTCGATGTTTGGAACTGGACGATTGCCATTGATTTTTGGCGTGTTTGATATCGGCATTACATCCGCGATCTCTGCGTCCTTTTCTTGTGACCGTGATTCTGTCTCGCTCCTTGACACGGATCGACTCCCTGACAATAAGATAAACCTGTAATTTATAAACAGGGTGTAACAAAAATGTCGGAGGCCCCGGAAATGGAAGACTCGTGAGGTGATTTGAAACAAGTTTTTCCTTAGCAAAAATGTCATCCGAGACTTTGATAACGAGATATTAACGAAAAACCCCAACCAATCAGAGCGCGAGTCTGACGACCGAGTTCCCACGATAACGTTAGCTACGCGCTACGATTGGTATTGGTATTGTCTATAGAAGCTCGAAGTCGATCGCTTGCGATGACGCGATCTCATATTTTCCTTGTGTTTCCACTGCCTTTCCAATCTCTTAATACGTTTTGCCAGCCATTCTGGATCATCCTCTGAGAATGACTCTCGACGCTTGATTTCTTCTTTCTCATATTCTCTTAAGCTTTTGCGCGTGTCTATTCCGACACAAAGAAAGAGAATGAGAATCGCGGCCAGCATCGCATGCGCGTATTCTTTTTACTTTAAAAGTGTGGCAATTCTGGCATGGAGTAAGAAGAAATACTATTAGAAGTTAACATTCTAGTATTTGACACATGCTTGGATAATATAAAGACAGATTTTTAAGTTATGAAGCTTTAAAAAAAAAGAAAAACCGTCTTGCACCTTATACATATTGTGAAATTTATTTGTTAATCATTTTTTACCAAATGAAGAGCGACTGTTAACATTTTCTCAAGGTCACACAGGAAGGTGATATTTACAACATACATCAAGGTCAAGGTCATTGGAGCCCTTCTATACTCAAAATAACTGCTACACTTTGCAGACATCTTCTGTTTAGATGGTTTTTATTAAAAAAAGAGCTACGACTAAAGCCTTCTGAAGGTCACTGAGGAGGACGACCTTGACAACATATGTCAAGGTCAAGGTCATCGGAGCTGCCTCCCTTGTTCGAAATATTTATCCATATTATTATTATTATTTCTATTTTTGTTATTATTATTATTCATTAACTATATTATTATTTTCAACTGGGCGTGTAGGGGACTAGAGAAGACGCAGAAAGTCAGTCTTCACGCCCACTTTACACGAAGAACACGTTTATTGTACAACCTTCGCGGTTCTAATTGCTTATCGTTCGAAGTTTCGCCCGATAGGATAATACAGGGTGGGCCATCTAACGTTTGGAATTAGAACTAAAGGTTATTTTGAGGTTGGAAGGTCTGATGACATTTCCGATGTGACAGAAAGTTAGTTTTATGTTTCACATTTATGAAATGGGTCGCTTTTCACTTGAACAAAGTTGGGAAATATTAAAAACTTATTTCCAAAGTGGTGAGTCTTCTACTCAAACTGTAAGAAATTTACGAAAAAAATGTGACAAAAAGGATGTGCCAAAAACGCAGTTTGTGGATCAATTTGTGAAGCGAGTTCGTGAAACTGGATCGTTGTTGGATAAAACAACCCGTGTACGTACTCGTCCAGTGCGCTCAACCGAAAACATCGCTGCTGTTGCTCAGAGTGTGCGTGAACAACCATCAACATCAACTCGTCATCGTTCTCAAGAATTGAACATTTCACGCACTTCTTTGAGAAGAATTTTGCATAAAGATCTCGGTATGAATGCGTATAAAGTTCAATTAGTGCAAGAGCTGAAGCCGCATGACCATCCGATGCGTTTTCGGTTTGCTCAATGGGCCGAAGATCGCTTGATCGAAGATGAGCATTTTTACCGAAAAATCATCTTTTCAGATGAAGCTCATTTCCACCTCGGAGGATACGTCAATAAGCAAAATTGTCGTATTTGGGGCTCAGAAAATCCACACGTCATCGTGGAGAAACCAATGCATCCACAACGAGTGACTGTCTGGTGCGGATTTTGGTCTGGCGGCATTATTGGGCCATTTTTCTTCGAAAATGAGCAAGGAAACGCCGTTACAGTGAATGGCGATCGCTACCGCGCCATGCTAAGCGATTTTTTGGTTATAAAATCATCTTTTCAGATGAAGCTCATTTCCACCTCGGAGGATACGTCAATAAGCAAAATTGTCATATTTAGGGCTCAGAAAATCCACACGTCATCGTGGAGAAACCAATGCATCCACAACGAGTGACTGTCTGGTGCGGATTTTGGTCTGGCGGCATTATTGGGCCATTTTTCTTCGAAAATGAGCAAGGAAACGCCGTTACAGTGAATGGCGATCGCTACCGCGCCATGCTAAGCGATTTTTTGTTTCCCAAAATTGAAGAGGATGACATAGACGACATTTGGTTTCAACAGGACGGCGCAACGTGCCACACAGCCAACGTAACAATCGATCTTTTGCGCACTGTTTTCGAAAATCGCATAATCAGCCGAAATGCTGATGTCAATTGGCCACCTCGAAGCTGCGATTTGACTCCGTTGGATTTTTTTTTGTGGGGAGCCGTTAAGGACAAGTGTTACGCTAACCATCCAGAGACGATTGACGACTTGAAACATGAAATCGAAGTTGCCATTGACGAAATAGAGGCCCAAACAATCGAAAATGTACTGAAAAATTGGACTGATCGAATGGGGTATTGTAAGGCTAGCCGTGGCAGTCATTTGAATGATGTTGTCTTCCATTCCTAAATGGAAAGGTTCAATCTTTCTAATAAACTCATAACTTTGAAAAAATATTCATTAGTTTTTTTTTATAGCCGATTCAAATTCCAAATCTTAAATGGCCCACCTTGTATCTTTATTCCTGAAATGTTGAATATTGACTTACTATATGTTTCATGTGCATTGCATATTTTATTATCACTTCGATCTTACTCCAAGTGTTTGAGGTTCTTGTATCCGCAAAAAAATAATATGCAATTTACACGGATCATAATGAAATAAGAATAAAATAAATAAAGATGTTAAACACATACTTCGGTGTAATATGAACCATTTTTAACATGAAGTTGGCATTCGACGTAGAAAGTTCTTTTTTAGAAGTTAATGTCAAGAGGGACAGCCAAAAACACAATAGGCAAGGTTTTCGTCGATGGCAGTAACACATTACAGGAAATCCGCGGGTGATCGCACTGCAGAAGACAAGAGACAGTTTTATAATGTCCAGACTCGCATACCAAGTGGGCATCATGACCAAGTGGGCTCGAGTGGTGTATGAAAAAAAAAATACAGATGCTGCTCTCAGAATATGCGAAGAGAAACGGAACCTCCACTTTCCCATGCAGCTTTTCCTTCCCAAAAAGTATTGACCATGAAAGAGTGAGGATCGACCTATTACGCTACATCGATCCTAACGAGGGAGGATCAGTTCAACAATACCAAACGGAGCCCTTTGCATTCTTTGAGCAAATCGACTTCATGTCCGGAAAACTAAGTTTTAGTTTATTTAGTGATTACGTAGTGATTATTTAGTAGGGTCACGTACGTTGTTGTTATAAATAGTGCAAATTAATTATTGCAGGTTTTATTAAATATTGTAGGTTTTATTAATTATTGCATGTTAAAAATTAGTATAAATAGTTGTTATAAATTAATTATTGTAGGTAAATATTAGTGGTAAATAATTATAAATTAATTACTTTGAGTGTTAGTTTTGTGTAACGTGTAGAGTGTTAAACCCAACGGAGGAACTGCTCGCGGGTCTAATTAATCACGCAGTATGTGAACATTTTCGCAGACGGGACAATCCGCAGTGTGTGTGGACACTTTTCGCGGACTTGTATGGTGTACGTGCATGTGCGGATTAATTTCATGGATACTTGTGGGCAGGACAATTTTTATACGTGACAACTTGAGGGGGCGTTAACCCTCTCTACTCGATAATATTCTTAAGAAGATATTTACATTTTTTGCGAATTTTATCGAGTAATCAGAATTAATGCAATATAAGTGGATTCTAATACTTAAATACCGCGGTCACAAGTTATCGACATCTTCTACAGGGTAAGTCGACAGCTGTTCTACCTACTTTTTCTACACGTCGTTGAGTCTTTAAAGTGACTGTACGCCCCTTACGAACCGTGATCCGCTGACACTCCGTGCACGCGGATTGCCATGATTCGGGTCAATTTTTAAACGCTTATAACTAACAAACGTAGCATTTTTCACAATTTCGTTATTCTTGATTTTCGTCTTATTTTGCCTCAAGGAATCGCCTCTTAAAATTTTTTTCCCAGTAGTAGCCGAAGAGCCTGTATATTTCGTGTAACATAACAAATACTTAATTATGCTCATTCTGCACGGATAATTACTCAATTCCTCAACGTGACATTCGGAGATCGTTGGATTGGTCGTGCAGGAAATCACAAATGGCCTGCACATTCTCCAGATTTAACACCTCTGGACTTCTATTTGTGGGGAAAATTAAAGCAGCAAGTGTATAATGAAATACCAACTACCAAAGAAGATATGAAGGAGCGTATAAGAAAAGCTTGTGCCGCGATAAACACAACTGGAATTCAACATGCCGTATTATCCGTCAAGCAACATTTCAGAGCATGCATCAATGTTCAAGATCACCATTTTGAACACTTGTATTAGTCATGTATTACCGTTAGATAAATAAATCGAGGATACGTGATCATTTCCTCAAAGTAAATTATTTTCCATCACAATTGGCTTAACCCAGACCACGAATGACCTTTTCGATAGGTCACTGTATCCGTCTTGAAATACTCTATCAGAATGTAGGTAAAAAAACATACCGTTCGATTTAAAAAAACAGAGATGACCTTCATATCTCCTTGACGCGTCCACCTATCAAAAAACTAGTAACATCGGATGATCAGCCCCTCGATACCAAATAATTTTGGCCTGACGCATTTTTTCCTATCACCAATAGCAGCCAAGTTATTCAGGGGCCGGTTTCACGTGTCTCACCCTGTATATAACTATTTACATACTATGTAAGTACTTCCTTACCAGTTTCATCAAATATTCTTTTAACACCATACAATGTCCAATTCTCGTCCGGTATTATTCCTCCGTGTAAGGCTTTATACGGTGGCCACACACATTCTGTTTTGAGAGGTGGCAACCACTCTGCTCGTACAACACTGATGCCTCCTCCACCTTCGCTACCGTCGTTGTTGCGAGGTGTTCACGAAAAATGTTGAAATTGGAGTATTTCATGAATGTCGCTTCCCGAAGAATAAATTAATATTAACGGAGTATTTGGATTGAATAATTGACACTGGTGTCTTGTGCATAAATTGTATTTAAGGTATGAGATCGCACTAGACTGGTGAATTGGTCTCTACTGATGTTGGATGCAGAATGTGTACTTGTCGTGGTACTGAAAGAATCTACAGATTTGTATGTTGCTTGAATGGTGTGTTGGAGTGGTGGATGTATTTGTACATGATTGGTGTTTTGAGTTGGTGTGGGTGTGGCAAAATTTGTCTGTAATGGTGGAAGGAAGAACGATGCGCTGAAATTCCCCTTCTTGAAGTAGACCTGGAATTCTTTTAATCGATGGCCAGGAAAAACCGTAAGTTAATAAAAATACGCGAGTGTCCC
This sequence comes from Dufourea novaeangliae, assembly GCF_001272555.1. Classification (NCBI taxonomy): domain Eukaryota; kingdom Metazoa; phylum Arthropoda; class Insecta; order Hymenoptera; family Halictidae; genus Dufourea; species Dufourea novaeangliae. Next base: position 2,649 of record NW_015374015.1, on the reverse strand, counting down.
GCACGTGTTTTTCAGCTGTCCAAGAATCCCAGGTTATGGTCACCGTCGACGTCTAACGGCAATTTAGAAACAGAAGATCGCGGGTCGATCCTTGGCTGAATGCGCTAGTAAAATTTCCTGCCATAAATGCCTCAATTGCTATAGCCTAGACTTTACTATAAGCACGTTTCAACAGTCATGAATTGAATTAAATTTGATCACTTTGTACATTTTAAAACTATAATAATTATTTGGTCTAGGCAAATGAAGATTACGGTTGCTTGCGTGAATTCACGGACTTCACGTGACTCATGCACGATTCGGTTGATTTGCTGGCGTCAGCTGGCGTCTTGACACAGAGTATTCTGTTCTTTGCTTCAAATGCCATTGTATGACATAAAACAAAACAATGCTAAATCAATATATATACGTATACATAAAAAAGCGCGATGCAATGCCCACGCGGCATCATACTCAATGTTGTATTATCGTTGTAAATTTCATGTTATTAGCCAACTGTAATTATTGTAGGCCCAAAGTTGGCTATTCGTTGGCAAATTATCATAAGTTTTCGTCGTAGTCCCTATGTTGGGAATTTGTAGGAAAAAACACTAACCATATCCCAACTAACTCCTAACCGTTGGCCACCGTTTTTTTTTTTTTTTTTTTTT
>NW_015374015.1:425-684 GCF_001272555.1 Dufourea novaeangliae | reverse complement strand
TGGCCCGCACCACCCCCATGTATAGGCGGCGTACCTTCTCATCTGGCCCCCCGAGATTGGGCATAAGGCTACCCAGAAGGGTCGCCACGCCCTGAATCCGGGGGACCAGGCGGTCGAAGTGAACCTCGAAGCGCCAGCGGCTGTCCAGGACGAGGCCCAGATATTTCATCCGGTCCCCGATCTGGACAAGAAACCCAGGCTCCTACTCGGACCCACGCACTGGGGGCTCGCCGCGACAGAGGCAGGCCATGAAACATGA
>NW_015374015.1:0-393 GCF_001272555.1 Dufourea novaeangliae | reverse complement strand
GGATCCGGGCGACAACCAGTGCCACCCCCACCTCCGCCAGCCGGATGGTCCTCATCCATTCCCTCCCGACCGCGATGATCAGAGTATCGTCTGCATAGCAGACGACACTCACACCGGGCGGGAGGGGTCCGCGCAGAACCGAGTCGTAGCCCAGGTTCCATAACTGGGGTCCCAGTACGGACCCCTGGGGCACGCCTCGGTTGACCCTCCGTCTCTGGATCGAGCCCCCTTGGCCGGGGTACTCGATCCGCCTATCGGCCAGGTAGTCCGACAGCACGACCCGGAGATAATGAGGCACTCCGCGTTCACAGAGTGCCCCCCGGATCGTGATCCAGCGGATGGTGTTAAACGCATTGGCGATATCCAAAGATATCGCCAGCGCAACACCACCGC
>NW_015374014.1:4010383-4230915 GCF_001272555.1 Dufourea novaeangliae | reverse complement strand
GGTTTATTGTCTAGTTTTAAGTCTCACGAATAGAATCCCGTTTGAATTTTTACTTAATTTTTTGCAATCTGTAATGTATATTTAACGATATTCCTGAAAAGAAAAATATATACACTGTGATTAAATGCAAGTACTCGTACAACATGTTTAAGCATCAGTGTCGTAACAAAATTTTTATAATTTCTCTACATATTCTTTAATTTTCTCTCAAATTTGCATTTAGTGCATGTTTGCTAATAAATTCAGTTTTCATCGTTCTAAAAAAATATTTGTATATTTTTTATAAAATATAAAAAAAATTTTAACTATAACTAAAAATTTTAAGTATAAAAAAAATGCTATTCAAACTAATTAGTATCCTATCGTTCATATGTTTTCGTTGCTCACTGTATGCAAAATGAGGTAACCATTTAGTCCAAAGAACGTCGCTTCGTTCCACAAATATATGAAACTCGAGTCAAAATGGACACCTGTTAGATGATTTGCCGTTTGATGGTTAATTAGCTTAGCTAAAAAAAAAACAAAACAACGTTTCCTCAAAACAACCTGTAGCAAAAATTCGTTACGAGGTCTCTTGTTGATAACCAAAACAGTGTCTCTGAATCAGCGGTGACGTTTCTCGTCCCGACACATCAGAAAACGACTCTTATTTCACAGCCACGCTCGCGCCGCGTCGTATACGAGCCCCGAGCGTTTTTTTTCCCCCGTTCGGTCGAAAACTGGTCGAACACGCCGTCGTCGTAGCCGCCGCCGTTGCCGCGACTAAACAAATATAACTAAGAGGTGGTTCGATGCTGGTTATACCCGTGTGTGCACCTTTCGAGGAACGCAATTGTGTACACAGTGCTCCAAATAATTCTCGCCGCCCCGTGCCCGTTCCGGTACACGGTCGAGACCGGCAAGAATCATTTCCACTAGACCCCTGCTATGTACACTGTGTCACGGTCTTCATTTGCGTCTGTTCGGTTCGTGTTTCCATGACCAACTTTCCAGTACGGTTCATTGAATACATTCGGACGACTCTTGACTCTGTCTAGAAGAGATATCTATTACAAGAAAAAAGAAAAGAAAAGACAAAGAAGAATTAAAGTATTAGTCAAACAATCGGCGGGGCTAGATGATAATGCAAAATGTGGGGAGAAAATTCCCCAGTTGATTCAACAGTTCTCTGACGTAACATCGTCAAATGATATCGGTAAAGTAAACAGTGTGTGTGTGTGTGCGTGCGTGCGTGCGTGCGTGCGTGCGTGCGCGCGCGCGCGCGCGTGTGTGTGTGTGTGTGTGTGTGTGTGTGTGTGTGTGTGTATACATGTATTCAACGGACAATTTTTGTTTTGTTCATTTCCTTCTCGTTTTTTCGAATGTTTTATCTGTCGCCGCGAATACTTCTAACTTTTCACGCGTCGTGCCTCGTCCCGAGGTTGAGAATTTGTTTTTCAGTTGCCGGGGATTGTATAGAGCGATTACCCGCGTCCTTTTAGATCTATCTCGTCTCTGTGTGTCTCTCTCTCCCTTTCTGTATCCTCTGTTGCTGTTGTGTATACGTGTCTCGATTACGCGAGCCGACTTTTTTTTTTTACCACGGGGAAGCGGAGGACACAGAAAACGTTCTCTCGGATCGATAGGCCATCATCTACTTCGCGGGCACCGTGGGTCGCAAGCGAGCGTGTGCGCGCGCGCGCACCGCTGGCTTCACTTTTGCACAGCCGATTTAATCAAGCCGACCGAGAGAGTTTGCACGATTTTATTACGTAATCCATTTATCAGGGAACGCTCGAGGTTGCGCTCCTCGCCTCCTCGTCGGCTGATGTCGAAAGAAGGAAGCGACGATCGAAACTCGCGTGGCAGCGGCGGCACGACATTTCAGAAATCCCTCGATCGCGCGAGCAAACGAGCGAGCGAGAAGGCGACCGCGCGCGCGTGTGCACGCGCTCACCCGTTAATGCACACGGTGTACCGCATCACGATGACGTGCCATTCACCGTGAAAACCATTCACTCAGGCTACTAACAAGGTCGAGCAAGGTCGAGCACAACCATCCTGCATTTATATCGAATATACCAACTGATACATATATATATATATATACGTATATATATATATGTATATATGTTTACGGTCCTGCGCGATGCATACACGTATGTACACGTTACACTTCGCCCTCGTCGTGCGTTTCTGTGTGTGTATGTGAGTATGTGTATCTAGATTTGCGCGCGAAACGAACCGGGAACCTTCGGTATCGATCCGAATGCGTAGAAAATGCTATTGATTCTCCCGGCCCGACCCGCCGACCTCTTCTCCGCGTTCCTATAGTCGTCGGCGAGGATCGAGGAGGCGGAGAGGATCTCCTCTCTTTTCCTCCTCCTTCCAGCCACCTCTTTCTCTCTGTGCATCATCTGTTCAGAAACACTCCGCTTCCTGTTTCTCTTCCTCCTTCTTCCTCCTCCTCCTCCTTTGCTGTTCCCCCCCCCCCCACACACAAGCTGGACAATTTCGGGCCGAAAGAAAGATTCGAATGTACTTTGTTGTATCTTGGAATTTCGTAGAAGATTCGCGCGATCTCTCTCCCCCCGGGTGGATCGTCTTCGTTTTAATAAGTGGGGGACCCGGCTCTCTCGACGACTCGTTTCGTTGTTGTGGGACGATGCTCGGGATGTACCTGTTCGGCTATTCCTAGCCTTTTTCCTTGTCGCGCGCGCGGCGTAACGAATTCCGCCCTTCGTCCGACCGAGGAAAGTCGTTCCCCGGCCACACACACACACACACATATATATATCCTCGTGGTCTCTCTCGTGGTGGAACAAACGTTGCGTACGTGACCGTGATTGGCTTGGGTGAAGGGGTGAGGAGAGAATTACATAAAAGGCACGAACCGAGCGAGTCGCCTATTCGCCCAACCTACGTCCTCCCAGGGTCGTACACCCACGTTCATACCTCGCGCGTATCGTCTCACGGGCTTATATGGATTATGTTATTCTTGTCTGTATGTGTGTATGTACGTGGAACGTTTTACAGAGGACTCTGCCAGGATCGAATAATATGATTTCAAACAGGCTGTATGTCGTTTCTTCCGTATACAAGATTAGAATCAAAGAGAAATTAATGAAATCCCTACTACCGTGGACCGCTTGTGCAAGAGTCATTATGATTTATTCTTCTACTAGCAACCATTTTCTACTTTGAGTTTCGAAACTTGAGATTGAACGTATACAGGGTGCTCCAAAATTACGTAGCCAAGCATTGCTACTGTATTTGTTAATTAAAAATATTATTACGTATCTACACGTAGATACATTAGTGCTTCGGTTCTGAATTCTTTTATAGCTGTGTTTCTGAAGAAATATGTTCAAATTAATCAAACATATTTAAATTCAATTTAACTTTCCCCAGTGTCTACCGTTTTCAGTGATATTTCCAATTTTCTAATGGGTTGTTTACAATCCTAACGACAACACTTTATACGATTAAAAATATCTTTCCGTGAATGTATGTAGCTCGATATAGTAACAAAGTTAGGATTAACGATGTGAGAATACCTTATATAATTTTCTTGGAGATTTTCCATTGATCACCGCTTTCTTTCCTTTGACCATGCAGATCACGAGAAGGAAGGATATGATAAGCTGTGGCCGATGAAGAAGAGAGCACGAGCACGAGCACGAGTAAGAGCAGGAGCACGAGCAAGAGCAAGCGGGTTCGTCGAAGAAGGCGAAAAGAAGCGACGACGAGGCGGCGGGCAGCAATACCAATAAAAAGATCAACACTAGATCTGATGTTAGCGGACATTAACGGTAACTTGGCGGATCTGAGAAGCGAAGCGATGGCGTCGTCGCAGAGGTTTTGCCTGCGCTGGAATAATCATCAAAGTAATCTACTCTCCGTTTTCGACCAACTGCTCCATGACGAGTCGTTCGTCGATGTTACGTTGGCCGTCGAGGGTCAGCTACTCAGGGCACACAAAATGGTGCTGTCGGCGTGTAGTCCGTACTTTCAGGTAAGAGCAGCAGCATAACCCTTTTCCGGTGCCAACCAAAAGAAACGCTGCACGATTAAGCGAGATCAGAAACAGGGGAGCGAGCGCTTGGGGGATATGTCTTTTCGATGACCGACGAGTCGCATTCTAGGACATTATTAATAATTCATAACGATAGATTAATTCACGTGACGCGTATCAATAATTCATCGACGTTTAGTCATAGTCCGTCGAACTTACACCGATGAACGTTTCGCATCTGCTATTTTTACAGGCCCTTTTCGTCGGCCACCCCGACAAGCACCCGATAGTCATTCTCAAGGATGTCCCGTACGTGGATATGCGCAGCCTTCTGGACTTCATGTACCGCGGGGAGGTCAGCGTCGACCAGGACAGGCTAACCGCTTTCCTGAGAGTCGCTGAGTCCCTCAGGATAAAGGGCCTGACCGAGGTGAACGAGGACAAGTGTGACTTGCCCAGTATCACCTCGTCGTTGCTTGGCAATCAAAACATAGTACCTCCGCCACCACCGAGTCTACATAGAATAAACCAAATCGGGCCTCATCACCACGTCTCACAGAAGAGGATGCACCACATGTCCAGCCATCCTCTCCTCGGCTCGGCGTTGTCCGCGCCGAAGAGGAAACGTGGCAGACCGAGGAAGCTAAGCGGATCGTCCGACACACCGATTGGCGAGATCACCGGCCAGGAGCTACAGTCTTGCTCGGGGGCCGATCTCGTCCAGGGCTCGCCGGAGATGATGGAGATGAAGATGAGTATCGACTTTCAGAGCGAGGGTAGCGGTAACAGTGGGAGAAGCGGGAACGGGAATGGTAACGGGTCGGCGGGTAACAACAACGCGAGCAGCAATAACGTCGGGAACTCGGCGACGAGCAACACGGCCGCATCCTCTTTGTCGTCGACGAGAAAGGACGAGCCAACGGAGAACGGTACTGACACGCCCGAGTCGCTGACGCCTCGTGTGAAACGGGAACCTGAACCAACGCCTAGCACATCTGCCCAAGGTAAATAATAATAATAATTCGTATTTTTGTTGAATTTTCTCCTTGAATTTATTTCGATTTTATGAATGCTCAGTAATAAACGATTTAATCGGTGCGATTTGTACTTCAGCCTCCGACGAGACGTTCGCGCGGCCGCACAGTAGACAAGGGAGCGAAGGTTTCAAGCAAGGTAAGAGATACCATTCAGTCAGCTTTACTCGATTAATGGTTTGCGCAACCTTTAATCATTGTCTCTAACGCGATAATCCGAATAACACAATATCATTGCATTGTTAATATTTCTGATCTATATTAGCTTGAGCAAGTTTAACATTCCTTTTACGAAAAGTAATACGAACAGGGGTATTCACGAGCTCGGAAGCTTGTGGATAAGCCGACTAACCATATACAAAAACAGGTTTTCGCTGTTGAGCACCTGTAAACTGATTTTAGTGTATTAGAAAGATATTGAGAAGTGTCTTATCGATTTAATTGAAATTTTGGAGCAATTACTGCATATTACGGTACATAATAATGTATTAAATACATTGGTTACAGGATTTAAGGAATATCATATATTTAGGATAAATATATGTACGTATATATAAAAATATAGAAAAGTTATTTAATGTTTTAAGTATTAACGGTTACTATCAAGTACTTATCCTAATTGCATATTGATTCTCGAAAGTTGATATATATTAGAAATGCGATAGCTTTCAATGAAACGAAGTTGTGGACAGAAGTATTTGAAATATGCATAAGTTATATAATCCTCTTTGCATATTATTAGCATATTAGTTCCAATGCTCTTGTAACCCATATGTATCAATTGAATTAATTGAAAACCACGTGGTTTTCTATACGTGTCTGAAAGTACGCATAAATGAAATAATTTAATTTGAATAACATAAAATTCATTAGCTATGGAATATTAATCTGTGACCACTTTGCATTTAATACATTATTGTACATGATATGGATCAACTGTATGCAAAATTTGAAACACATATATGACCCTATAATAATCATGGTAGTATTTCAACATAAATTAAGTAAGAACCATGTGGTACATAAAATTAATCTGAATATTTGATTAGTATAAGTGATTAGCTTAGAAATCTATTTTTGCATGATCGAATTTAATCCTACAAATTCAAGAATAAATTGTACCGTTGCTGTTTAACCTCCAATAGAATTAATACATTTTCATACGATTCGTCGAGGTCGATCGACGGCGGTAACTACAATCGGAAAATGCATATGTACTCCGTTTCACAAGTGCTTTCTAAGCGACGTCGTTTCGATCCTTATACCAATCAGTCACTTATTCCATCCAGGATGCTGCAATAAAATTCAAACATGTAACGAAGGCGATAGAAATCGCCTAAACTGCTTTTACGATGTGCTAATGAATTTAATTTTTCAGAAATTCTCGTCCGTTAATTTTACCGTGTTCGGCGTTGCGCGACTGCAAAACAATTTCGCACAAGTGCAGTATCGCGGCAACACACGTTTCCGGGGAGGCTATTTTTTTGACCTTAGACTCAAGTACACTCACCAAAAAAGAAAATTGAAAAAAAAATTCGAACTCGAGTCGATGAATTTGTTGACGAGCGCAATTCGTTAAGATGTTAACTCGTGGACGACGCCTGAGCTAGCATCCTTACATGAAATTAAGGTCAACAAATCGCGCAGAGTGCAGATACAAAAAAAAATACAAAAATGTCCTATACATTGTATGTGATTTGCGTCTGGAGCAGGTGAATAGGCTCCCAGGATGTTGTATTACCGTGTCACGGGTTTTTCTAAAGTCGGATTCCAAAAACAACCGTTTCGTTTTTCCGTGCGACCCGAAACAAATCTTTCGGCAGCGGCCCCTAGAGGCCGTATGCAGAAACGTATCGAAAACACACGATGCGCGCGCCGAGTTTCGCACGCGAGGCTTTAGAGAACTATGCACGAGACACCTACTACTTGAGTCACGCGTGTTGACCTGTGACGGTTCAACAAAAAAAAAAACATATATATATATAATAAACAGCGTAATCATAATAGAACCAGAAAATATGTATGCATATATACATATATATAAATATATCTACGAAAGAAATCGAGCGTGTACGAGAGAGAAAGGAAGCCGTCGTCTCGTTGAACCCACATAAACGTTATATGCTCCTCTGAAACGACGAGACATTCGAGCGGAACCAAAAACGTGCCAACAAACACACAGACTCCCTTTGAATGCTGTAGCCTCCAAAAATCTAACCTAACCACCCACCGATTCTTGTTAAAAAAAATGAGTATATATATATAATATATATAGATACATACATATATTTATATACACTTTCTATTTACTGTCACTTTTTTACTTACCCCCGTTTCCGAAACAACCCCATTTTTACATGTCTTGTGTATATACACGCGCGTTATGTATACAATATTCATCCCCACCCCGCCCCCGCACGAATGAGAAACGCTTCGCTGCCATTGGCCACTTGGTAAAAGGAGGGGGTGGAGCCAGCTTTTAGCGGTGCTTACTTTTTTTTTCTGATTTTTATTTTAAACGCTGGTTAACTTCTTTTGTTTCTCACGTTCGTTCGTTGTGTAAGGAAAAAAAAAGTTGAACTATATACACGCAACTATATTAATGCATAAATCATTTTTTCATGTGTATATATATATATATTGTTATCCGAACATTTGCGACGGACCGCTGTGAAATCTGTGGATTAGATCATTTACAAGGAAGTGCGCGTAGATATTTTCACGGACAACGAACGTCGGCAGGTTTATCGCTTCCGCCTTCTCTTGCGTTCTTCTCGTTGCCTAGTTTTCAAGTTCATTGACGACAGAGGAAATCAGAAACGGAGAAACGAGAAACTAAGAAATGCATATATACATATATATATACCGGGATAGATATATATGTGTTTAATGTCGATATAATATACAAGAACGAATAACGAAAAACAAAAAGAAAAATAACACAGGACCGAAAACCAAACAACAGAAAAAAGAGAGAGACAAACGTTGAAACCGAAAAGAGCGAGAGACAGAGAGAGAGAAAGATTTTCGAAAGACTGAGAGAGAGAGATCAGAAACTATCGATATCGAGAGTGGTGTGACGTACGTTTTTTTTTTTTTAATGTTTTCATACGTTCCTTCGAGCGAGAATAACGAGGCAGAGAGAGAGAGAGAGAGAGGAAAGGAAAAAGAGGTAGAGAAAAAAAACAGAGAAAAAGTACAGAAATTCCAATATTCACTGACGTACGTACGCACGCACACACATACACATACACGCGCGCGCGTGACAGAGAGAGTGCTTCGAAGATGTCGAAGATGATCGTTCGGTAGTGACCGTGAAACGTGTTGCTTTTGTTCTCTTTGCGCAGGTGAGTTGAGATTAATCTGAATCACCATTCGATCTCTGAGAGATTACCTTTGCGCGGGGGAAGCGAGGGAACTAGGGGAGGCCAGCCGCTCAAAAATCTGAAACCGTTTCGAAATGCCAGAATATATACATATATACATATACATATATAAATCTCATATAAGAGAAAGTCGATATATATATACTAAAAAAAAAAAATGTATACGTAAAGAATCTGATGTACAGAAAGCCAAAAGCGGATTTAAACGTGTGATCAATTGCATCGAAGAGAAGAGAGAACGTTACTTCTTCTCAAGCGTCCTCGATCTCGATGGATCGTCTTCCCGTAGCGTAACTAAAATAACTAAATAATTTTTCAAAAAAAAAAGTAAGTCGGATGTTATACGATTCGGACTGACGGGACGTGCGGACGGATCGATGTAAAAGGGGGGTGTGTTTTTTTCCCGGGAGTGTTGTTGTTGTTGTTGTTGTTGCTGTAGTGTACACATGATTCCATTGACAGTTGCATACACGTGCATTTTGCGCGCGTACGTACGCATTGTCCTTTGTCTTGAGTGTTGTGTATGTGTGTGTACGTGTGGTTGTATGTTCGTGTTTGCATACGTTGTTGGTCGCAGCGATAGATAAACGTGAACGAATTGGGCTTGAACGGGGATTAGAGAGTACAGAAAAAAGAGGGAGGGGTGGGGAAAAGATAGCTAAATGGTGCAAGTCTGGGAGCGAGGATGGGAAGAGAAAAGGGGATGCTGCGTGAGAAGTGTTGAGAGAATGGGTAGAATGAGAGAAAGTACGAACGCGGAAGTGTTGTGCGAGAGGAGTGGGTGCATGGTGCATAGATCCATTTGGAAGAAAGGGAGAAAGAGAGACGGGGTTCGTTGAGTCGCTGAAAATGCTCCTCTTCGTGGTGTTGGCGACCGGGGACCGGTTAAACAGTCCTCTTCGCAAGCCGGCACGGAATCGAGGCAAAGCCGCGATCAACAGCGGGAGCGAGTAGGCGAAAGAGCGTGCGTGAGAGCGAAAGAATCTGAAGAGGGGAATATGACGACGAACGTACCGCACCGGGGATTTAGGGACATGGAAAACAAGCACGCGGGTTGTGCGACATAAGAAAAAATAAAAGAGAAGAGATAACACGTGGGACAAGGTTTGACGGACAGTCGGTTCGAATACGGTGACTTTTTTGCTGGCTCTACCCTTCCTCTTGCTTCCCCCCACAAATATAGAAATACGTTATATATATATATTTATATATATATATAATATCAATACAATAATTATACACAATATACATTACTATTAATATACATAATTGTATGTTAGTACATACAATATACTTAAGTCCTATAATTATATAAATCTCTATACATATTAATAACGTTATTACAATATTAGAGGATGTCCAGAACTGTTTAAAGAAGGGAGCTTTCTTCGTTTTCAGACTCGGAGGAGACGTCTAGTGGCGGTGGCTCCCAGTCACCGACTCACATTCGCATCAACTTCGAGCGATGCTTTCGCAAGGAGTACAGCGCCTCCTCGCTACAGGGGAAAACGTCGTCGTCGTCTGCGGCTACCACGGCTGTGTCCATGGAGGACTCGCAGCAATACTCCGACTCTGAGTCGGAGCAGAAAGTGTCGAAAGACAATCTGAGCAGTGCCATATTTAATCTGGTCGCCGGCGAATCGGAGATCAGTCAGAGCGACTTCGAGGGTTCGTTTAAGGTCGAGAATGAAAGAACGGAGGGCTCGGTCCGGGACTTCTGCGTGAAAGAGGGGGACGTGTACCGGTGCACCGTATGCCATCGTACCTATACACACATCAGTAACTTCTGCCGGCACTACGTCACCTCGCATAAGCCTAACGTCAAGTACTATCCGTGCCCGGTCTGCTTCAAGGAGTTCACGCGGAAAGACAACATGGTCGCCCACGTAAAGATCATACACAGTCTGAAGCCGCATATGAGTCTTAGCAGCAGCGGCAGCAGTAGTATGGGCCAGCAACGGTAGACCGTTGTTGCATCGTCTTTTCACCGGCTGCGTTCCCTTGCTCTTCCGTACTCCGTCTCGTGAACCGAAAGCAAAAAAAAGAAACAGAGAAAGAGAAGAGAGCCTCGCGGCTGGGTCAGGTTGAGACACTCGCCTGAGCGGAGACAAACGATCGGGGGGGTGTAATCGTCGATAAAATTCGTTTGAACAAATCGTTGATCGATTTCTTTCCTTGGTAGTAAGAGTTGGGGAACGTTGCGCCAAACGAAGAGGTGGAAACAACCCACGTTCAGGCTCAAGAAGAGATGCGAGCGCGAGTGGTCACTGGCTTTCCGAGTGAATCCATGGTTGTACACCAGGAAACCGACATGTGTCTCGAACGAACCAAAGAAGACCGAGTAGATATGATAGATCATTGAAAGATGAGCGTATGAGGCAATTTTTAGGGACGGGGGGCAGGGGGGAAAATAGACGATTATACAAATTTTAAACAATGTAGCATAATTAATGGTAATTACTTTATTTTGGTTGTACAACCATAAGTTATCACTATCTATATGGGAGAACCGAATCACGGCCAAATGGCTATCTGCAGCTCAAGACGGTTTCTCCTCTTTCACCGAATGCACGTTATTTCGATGCGAAAAACGTGGATTTTGATGAAATCATATCTAATGATATTAAAATGTAGCAGCTAGTAAGGTCGTATGTATACCTATACAAATCGAAGCCAGTACCGTTTACGATTTATAATCAGATGTTTTTAACGTAGGACAACTAATGATACCATCGGCTGTATTCGTGTTCTCTTGGTTCGTTCGAGGAGTCGCTGTCGCCAGACGGAAAAGCTCCCTTTTCTCGAGGAGGAAAATTTCGCACGCGTGACACACAACGGGCATTAAGTTACAAACGAAACGAGCTTTACACCGCGTGCCTCCTCCGGTCGGGAGGAGTCGCGGATACAATACAAAAAGAAAAAGGGAAAGGAGAAATATAAGATGTGCATACAAAGAGTTTATATAATGATGGAACCGAACCAGTGTACTCGTTTAATCGTCTCAACGTAGTTTCTGCGGACGACGGGGATCAGTATAAGATATAGAATTCTAAACCGCGAATTCGCTGAAGGGGAACACGCGAGTCCAAATCAACAAAGAATATATTTGCTATTCTGTGACTGTTATATTAACGGAGAGAATCAAACGTGTCGCATGTAGCTCGTTCAAGATGCATACGTTGTATTGAGTAATAAGGAAAGGGAGGGGCAGTACATGCACACATAATTACACACGTAAATACACACACACACACACACACACACACACACACACACACACACACACACACACATTGCATTACATACAATACATACACACGTATATCACAGAGACACGTTACGATATAAATAAGGGAACCACGTAGACTGAGTAAATGCAATATATATGTACGATGACCGTTCGCCATGTTGTTGAGCCGTTGAGCTGTTGTCAAGCTGTCGAGCCTGATTCGGAGCTATATAGTAGTATAATAGGGAGCCAAGGTGGCAAAAAGAGTCCGTGGTTGGGGGCAAGGAGGGAAAGAATAGGAAGAAAGGGGGGAGGAGGGGTTATAATGGGGGAAATTAAACGGAAACGGGACATGCAATTCTTGAAAGACTGCAGAGGGACGGTTTTTACGACACCAAATACAAGATAGTACTGACATTGGATAGACTGAAGGCACTTTAGTAGTAACTTAACGCCGTATCGTACTGTACCGTACTCGATTGAACAAAAGCGCCTCGTGCTTGCTCGTTAAAGGCTAGACACAGCTTTACTATGTGTACTTGTATGTTGTATATTATATGAATCTGTTGATTTTTATTACGATTGCCCGACCGAGTGTTACAGGATTCTGTACAAGCGGGGTACGGGATCGATTAAAAATTTCGGGATCAATATTAAAATTGTTAGACGATCCAACGCTAATGAAATGAACGTATAAGCTTTGTTTCTTGTAAATAAGTGTACCGAATAACGTAAGGCAAGGACGTGTATATCCAGGGTCGTAGAAATTGTTATTGTTAAAACTGTTCTGTCCTTGTCTTGCTTGTTGCAGATCGCCGCGTAGCAATCCGGTGTATCAGATTTTTATCCATTTTTAATCGAACCGATTAAATTCAGACGTAATGTGTTCTTTAGAATATTGTTCTTTTTCGCGTTCAAGGTTTCCACGCGAATACTGGAGACTCTCGTCCGTGTGAATCAATACAATATATATTGTTCAAGAGGGATACGGCTACAGTGATGGTATATAGGCTTAGTCGTGAGAGACAGCACTAAAATACGATCGTAGCTTACTATATTTTGCACTTTTCACTTTGTCGGATCCTCTCTAGTCGAAAACCTTCGTTCATATAGACCGTTTGTTTAGGATAAACATGAACGATCCTTGCATGAAACGGGGGGAGAGGACGCAGAGAACGATTTATATACAAATTTTTTTTTTTTTCATTAGTTGGGCATAGACATTTAGACGACTAGAGGCTATATAATAATAATTATAAACTATTATTACTGCTACTATTAATTAATTATCGTAAACGGAGACCTTCGTTGTTATTTTAATACGTGGGGGAAATTTAATATAAGACGTGGGGGAGAGGCAAGAGTAAATGGGAAACAATAGAAAGAGTAAGAGAGAGAGGGGGGGGGAGGACGCCCGTGATTTGTATACGATCATGTCCGATCGCCCACGATTGACCAGTGTTGTTCGTTCGTTATTCAAGAGATATCTAGCGTGTTGCAATGATATAAAAAAGGAAACTTTAGCTGATTAGGGATAAGGGGGAGGCAAAGCAAGAAAGATCACCGCGAGTCCCCGATCGCAGTTACGCGTACTTTTTAGGCAGATATAGAGGGGTTATGTCATTTAGTTAGGCAGGCAGCAAAGATAGAAGAGTAGGTGAATAATGCAAAAAAAAAAGAAGCTAACAGAAACCGATATAGGATCAGACAGAGAGATGGAGAGAGAGAAAAAACTAAACGTATATTAAAGGGTGGTTTTTTTTTTAATAAGTATTTCTGATCATGGTCGACCGTGTGCCGCTGACTCCCAGATCAATATATACACGTATATATGCTCTCAGGTCAATTATTTTTCAAAATTGTTCACTTTCATGGACCAAAGAATGTGTGACCGCCCTGGTGAACGGCGGGGCGGATTATTATCGGCGGGCGAAAAGATGCTTCTTGTTTCTTTTTCTTTTTTTTTTTACTTGTAGAAAAACGAAAAGAAATTTAGTGGACGAGACACATAAGGGTGGTGTGTTGTGGTGTCGCGGGGGGAGGTCGGTCTTGGTGAAATCGTTGTGTTCAATGATGATGGGTTTTACGCGAATGCCCGTCCAAAACGGAAACATTAGCGTGGGGGAGGGAGGGGTGGTATAACTGATATAAATAGTTACGATATATAGAAATATAAAAGTGCAAAGAGGCAGCGGCTGAACAGCTTATATATCGATTTAACGTAAAGATGAAACAAAATAATAATTAAAGTAATTACACTCACATTTGATAATCACTGAGAGGCTAAGACTAACTCAATTTTAGATGGCGGGCAAAGAGGGGGGATACGGATTCGTAAGGAGGCGAAGTAAACAGGGATGTGCCGATTATCGAAGGGGAAGATTAAAAAACAGTAGAGTGAAATATAATAGACGCATAGAGCTCTCGGATCGCCTGAACAACAGACACAAAATTTTTAATTTGCCAAATCAACGAAAATTCGATGATCAATTTTTTTTATTGTAGGCCAAGAATGAATAATTTCCAAATCTTTTTTTTTCTGCTAAAAGGCCTTCCGCAGTAGCTCTCGTTTTTTCGTGAAATTCTTTGGGTTTCTTCGTCCGTGAACAGACAAAAATGAAACACAAGTGTTAGTTTACCCTAGTCGAGTTTTACGTGAGAAATCGCTGAAAAGTTTAAGAGAACCTTTGTTTCTAATGTTTGTTGAAGACATGCTTGTCTTTTTTAAAATTTTATTCATCCCCATTATACATATATATCTATTATATACGTATATACATAATATTGTATATATTTCGTTAAATATTTTATTAATCGTTACACACGGGGGCAAAAAGGGAAACGGATTAAAAGGGGTTTCGTATCGTTGTTGAGATATCTGAGGACAGTTGCAGAATATTTGGCACAAGAAAAAAGAAATGAAAATACTTTCGATCGGCGCGTATGTGAGGCCGGAAGTCGAACGCTCCACTTGCATCAAATTCCTTACTGGTATCTTTAAGGCTCGTGATATCAGGGTAATAACTGGTACCTACTTAAAATTGTTGAAATTCTAGCGATTGAATATTTGAAGCTTGCTACGAAATTTGATCGTACCAACATTCGCTCACGTTCGTTGCCTTTTAAATGTTGTTAATCTTTAGACTTAAGGTTGTAAAAAGCGGGGAAATTCATGTTGCCAATCAGTAAAGCGTTAGTGGTATTTCGAGGGGGAGAGAGAGAGGCGTGTCTTGTGTGCCAAGGATGCGATCGTACGCGAGGTCCTTGGTGTTTCGTACAAAATTAGTGTTCAAATTGTAAAAAGTGTTCATAGCTAAAGAAGATGAAAAAAAAAGAGACGTTGAAGTATGTTATGAGGAATTGCTTGTTGGCGGGGAGACAAGGCTCTGTGCTACGCATTACGCGCTGTTATACTTTCGGCTTCGATGAAGGAAAAAAAAAGGGAAACTAAATTTTCGGGAAAGAAATTGTTAATGCGCAAAAAATTGAAGAAAATCGACCGAGGTGAGACTTTTGAGATGTGATCTGCAGCTGTCCTTTAAAAAAATCGTCTTTTGAGCCAAATAGATTTCACACAGAAGCGAATTTCTCACGCTAATCGAGGGGTAGGATGATCGCATGAGGTTCTCGTTGATGAGTTTCGTGTTGAGCATATTTTAATTAATTTATAAGTCTACGGACATTGCGGGTGGGTAACGGGGGTTATATGGAAAATAAAAAAGCAAGAAAATTTTTAAATAGAATATATTATATTTACCCGAGCGTGGCTCTTGCAATGGCGACGTTCAAGCGATTCTCGTCTCTTTGTTCTTGCCTCTTTTTCGAAGGGGTAGGGCCACCAGTCAATAATCGATTATACTAAGTTTTTTTTCCACAATGTTAAATCGGCGTCGACCGCTATTGCAAGATTCCATGCCGTAAAAGGAACATGGAGACAGATAGAGAGGGCGCAAGAGAAAGGAAGAGAGAGAGGTAAATTACGAGGCTTAAAAAGCAGACTGTACTATCGGATAGATTTTAATATATATTAAATATAAATATATATAAATATATATGTATATATACATAAACATGTATGTATATATATATTAAAAAAATGAAAGAATCATAGTTTATTATCGCAAAATAAATTACACGCATATGTACACAGAACACGTATAGAGAGAGTGAGAGAGAGAGCATGTGTGTGTGTGTGTGAGAGGGAGAGAAAGGGAAGAACATATATAAAAATACGCGAGAAGACGTAAAAATGGTACATATATGCATATATCTATATATACATATATACGGATGTATATGTATATATACATATATATTAATATTATTGCGATTATTATTATTAACATTATTACGATTATTATCATTATTATATATTATATATATATTTAAACAAAAGTTATATCGAATATATTTTAGCGCTAGTTGATAATACCTATTAACGTCGTTGCAGTTTTTGAAATGATGCGTCAGAAAATGAGAGTTGAATAAAAAAAAAATGACGATAAAGACGAGATGAAAGGGATAACGGAGGAATACGTGGTTATGACATTTAACTTTATATATAAATACGTTGAATTAACGTACTTCAGTGGGATCCAATAATATTGTAGCGGTGTAATCCCCGATTTGGTGCCTTTTTAAGCGACATAAATAATGACGATGAAAAGAAAAACTGAAAAAAAAAGGGAAGGAAGGAAATGATGGGTAAATAACGATGACGATGAAGATGAAGAAGAAGAGGCAGAGACGAGAAGTAAATGAAAGAAATTGTTATCGAAAAAAAAACGCGGTCGCAGGCGCGCGCGCGCTCGTGTATATCCCCTTTTTTTAACAAAAAAAAAAAAAGAAAAGAAAGCGCGCCCGATGATCGCTGTCTAGTGCCAAATAAGTGAGACCTTGTCGTAAAACGAGTGTAATAAGCAAACAAAAAAAAATGAAATAATGAAAATGGAACAAAAGGTGAAATTTTATAGGGAACTTTTTAGAGAAGATGAAGTCTTTTCTGACGCTGGGTAGACTTAGTATATTTTATATGCACTGATTGTTTGATTATGACTATCGATAATAAAAAGAACGGTGTTCAATAGATTATAAACCGAGGGGTTTTTAAGTCTCGCTTTGTGTATACCGACTTGTCTCACATACACGCCATTTATTCACGTCTCCGTTTTTTCCGTTGTGCGCGCGAACGTATGCTCACATTTTCTTTTTCTTTTTTTTTCTAAACCACTACTGTCCCGTGCGTGTGTGTGTGTTCGACTTCGCGAGATTCGTCGACAAACATATTGACACACACACACACACACACACACACACACACATCGATCAGTAATCGACAGGCGTAAATCATTGAAAATGATCGGACCAAGTATAGACGTTAATCGATCGTGTGTATCGAGATGAATCTCGAGAAGTCGTGCGCAACAAATCCAACGTACAAAAACACAACGCATCGAAATGTCACACACATACATAGTAAACGAGCGAATCAGAGCGACAAACTCGATGTTCAAAACCATTATTGTTTCTTTTTCTCGAAAGACCTTAGTTGTCTTGTATCGTTTGAAGTTAATCGAATTGTTCGCACTCCCCACCCTTGTGATACCGACTTGCGTGGAACCAAGCTTTGCCTACGAGCGTGTTTCTTGTACCGAGGCTTCATCCATTAACTGCAATAATACTTTAGTAAATTGCAGTTGCTGCTTTAATTTTCAACACACATCTCTACTACATTCTCTCTTCTATATCTTTTTGTTGTTGTTGTTGTTGTTGTTGTGTTACGACGTTTCGACGATATTTCGCATCGTTTATTTTCGTCACTCGATCTTAACATCGCGTCGAAGTGGAAACGAAGCAAGAGTGCGAAACTAAAATAGTGGTGGAAAAGAGAGCGAATGAGTGGTACGAAGCTCTGGATGTCAGCGACGGTATTTACCGAGAAAGTATACATAACGACAAAGAAAAACACGATATATCACGTTACACGTGCGTTTGTAAAGTTAAGTGGATTGTTCTCTGATTTACATACACGCTTGTCGAGGAAACTAAGCGGGACTGTATCCCATTCAGTCGAAATGAAAAAGGTAACTACCAATTACGCCCGAGCGGGCCCCAAGTAAACGTGCCAGTAGAAATTTGATCTTTTCTTTTTTTCTTTCATTTTTTCTTTCCATCACTTTCTTTCGTTGCGTTTCCGTTGTCGTTTCCGTTATCATTGCGTTTATACACCGTGTACACGCACGTATGTGGAACACACCAACAGACTCTCTTCATTGGATCGTTCAAATCCATAGTCCCCCGGGTTGTGCCTCTCGAGGACACACAATCATCGATCGTCGAATCACCATCAAAGTGCCATAAAGTTACTTCGCAATCGAACCACAAGTAATTGCCTGAAGTTCGTTTCATCGTCCCCGAGAGAGATGTTTCGAACGTCGTGTTGCGTTCCACAACCGTGCACACACTCTCGTAAAGATTGTCTCCGTTATTAGTCGTTTGAAACGAAAAATCCACCGCCTCCCCATGTGTATATCTATCTCGATAGATCCATGTACACGTACATACACACACACATACATATATCTATACAGACAAGAAACACCAAATTCGAGAATTCCCGCACTCACCACGAAGCACCGTTACACTTAGCCAAAAATTACTTTTATTTAGTTTCGTTTTAGCGATTTTTTCGTGGATGCGTCTCGTTGGCCGAGTTCACCCGCCAAATCGACGTCGTTGAGCGATTATTTAAGCAGCCTTCGTTAGCGTTTACTGGATTACTTTGCAAAGAAATCAGAAAACGGCGTGCCGGCGATTCGACTCGTGCCAACGATGACGATCCTTTTTAGATATTAAGATTCCTATGCCGCGGCTGGCTCGAACGGAAGCGAGATGAGGAGGTAGGGATCGTGATCTACGCGATCTGGTTTCTCTGTAATGAAGGGGAAAAGACGAGGGAAAATAATTCTCGCTACCGGGATAGCCAATCGCGGCAGGGGAAGTCAGCGATTATTATTTTTTATGGACTTTTGTTTTGCATGTTGCGTACGCGTATTGTTGATTTATTATTTTTACTTGTCCGGACAATTTGAAGGGAAGTGAAACACTTGGAGAACAACAGAAAGATAAATATATATATGTACATGGTTTGTTCGTTGCATTTAACTTTTTTGATTTTTTACGAGTCCGTTGGCCGTGAGATCTGTTACTTGTTGCCATTTTTATCTATCACGATGCAACATTCGATCGTTTGGAGAAAGAATCTTGACGGACTTCCTCAAGAGGATTCTGTGTGATCGTTTTAACGAAGAATTGTAGCAACAAATTGACCGTAAATTTATTGTACGTCATCGAATACTGCCAAATATTCCTTGCTATACAAGCTGTTTTCGTGAATTAACCACCGTTCACGTCGTTTCTCCCATCGATCGAAAGTTGTATACAAAGTACAACGGAGGATCCTGTCGGACGACAGATTAGGTACACGACCGTCTCATGACATTTATCATTCCGTAGTCAACTTGGAAAGCTTCCAGTGCATCTAGCTAACGTGTACCAAAATTACTCACTCTATAAACCTGAGAACAACGTCGGATGTGTTCATCTTTTAGTTGTCTACTTTTTTCTTGCCCATTCTGTTTCTTGGAAAAAGAAAAGAAAATCATACGTACCGGACGTTCGTTAAGAATTTTCAGCGTGGAATCGACGGACTACTTGGAATCTATCGATGTTATGTTACACGTGTGCTCTTTTCTTGTAGTTAACATCACTAACGCACACGAAACGTAAAAGAGGCACATTCTGTTACGAAAAAAAAAAAAAAGAAAAGAAATGGTACGATCATACTTTGTTTGTTTGTTTTATCGACGTTACGTTTATTTTCATTTATGTGTTCCATACCCAGTTCCTCCCCCTCACCACCGATCAAGTAGCCTTAGCAATTTACGTTGAATTCTTATTTACAGGTGTTTTATTAAAATTTTTATTTACATCGTATACACAAAGAAACGTATCCGTAATCGCTTTAATTGATTGCGTAGTAAATCTCGTTTATACTTGAGTTTGCACGCATATTACAGTATTGCAGTAATGGATCATATAATGACATTAATAGTATCATTCATCTTTCAGTTTGAATTTTTGCTTGAACTTGCATGCAGTACACAGATGCGTGTTTTTAGTAGAAACGAAAAAGATAAAACAGTTGAAAAGAAAACATCCTCTATTGTAGCGCACAAAGTGTACACAATATTTCGACGAGAAATTCGGACTGTTTTAATTAACCGAAATCTTTCCACAGAGTATGCATCGGGGAACGCGAAATGGGACGGCGAGACCTGGAAAGAGAAGTCACGGAATCTCGGTTCAGGCTCCTCGGGGAATCAGTCGACCACGGAGACATCGAGCACGCGATCGAGCACAACGACATCGTCGAGCACGACCACGAGCTCATCCTCGACTTCCACCACCGCGTCGAACTCCGGGACGACCACGACCACCTCGACGAGAAGTTCATTCGCGTCCGCAGCAACCGGAAGGAACAATGCCGCCGCGGCGCAGAACAGCGGCGGCAGCAACAGCCCGTCACCGACGACGAACACGTCGACCAGCGGTGGAGGGCACCAGATCGGCACGATGTCTGCGCCACCTGGTCGCCAGGTGCCCAAAAGACGCATGAGACGACGCGCGACCTCGCACTCCCAGGATCCCGCCGAGCAGCTGACCGAGATGTCGGTCCGCGGGCTGAATCTCTTTCGTTACGCCTCGATCTCCGAGGGCGTGTACCAGTGTACCGAGTGCGCGAAACTCGACATCCAGAAGACGTTCAAGAACAAGTACAGCTTCCAGCGACACGCGTTCCTCTACCACGAGGGCCATCAGAGAAAAGTATTCCCGTGTCCGGTGTGCGGCAAAGAATTCTCGAGGCCGGACAAGATGAAGAATCACATGAAGACGGTCCACGACTGCTTCATGCCCAAGGACTGCGTGGTCCCGTTCGGATTTTTTCTCTCGCCTTAGCGGGCGGTGCGAGGGCGAGGTGGGGCGGCGATCGGTCCGGCACGAAGAACGTCCGCCGCCGCAGGGGATGACGACCAAGACGCGCGTACGGAAACTACTGCTGTGACCGGCGGCGTTCAGCGGAACGCTAGGGGCACAGCCCCGAAAACGATACGGCGGCACTCCTCGGCCCCCAGGATCCTGTCCGCGTTCAGGCGGGGCCGGGTTTGAGAGAGACAGCAGTCCGTTTTCGTTCCGTTGTTCCGGATTGATTGGCGGGGTTCTGTGATTGGTGTGTCCAGAGTTTGATCTACCTAGTTATACCCGAGTATTCAGTCGGTAGAGACGTAGCAAAGTGAGGGACTTAATTTCTTGGAGAAAAGTCTGTATAGTTGTTGGATACTGGGGTGCAGAAATGGTAGTATATCTGGAAAGAGATTTCATATATTTTTTGGGCACAGACATAATTGACTACATGATTCGTAATTGAGCGAATTAGTAATGATCTATTCAGTTCTGGGACTCAATATTATTTGTCCAAATTTTTTGGAAATTTAGTGCAATTGGTTATATTGCCGTTTTAAAGGCTAGCTTGAAATATTATCGATGCGTCATATACATTTTTGTTTTATTCCTGAATGAATTCCATAGTTTTCGACTATTTTTTAAATATATGATTCTATCTTTTAAATGACGCTTGCGGTGTTGGTTAAATGTATAAGAATATACATAATTGTAAAGACAAAACAATGTTGTTGGAAACCAGTAGATTTGTCAAATGTCACTTTAGTTTCTATAGTTTTATACCACATTTACATTGATTTTTATTAAGTATTTGTTTCGCTTATTCGTTCAAAAATGTAATGCTCATAGTTTATATTTCTATACAAAAATCGTGCATGAAATATCAGTTGTATAAACCATATAAAGTACTCGTATCTTATAGAAATTATTTTTCTAGCTCTAGAAACATTAGTAAAATGATTACTGAAAAAATGTTTCTCATGTTAGTAAGCCATTTAATACACGAAGTGCCTAATGATTAGACCACGGGTATTTTTTTAAATACTGTTTTAGACTATCAAGTATGAAAGAAAAATTTATTTCAGCAATGAAAAGATTTACAAAGTCAAAAATATAAAAAAAAAACTCTATTAATCTCTTATAATTTTTATGTGTATGAACACTTTTACATGCCATTCGATGTATAAAATCCTCAGTCCAATACTAATTAACAAAACCCGATACGCACCAAACTATTCACCTTTAGAGAGGACACAAGATTACATATGGTCGTCTCAATTACCATCCATTGTATCGAGCAGACACAAAGTGGTAGAGTGAAAACACGGGTATAATCCGGTCAGAGAGATAAGTATAGGCGTATACGAATACAAATTAGAGATCACATTCACAGAACGTGGCTAATTACTAGCAATGCGGTCAGGGGGATCCATGGAGACACAAAAACTCCCTTTACCGAAGTGTACCCTGCGTCGCGCGGTCCAATCGCATGGCCCATCTCACCCCCGCGATGAACGACCCCTTCCCTCTGTATAAAGCGTGATCCAATACCACGCGCGATCGGTATAGTCGTTCGAAGGAGCCCGACGAATTAGTTTCCCTTGAGAAGAAGTGCGAAGCAATACGTGGCCCCGCTAGTGGGTGGAGACCGAACACGATCGGATCGGGTGCAAACACTTGCTGAGCGGGACGTCGAGCGATCGCGGAAGAAAACGGAACAGGAAAAGTGTATCCCCCGCGCGTGTGTGCTCGATTAAAATGACCTTGTGTACATTAGTATTATATGATCCTGAAACTGTGCAATAGCGCGCAATGCTTGTAGCCGATCGACGACAAGGTTCAACAGTCTCCCTCACTCGCGCGAGTGTCTTATACGCGTTCACTATGTTCTACCTATGGAAACGTAAGTCGTATAAAACGTAATCGAGGTTCGACAATCAGAAAAACAAACAAAATATAATTTTAAACGTTCGACATATTATATAGTACGTGACCTTTTTTGAGGTTAGGATATAAGTGCGTGTGGTAACGCCCGCGGGCGTTCAAAGTGTGTACGCTTGGCAAAGTGTGACTATGAAACCCTTTAGCACACGAGGGCTGGTTTGCAGTCCAAGAATTTTTTTTTATCATATCGAACTTACGTTTACGTATGTAGAACGTACATGAAACCACTGTTTCACGACGTTGAAAAATTTTGTGTCGGGCCCCCGCGTAAGACACGGAAAAGAGTTTTTTTTTTTTTTTAAATGGTCGCAGTATTTTACGCGGGCGTAGTCTGCATTAATTCCAATTTATTCTCGTTATCTTTTGAAGGTGTCAAAATTTAACGATTTATCCGGCGAACAAAAGAGGAGAGAAATATTTCTTCGGAAACTAACGAGCTTTCTCGTGCCTTATTCGATCATTCGATTTTTAAGGGTTAAGAAAAAGAAATGTGTGTAACGAAGATAATGGCGTGCAAGAAAGTACAGAGTAACGTAAGCAATACGAGTAATGGGACTGTCGAAACGACGTTTATATACGTAGATTCTTGTTTCTGGATCGTGTACCACGACGATAGCTTTAAAAATTGTCTATGCTTTAATTTTTTCCCTTTTTTTTTTTTTTTTTTTTTTTTTTTTTTTTTTTTTTGAAGAAAAACCTTTATAACTTCAGCAGGTCGACATGTGAAACGTGGGTTACGAATATGGTCCCTCTTCTTCTCGGAGAATTTGCAATCATACACCCCCTACGGTCTTTTATGCGTTCGCGTATAACACTGTATAGTCAACGCTGAACGGAATTTCGAACACTTTTTTTTTTAAACGAAAACTTACACCAACGTACACTGACGTGGAAACTCTGCTTCCGCTAGGTGAAAAAGTGTAGTGGGGGAAGGGCCTTTTACTATTTGATAAATTTATTTCAAGCACTAAAATAAATGTTAAACCGAATGTTAATTTGGCATACATTTCAATATTTCCCGATAGCAAATGGTAGGAGGCCTTTACTCTTACGCCACTTTTTCCCCTAGAAGAAGTCGAGTTTTTACAATAAATGTATCGAATGTTTTTATTTCAAGCACTAAAATAAATGTTAAACCGAATGTTAATTTGGCATACATTTCAATATTTCTCGATAGCAAATGGTAGGAGGCCTTTACTCTTACGCCACTTTTTCCCCTAGAAGAAGTCGAGTTTTTACAATAAATGTATCGAATGTTTTTTTTTCGATTCCGTAGAAAAAGGGGGTGGACCCATAAACGCGCGAAGGTTCGTAGTTAGGATCCTTCCTCTTTTTTTTTTTTTAAATCTTTTGTATGCCTTCCAAACAGATTTGATTCCAATGGTGCGTAGCAAAGCATATTAGTAAAATGTTAAAAGGAAAAAAAAAGAAAATGTATATTTATCAGAGAGTTTATAAACGGTTCGCTACGAGCGCAGGAGACTCGTAGAGTTCAATTAGATAGTGCCTAAATAGAGAAAGCGAGAGAGAGAGAGGGAGAGAAAAAAAACACGATTTATACTGCATAGCAGCCTCGGTATATGTACAGGTTCTCTGGGAATGTGTATTATAGTTATTACCAATTGATTAATTATTACTATTATCATTATTAATTTACCATTACTCGCACTACTATTAATGCAGCAAACAATATTATTTTTATTATCACCGTTACGATTATATTGCTATTAATATTATATTGTTTGATAAGAATTATTAACTTTTAGCTATGGACAAGCACCGATAAAATTGGTTATTATTATTATTGCTAGGTATATAAGTTAAAATGCACAGGCAAGCACGACACGTTATAGAGAAAGTTATATATGTATACAAACATAGTATATATAATGGGACCCTAGTTAGTTTTGGGTCCTGGACCGTTTGTTTTTCTCTTTGATTTATTATTATTATTATTATTATTATTATATTATTATAATATTATACTTTTTTCGTTCATTCGTTCGGTTGAAAATGAAAAGAACGCACTATCCGAAAGAAATCCTTTATACTTGACACACACTGTTGCAAACGTTTCCTTTTTTCTCCCGGTGGTTGGGATACCGCATATATAGTAGACATCATATTAAAACCAGATCGATTCACGCGAATTTCGAATAAATTTGACTTTTTTTTTTGGAGGGGATAAAATCACATCGAAAATCGGAAATCGCGACTCGTTTGTAGAGAGATACACTGTGTTGTCAGAACCTCTAAGTGAATAACGTTTCGCCCGTTCCTCTTCGTTATTATTCCTCCGCGGCCGAATTTATTTGTTACATATATATCGTCACCACGAACAAACCGTACGCGATTTGTACAATAACTAGCAATAACGAGCGCACCGTCAAGTACTTTGAAGGTAAGAAAGAAAGGTGGTACGTGTAGTTTTTTTTTTTTTTTTATTTGGTTCAATCCCAATCTAATAACTTCCGTGAATTCTGATATTACACGGATAACACATCCCCGCCGCGACCTTCTTCCACGAATTTACTAGACTTAAATAGTGTTCACTGCGACGTACAGCCTCCGACAAACCGAGAATCCTTCCTCCCACTCTCCGTACTTCCATTCTTTAGTTTTTTTTCTTTCCTTTTTCTGCCCTTTATCCTCTCTATATCTGTTTTGCGACACCTTTCGAACGAATGCCGAACGGACAAAAGAAGGAGTATTTTGGTCTTCCGCATCGGTGTTTACAGACGCAAGTGAGAGAGCATCGTGTGAGAGCAATAACCAGAGCGTGGATGTATGGTGTGTGTGTAGAATGATGGTTGTCAGAAAGAGAGAGAGTTATTTAAAAGAATATATATAAAAGAAAAAGAGATATATTACGTGAGAGGGAACGTGCACCTGCGTGTGATTTCTTTTTCACGGGCTTTTCATCTCGCCTGAGATCGAGCCTCGTCTTCGCGGTACATACCGGCGAGGGAAGTACATATATGTATACATAATTAAGAGAAAGGAACACCAGAAATTGTATTTTTTCGCACAATCTTTTTTTCTACGTCCAATCGATCGTTAATATAGAAAACAAAAAAAAATACAGAAATGAAAAACTTTGATATTATTACGGGCACGCGAAATATATACGGTATACGTGTAGGTAGATGGTATCCGATTACTTTTGCGACTTGAATGTCGACGATACGTTCGATGAGAAAAATATATATTGTTACAATTGGGTCGACGATCTACTTGTTTGTGATCTGTACGCGCGTGATCGATTACGAAAGAAAACAAAAAATGGATATCGTGTATGCAATTCTGATGGCGAAGAAATTCTGTTTAGAAAGAAGAAAAAAACAGAGAATTGCGTGTACACGAGGCTCCGAGGAGTCTCGTTGAAAAAAATGAAAAGAAACGAAATTATTTCCTAATTCTGTGACATGTGCAAAAGCAATCGAAGACGGCCGTGTTACTCTTTTCTTCTATAATTTTTTTTCTCTTCACTTTCCATGCATTGTGACTACCTTACTTACGTTTTAGTTTTATACCACTATTGTAAGAGTTCTATTATTATTACACTATTACTATTGACATCGTCAAGAATAACGTTTATTATATTATTTTTAATTTTAACTGTAACATCGGGTAATTAGTTAGCGCGGTAAGGTTCGTCTTTTTTTTTTTTAGGCTTTAATGGAAGACCAACAAGCGATAGACGTTTTTTTAGGGGGACGAAACGTGAGATAGCCGGACAAGAGAGAGAGAGAGACACGAGAAAATGTTAATTATATTACTTATTCATATGGTACGGATAATTTTATTCGAGAGCGTTAAACGATACACACACACAGCTTGCGACGGAATCGCAGGCGCCTTCTTATGTTTTCCACTTTTTATTGGGACGACAGAGCGCGCGCAGACGGGGTGTATGCGCGTTGTGCATCTATCCCCGCGGTGTCTTCTGAGCGAATAGATATCTATTTATGTGCGATGGTTAAACAAGTGCAAATTTTATTCGTGTGTTGGCCGGCGAAGAGTAGCCGGGTGGCACTCGTGGATGAATTGTTCGAGGATGACGACGCGCCATTACGATTTCGATTACAGTAAATCCTCGATAAATTTGCAAAGGCTCCTTGGCAATGAACATTAAATATTGCATAAATTAATCGCCTTATACGGCTGAAACAAATATCATTGGCTCCAGAATTCCAAACTCTATCACCGGGCTAAACCTCATTAAAAAGTCAGCGATACAACTGGAAACTAATTCCTTATCAGTGCGAAGGTGCTTTCGAACACTCATCGAGGATTTACTGTATCCCCAGTTTTCCACTCGTCTGTCGTCGGAATGTCGAGAATCGCGATGATTTCAGCGAATAAAATTCGAAAGGAAACTCGGAAAAAACAAATGCGAAAATGCCTGCAAAGCGTCTCAAAACAAAAAACGGAAAAAACACCCTCTTTTCTTTTGTTTTTCTTTTGGAATCGCGCCCCACCTGCATTACTCTAACTTACGCAATTTTATTTATAAACATGCGAAGAATGCAAACGCGAGTCACTTTTTTTTTCCATAGAAAATTTTTACGGTCGTACCAACTAATTATTTTAGTAGCGGTATATATGTATATGCGTATCGAGTACTCGGCACTTTTATCAATGCAAGGAAACATCTCGAGAGACATCGGCACGCGGCACTCTTGTTTCGATAGAAGAAAAAAGCGGTACATAGAATATTTACTGACACAACTTCAAGCAGGACGTTCGATAGTGATTTTTTATGTTTTATTTTACGTTTTTTTTTGTTTTGCAATAGAAAAAAAAATGAAATCGCGGGGAACTGTTGAGAAACTATAAACGTTGCGAATACCGAAAATTATTATATATATGTATACATATATATAGAAATGATATATTATGTTGTATTGTATTATACATCCTGTTCGAGGGTGTGACACGTTTATATATATATAGAAAAAGTTATATACGTATAACGAATTAATAATAGAGAAAAAGGAAAATGCTGCACGTACATCGTGTCGGTCGCGTCGGCTGTACATTTGTTCGAATGTACGTATGTACCTATATATTGGTGTCTGGTGGCGATAAGAGCGATAAACGATTTGATAATTATTATTATTTTTATTTGTTTTTACCTTAATTATAGTTTCTTTGTAACTCTTTGTGATATACATTGCAATAGTCTATCCGACCGTTTATTTCTTGTATCGATTTAGCGCAACCTTCATTAAAGCAAAACAAAGAAACATGATATATGTATATATACATACGTATATATCATGTTATATATATACATATCTTTAAAGGTTCTATTTCACGACAGTCGCCCTATCTTTAACGAATTCACGGTGCTAACCGAAGTCAGCACTGGCCAAGTAGATGTATTATTTAAACCTGAATGCAAATAAAATTCCAATACATAGAACGTAAGGCGTTTAATCGAGGGAGCGATAATTAACGTAATTGTTTATGTTGAGGAGAAAAAAAGTTTTCACTTAAAGTAAGATGAAGTTCTTAAAGAAAACTTTTAATTTCTTTCAGCGGATGTAGCATTGTTAATCTGAAGCAATTTACGGAATAATGTTTTTGTTTATGGACCACTTGAAACAACACAGAAATAAAAAATCATACATTTTATTGCACACTTAAAACTCATAGTTTTTCGATGTGTGATATTTCTCGAATATGCCTATGAGGTACAATATACTTTGTGTTGCAACGATGTTTGCTGTTCAAGCCGTATTTCAGTCCGTATACGCCATAGTTCAGTACATATACAGGGTGTTAATTTTAACTCGAGCACCTAAATTATTTCCACTACTATTTAAAGTAAGAAAAAATTACCAAAAAGGGTGTACATGGTTTTAAGGCGAGCATCTGATGGTGATAAAATCTTCTGCATTCTTCAAACTGAAGCTGATTTCTTCGTCTTCAAGGTCATGGTGTGTAGGTTGTTGAACTCATCTTGACGCCTACTACCACATCGCGTTATAAAAAATACATGTTAATGTGCAAACAAATACGATAACCTTGAAAAAACCTTCACAGGATTTTTTTATCACCATCAGATGCACGCCTTAAAACCATGTACATCCTATTTAGTCATTTCTTCTTACTTTCAATAGTAGCGGAAATAATTTAGGTGCTCGACTTAAAATTAACACCTTGTATATCATACAATTACCATAGATTCCTTTTTCTGCAAAAAATTAACCTTTTAACTGGTCTACCTAATTGAAATACCTAAACCCTGTAACACCTTTAAATAAGACTTTCATTTAGAATAAGTTACAGACACCTAAGTCATGCAATATCTTCGAATTCTACTATACCTATACTACTTGATTCTGTGTTAATAAGATTTTCATCCAGAATAAGGTGATGATAAAATATGTACTTCAATTATCAATACTTTTTCAGTGACCAGAATATTTATAAACCTGCGTTCACGAATGATATACACTCTCGCCCGTAAGTATTAGGACACTCATCGAATATGCAATAAATGTTACAACGAAATCCTCGATGAGTGTTCGAAGGTTCCTCGGCACTGAACACTAAATATTTCATAAACTAATGGCCGTATGCGGCTCAAACAAATATCACTGAAAATTCCAAGCTCTATCATTATGTTAATCCTCATTAAAAAGTCAGTGTTGCACCTGGGGACCCTTCCTTGCCAGTGCCGAAAAGCCTTCGAACACTCATCGAGGAGTTACTGTATTTCGAAATTACTGAAAGTCTGAAATAATGGAAAACCGAAACAACGGCCTATGGCTACGAAGTAATGGCCCAATATATACAATTTTTACGAAAAATCATATTTTTTTCATACAAACCAGGTGTATCCTAATACAAGTAAACTGCGGATCATTCTACAAAATAACATTTTACGAACCAACTTACGAAAGACATGATGAAAGACAAAAATTTCTTTTCTCTCCGAGGTTCATCGGGTTACGAAAAAAAATTAAAAATACATTAAACCTGAATAGAAGTTCTGTCTTCTATTGCATTTCACATACCCATTTACGCTATGCACACATAAAAACCGCAGTCTACTTACGAGCGGTAGTGTATCACGTAACCCTAATCCATCCCTTCTGCCAATTTGACACATTTTTCCCCTAAGAAATGATGTCATTCAGTTATGTGTAGGTAACTTTATTTTCTTAAAAAGTAAATTTATTTAATTATTACATTAAATTTATACCACTCTGTCAATTTGGCAGCAAGGGACAAATTAAATTAGAAAAACGAGGGTCATTAACATCCAATCTCTCCAAACATCAATTCCATAAATCCATCCTATCAAAACTCCCAATAGTAAAAAAAAAAAAGAGAATCTTTAACGTCTTATTCAGTTCCATCTAAAATCTCTAAACGCTCAGACTAACAATCCCGTGTGCCTCTGTTCTCTTTCCATGTCTAACCCAGACCAGCTGCCCAGTCTGCCCACGGACATCACGTTCGAGATCTGCACGTCGTCGTCCTCGTCGTCACCACCGCCGCCGCCGTTGACGACGACGAAGTCGACGACGACGACGACCGGCGGCGAGGACAGCTTCAACGAGGACAACAGTGGCGGCGGCGGCACGTTTATCAAGTCCGAGAGGGTGGTCAGTGGGATGCACTTTCTGACCGATCGGGAGGAGGATCGGGGAGATCTGTTGCTGCCGAAGTCCGAGTCCGGGGATACCGAGCCGGAGGTCAGGAAACAGGTTGGTTGGTCCGCTGCTTTTGACACTGCTATGGCAGGCAGTGCACCAGCTGCGCCACGGATGAACACGAGGAAGAGGCGTAGCGTGCCGCGTCCTCGCGGAGATTGCACCAACAGAAACGGACTGACCACGAGGAGACCGCTTCAAAGGCCCGTCCCGCCGCGGATTTGATTCGGGTGCTTTCCATTCGGGTCACGGGGGATCCTCGTGCAGCCGAGGGCATTAGGAAATTTGTTAGACACAAGAGATATTATTAGCGAGGATCGAGATTGGACCCGGTTTATTGTTTCGTCGACCGGGACTTGTTGCACACATTGACGAGAGGGGGGATGATAACTTTGACAGGATTTTCTATGATGGATCAGCTTGATACGGAGTTGGTTACTGTGGGTAAATAAAAATGGGAATATTGGATCGATTAGTGGTGTGAAAAATCGGTTTGAGTATTCGAGTCTAGTGATGGGACTGATACGATACATCTGTGGCAGGTATGGATAAACGCTGCATGTCTGAATTTCCAAAAATTTCAGTTTTTGCGTTAATTGAGCTGTAGAATATAGGATTTAGGCATTCATCAGCGAAACAAAGGCGTGGAAACGAACTTTATATGTACAAACAAATAATGCAATTTAATTGAAGTCTAATATACAATTCCTACGCGTTAGGCAAAACAACGTAAGTCCGTGAATTTTGAAGAATATACTTATTTTCTATAAAATATAACGAACAAAATTATATTCTATATTTTTATTTTACCAGAAATTAACACACTATTACATACAATTCGTACGTACATATGTAACTTGTATGTTACAAAAAACAACGCTATACACAGAAGAATTATGCAAAATGAAAGAAATATACATTTATATCGTAAACAAAAACACAGAAACGTTGCTAATAAGAATTGGTGTTCGGAACTTTAAACGGCAATATCTTGAAAGCGAAAACATGTGACTTGTGGCGTTTCCCTGATAACCACAAACGTATTGATGATAATCAAACAATTCGATACCTAAGTACTCATTGGGAAGCCTCGAAATGCATCGAAATCTTGGATACTCGGTATTAACTTTCCATACTGATGCATTTTGGAGCGATATTAATTCGTACCGATTCTACAGTAACCAAGTAAACATCGATACCATGAACAATAGAATCGAATTTTCTCAAGTATTTTGTGGATATAGGATTTTCTACTTAGTTGCTATAGAAGAGGTATCAATATTTTTGTGAATTATGAAATGTGCTTTCATAGAAGTATCAAATCGGTACTGATATTTTCGTAGATGTATCAAAAGGGTATCGATACTTTCATATAAATATCGAAGGGGCATCGATTCTACTCGATAGCTACGGCTTTGAAACTATTCTGTACCTGATCAAAATTTACGGCCAGCTGATAACATCAATACGGTATCACTCCCAACACTATGCAATTCTTATTGTTTTTAGTTTTATGGAATTGTAATTATTTTTCATTGACGATGATTAGCAGAAATGTTCTAAGGTATATTCACACTCATAGACTCAAGCTTATCGTAATCTCTCCGTAAAAGTTAGAAAATTATTTTATTCAGTTATCGAATGCAATGTTTTGTTACGTTAATCGGTACAACAAATAGTTTCTAGTCAGTTAATACAATAGTCAAGTTTTGTTAAGTTATTTAACCGATATTTATTGAATTAATTCACCAAGACCTGATAAGAATCGGAGTGACGAGTGAAAACGAGGAAATAAACGGTGCTCCGATCAGACAACCGCATCGTTTTATTAAATTAATTAACACGAATAGCAAAATGTTGTGGACACGTGGAACGACATTATCCGAATCGCTGTTTTAAAATATCTGTCGTAGTTACACTTTTCAGAGAACACAAATCATTCCGTTATTAAGACTGGTAGCCGACAAGATAAGCAAGTGTTATCGATGAAGATAAGCGTCGTCATCCAGTACGGTGTGTCGTAGTGAAAATGATTATACTAAACATTGGTATTAGCAAAAAAAAAAAAGAAAATATAAATGATTAGGTGTATTGTATCCAATTAATTAGTTCAAATATAGCTACAATCGTGAAATTCAAATTCATCAATTGTAACAATTTTATTTATGACGGCTAATTTATTGAAAGAGAAAAACAAAACGAAAAGAGAAAAAAAATGAAAGCGTGTGATGTGTTCATAAAGTTTTCCGTTATAGGCGTGTTGTATCACAATATGAATGGACTGTTTGTGACACTTGTTTAATTAGCGTATAAGGAAACGTGTGCTTCGCGGATAACGAACTATTTTCCGTTGTTCTCTTGTTTGTGAATGCGTCTCTGACCATCCCATGTAATTGGATCCTGTGTCAAGGACCTATACATAGATCGGTTTTTATAGCGGCCAGTGCAGGAGTATTTTATTGCCAATAAACTGGAAACTTGTAACGTTGAAGATTTCTTCTGTCACTTTGTGTACCAGCCGAATGGAAAGCACCCGGGGACAAACGTGTTTCAGTTGGGAAAGTAATCCTTCCGTCCTTACGTTCATTTCTTATCTGGTTTGCCTGACGTATCTCCCTTATTTAAAAAGAAAAAAATACCGCCGTTTACTTTTCACGCCGCGGAAGGGTTCGTTGAACCGACCTCTCTCCCGCGCGTACACAGAACAGTTGGAAGCGGATCTGATTTTTACGGTGGCTTATCATGGATGACACTTTTTCTGTCGGTGCACATCCTCCGTTTACTTCACTGCGCCGCCGGGCTGAAAATAGAGACCAGAACTTTTGTTTTTATATAAGTTTAAAGTTGAGACACGTGCTGAAAAAGTTGCTGACAATGTAAATTTAGCATTTAGAGAGAATTATGTAAATCTTAGGACAGTTCCACGTTGATTCGTGAAACTCCAAGCTGGTGATTTTTCATTAGAAAATGAATCGAGAGAAAGGCCAGAAAATGCTATCGACGATAATGTTTTAAGAGATACGTATTATTGAAAATAATCCACTGCAAGCAAGAAAAGAAATAGCGTTGTGGAAACCACACGTGGTTGAAGTTTCGTTTGCAAAAACGCTATTTCATGTGTACCAACCTAATAGAAGCCCATAATTTGCCATGAGGCACGTGAAATGTGTGGTATCCCATCATACAAAAGTCAGCATTCCATGAATGAAATTGAATGAATTTGAGACGTTTAAGTATTAAGTCTTCCATGTTCATTTATAAAATTTATGTGAGATGATAAAGCACAAAATATAATTGGAACAAAAAAGAAAGTACCTAAAACAGTGTTATTAAAAATAATGAAATCTTACATTACACGGTGTGAGAGATGCTTAATACAATAACACAAAACAATGTTCAGTTGGTGGGAAATAAATGACGGATCACAATTTGTATCTTTGGAGAGGGTTACGAGGGTTTATATTATTTTTTCGACATATGAAAATATCTCATGTCCCAAAAAAATCTACTTTCTTGGAACTATAACGGAAGCAAATGCAAAAGCAAATTGCAGTAATCGGTATTTAATTTAAGAATGAACTGACTCGTGAACTAACGATAACGTAAACGTGAATGATTAAGAATTTGGGTGTCGAAGAAATGTATTACGTCGTAGGTTTAACAAAAATTAAATTCAATAGTTTCCTATTGCAGTTTTGCAAAAAATTTTGTTTTCGTGTTCTACAAAAAACAGGAAACAAAGTGTCTAATAGTTGCGTCATATTTTCTAGGCTACCCTAATATTAACATATTTATTTCCCGCCAACATAATAACAATAATTTCGGGGCCGAAATTAAAAAGCCGTATGCATTTAAAGTTACATTTGGTGGACAAGATATAGCTTCATAGACATTGTTATTTTACAGTAAATCTAACAGGAATCGAATCTGATCTCTATTATTTCTATATAATAGTTATATTATTCGAGCTCTATTTATTGTCTCAAATTTTTCTAAACAGGATCGTTGTGAAATATAAGAAAGGTTTCCATGATCGTTTGAAGAAAGCTTATAGGTCTGGTATACCTTCTCCATTAATTGTATCCGGGGTTCCACAAACCCCACTCAACTTCCGGAACATTGGCCGAGAGGGTTCAATAATGGGGAAGGGGGTTGGAACAGTGTGACACGCCCGCGAGAACCGTGGTGGGTGCGAGTAACGATGATTGAACGAATGAGAGAGGGAGAGAAAAAACCAAATAAACGTTGTTTTACAAGCTGCTGGAATACCTCATTCAAAACGACGGTTCCGTAGTCTGCAAGTGGTGCGGCGAGGTCCTACCGTCTCGAACCCGTTGGTATAGGCACAAGTACAAGCTCCACGTCTCCACCCAGGTCACCCAGCCGGCGCCGCTCTTCAAGTGCCACAGCTGTAATGCATACTTCAAGTCCCGTAAGGGTTACATCGGTCACCTGAGCTCCCGGCATTCCGACAACGAGAACGACGAGAACAGAGAGGAGCCGGCCAACAAGAAGGCCCGGAAGACCTCCGATGTAAGTCTCTCACCCTCTATCATGTGATCGCTTCGCCGCTCGTACCCTTGCTCCCTCCTTCCATTGCTGTTGAACGATTCGAGTCAGCGAAAGCCTTTCTTCTATTCAAAGATCACCCACGAGACACAATCGAACAGTATTCATAATTGGAATAAACGGAAATTGTAGAATACAGTAAATCGTCGATGAGTGTTCGAAGGTTCCTCGGCAGTGAACATAAATATTTCAGAAACTAATCGCCATATGCGGTTGAAATAAATATCATTGGCTTCAGAATTCCAAGCTCTATCACTAAAAAGAACATTAACCTCATTAAAAAGTTAGCGTTACACCTGAGGACCTCTCTTTGTCAGATATCTCTTTTTCAAGATATAGTTAACAACGGCGAGTAAAGATCGTAGAAGCAAGGCATTCGCCCCTCGCGGAACCATTCCCCCTGTTCGCTTCCATGCGCATCGCTTGGTTCGATCGTTTCGGTGAACTACGGGGCGAGGAAAAAAAAAATGTGAAACGTGCCCCCACAGATCGGGAAAGGGCCGGACTGGGAGCAGCAAAGGGAGAAAGAAGAGAAGCTGGTGGCGGACATTATCGATCGCGTGAAGAGGGAGTGCGAGGCTCAGGGTGAGACGGTGACGAGACGGGGCTACTCCAGGCGATCCACCGTGATGAACAGCTAAGGGCGAGCCCTCGTTAAAGGAACAAAGGGGAATCTGGTGCCATATCATCGTCGTACGATGCTCTCCTCGTGATTCGGCTCGAAGAACGTGCAGGTGCGCGCGCATGGATCGATCCCTGCCGACATTCGATCGCCATATTCGTCTCTATCGGCCGATTACGGGCGGCTCTACGATAAACTAATTAAGGGAATCTCGAGTTTAGAGAGAGAAAGAGAGTCTAAGATCAAACTAGGATTAACTTAACCACATGCAAAATCGGCGGCTCCGTGCTCAATCCGTTCGTTACCGGACATGGTTAGAATCTCGGTCTCTATCACGACGATCGAAGCCCACCCATTCCCCAACCCCCTCTTCCATCGAATCCTGTTGGATATTCTATATATCGGCGTATAATGAATGCGCGTGATCGTCGCGTTAACAATCCGCGTTTACGAGGTTATTACACTCGGTCGGTTCTCCCCCCGTAACGATGTCGGCAGGGTGATCTTCGGTCGCCGGATACGAGGCTCTACAAAACTGTCTAGTCATAACGCACGCGCGGCTACGTATATTTTTTTCGCATCCTAATCGGCCGCGCGGTGGTACATCGGTATGTAAGTATCCGTACGGTATTTGCCCGATAATACGATACACGCGCTCTTTGCGAGTTATAAAACACTTGGGGCCTGGGAGAGCCGCGTCCGCAGCTCCTAACCTACAAACGGGCCGTAGAACACGTTTCGTTCTTCCTCGTCGAAATTCACGATCGTTGGTCGATATCGTTCCTTTGATCTCGGTAGGTTCCGTGGATCTCGATCGCATCAACACGCGAACGGAAGTGCGAATGTTGTTGAATGAAATGTGGTATTTTTGTCGCCGTCACACACGGCGACGGAAATAGTTGCCATTTCGTACACGTCCTAGATTGGCAATGTCGATTGAAAACTGAACTAGCATTGTAATATGGGTTTTATTATGAAACGAACGTCTTAAGAAGAAACTTTTAGATTTGTTCCATTCTTTTTTAATCTTTTCGGCAGAATTGTACGCTTATCCTGAGCTTTTCATGGACCTACGCTACCGTAAAGTTGGGAGTCGTGCTCGATACATTTCAAAATGGCGGAAAGGTATCTTAACGTACCAGTTCAGATTGATCCAACTGTAATCAGGTAAAGCAAAAGATGATTTTAAGGCACATTATACGTAGGTCATGGATATGGGAAATGTTCTTATAGTTGGTGCCGGATACTTAAGGTTTATACAAGCAAAGAATTCGTTCATGTAACAATAAAGTTTTCATTAGGAAGGAACGAATGCTAGGGCCAACTTGGTAAATGGAAATGAAAAAACAGATTACACAAGCATGTGTCGAAATACGAGAAATTGTAAGTGAAGGAAACAATACATATGGGAGATACTAGATCAGGAAATGATGGCTGGTCGTAGAGAATTGGTTTGTATTAGGCCGCCTACATAAAATTCAGAGTA
This sequence comes from Dufourea novaeangliae, assembly GCF_001272555.1. NCBI lineage: Eukaryota > Metazoa > Arthropoda > Insecta > Hymenoptera > Halictidae > Dufourea > Dufourea novaeangliae. The sequence goes on along the minus strand of NW_015374014.1, from coordinate 4,193,960 downwards.
AACTCAAAAAGTGTAACATCTAATTATAAAGAATTGAAAAATTATTTATCGATAAAAATGTGACTTCGGGATATTAACGTACAAACTGAAGAAAAGTGAAAATACTTTGTCTGTTATTTTCGAATTCGAATGAAATACTGAATAATATTGCGTCGAGCACGACTTACTCATACGCCACTCGTTCATTTCATAATTTATTAGTCGATTTTGATAGCCTGATACTGGAGGTACTAGAGGTACTATCTCTATGATTCGGAAGAAAAAGGTTCATCAGTGGACCGAACAGTTTAGAGTGAGATTTCCTATCAGCATCAGACGTAAGCATCTACGACTATTAGACGAAGTGCGACGTATATGCATTTCTAATTTTATTTAATCGTGTTTCAGACATTACGTATAACGATATCTCCTCTTAAAGTAACCGTTAAGACATTAACGCACATGTTTGGTGGTGATACGAAGTGCCACCTTTAGAAAACAACAGGAATTGATTCCTGTTCTAAGTGGCCAATCAGCTGTTCGTCTTTCACTTACGCTCAACATTATCAGGAATATTCTATAACGATCCTCTATTAAGAAATTCAAAACACAATTCGCCTATGGGACGGAAAATCGGCCCTGCCATTCTAGGATAGACACGAACGCAGGCCATTAATGTGAATAGAGTTGCGATTCAAGCCTGAAAGGCTCTCTCAAAGAGAGAAACAGAGAATCCAGTGCCAAATATGTATCTTCCCAAGCCTAGGACATCTCGTTGCGTACAAAAACACGCGGAACGTTCACTATGATACGCGATGAGAGCCATCGTTTGCTCAACAGTGCAACCGTACTACTTCCTTCGATTATGTTCGTTCACTTTTTTGTTATGCTCGACCGTGTGCAGATGTCGCGAGTTTTACCGTGGCTCGTGCACACGAGTGCGGCGTCATCTCTTCGTGGAAACGCGTCATTGAGCAGTTCAGCGCGCGTGAACGTCACGGCGCACGTGAAATCCATAGAAATTATGTCGCTATACGGGTATTGATGCATTTAAATCGCGTGGGTGACGTTCACGGATCTGCCACGACGGTTTTAAATTAAAACCGTATGGACACTTTGGACAGTAAAAGTAACAGTGAGATTTTTCTTTTTATTTAAACCCACCATTACAACTACCTATCGTTCTGAATTATCTGTTATTCTACGTTAATAACTTTAAAAGACTGGGAATTATATTTATTTTTCTGAATGTTTCTCAATAACATGGTAGAAACGAGGAATAAAGGGAAACATATGTTGCATAAGTATTCATTGTAGATAGTTGTATTTCCGAGGGCTGACATCATTCGTTGTTATTCTTCTCTTAACGAGAGAAATTTCTATGATGTCCCGGGCAATTTATTTCGCATCGTGCACTAGATACACGGGAAACGGTACTCGCGCATCTGTCACGCTCGAGCAAGTTAGTTGGGCACGAACTAGTGTCGCTAGAGAGACGGTAGATAGATCGATAAAATAGATAAAAAAAAATATATATCTACGCGTACACGAGGTACGAATAAATAAAATATAATGCACGTTGTCGGTAATCGACGCGGCGGCAGCATTGTATGTATTAATCTTGCTGAATATTCCAAGAAAGTCTGTCCATTTTTTCGAATGTCTCGAAAGTATTTTAATCTCTACTTTATTGTTGCGTGCCGTGGCGGCGCAACGGCAGAAGAACGAACTGCGTTTATCTCGGATTTTAAATTTACGATTACAATTTAGAGTAGACCGTGCGCGGACGCTGTTATACAGATACGTCGCGCACGTAAACTGACTAGTCGTTAAGTTCGGTGCTAATCAAGAAAGGTATGAACTCCGTATGCCTTTTTATTACGAATACGATTGCATCAATTATTTTTCGGAACGAGAGAGAAAGAAAGAGAGAGAATAGAGGTTTAACCCTTTGGAGGAATTGCCAACGATGGGTCATGTGGTGATAAAACATGAGAACTGCGAGTCAAGTTCGTTAAAACGTGATATTTTGTGTCTAATATTTTAATTAAAAATACAGTCAAACGAGATGTACACGTGACCATAGCAGGCTTGGTATTATTGGGATAATATATTTTAAAAAATTAGCATTAAAATCAATTAGTATGTTATTTAATTAACTCTTATTTTTTAATATCTGTACGATATGTTTTCTGGTTCCGGATTAAACGATTTTTTGTAAAAAAAGTTTGCAAATCATTTTACTCTTAATTCCGTGCAACGAAGGATTAGATGGAACCTAACATATTTTCTGGACGCTATTAATGAAAGAATTCAGCAAAAGCTGTCCTTTTACCAGAAATTAATGTGTACTTCTAGTCGTAGCCAGGGAGGGCAGGGATGGCCTTGTCCCCTCCTCCTCCTGGACGGAAAAAAGTGGTTTTTGCACTATTCTACAAAAAAATAATTGAATTTTGCCCCCCACGTTCACCCCTAGAAGACAAAAATTGGATCTTGGCCCCCTTCCTGGGTGCACTAAAAACTTCTAATTATCATTTCCTATATTACCCATTGGTATGGAAACTAGTTGCCATAATTTTTTACATATCAAGATATGTACTTGAATAGAATATTTAAATCTGAAAATTGTCTGTCGCTTTGTAAGGTAGAAATGTAATTACTTTCAGATATTTTTTATGCAGTTGCTTTTTCTCAGATATTGTTAAGCTAGAAATAATAAAATAATTTCAATGATTTATTATTCCAAGTATTACTCTTTAGTTGGCAGTTTAAACAATGTACCAAGCCTGGTTCATAACTATATAACGCGAAAACGTCACGCGCGTTACCTAATCTCCAAAGGGCTAATCAAAAGAGGACAACTCTCTTCTGACATTGTGCGACGGATTTTACACGTAATTATCTACAGACGCGTACTTGCAGGCGGACCTCTGCGCGTATACTATATTTCTAATCCTACGTGCGCAGAATAAGAAGACTGCGGATATGCATACGAGTTCACGGTTTTAGAGGTGAAGGTTCAAGAATGGACGTCAAAAGGAAACTTACTATCTTCGCTAACCCCTTAACTGCGGATGGTCTGTAAGAACATGCAACAATGTGTAAAATACAGATCTTTTATCTTTCACTCTATGTTTAAGCGAGATACATCGTGAATAAACGAGATAAAATTTCAGGTCACACAACGTCCCCTGTTTCGTATCGATGTGTCAACGATTAACTTCAAAAAAAATTTTCATTTGCTTCACTGTATCATCACGATAGTTTTACCAACAGATTAGAGAAAATTTCCCGTTGAAAATACGTTCTAACATGATATTCCTTGAATAATTTTTTGCAATACAAAATGTACGATTCTTTTACACCAAACCACGTTACATAATTCAAAATGGTCCGAATGACGTCGAGTTCGATCTAATTTTCATCGGGAGAACCTGAATAACGTTATTGGTGACGTTTTGTAAGAAAATATAATGAAAGTTTAAATTTTTATTAGCTTGTGACTCGATCGGAAATTACATGGTTGTGCGATCCTCGATCGCGAGCAACTCTGAAGGGTAAGCAAGGTTAGTCTACCATCATAGACGGTTTCCGCAGTTAAACGGTTAATGCCTTTATTAAACTGAAAGGACCCTGAAGGAATGATGAAATTTTAATGTCACACTCCTTTCACTGTTGTTTCTCAAACCACGTTCATGCGTAACACGAACGCGTACGATCCGTGGTCTTATAATCAGATTTACATGCACGCATTTCGACGCGATTGTATACGAGCAGAGGGTGTTAATCGACTAGTGTCGGGCGAAAATAAAAAAAACAAGAGCTACACTTTTCGTCTTCGTTCCTCTCCCATTTGGGACGAAGAATACGGGTTCTTCCACATTCTCGAACGCGCATTAACATGTTCCTTTAATGAAATCGTGGTGTAATTCGACCGTGCGAACGTTTTATCATACCATCCCGACGATAACATGTTAATGTTTTATTAATTCAAGTTTCCAGCTACATTGATCGATCATTCGTGTAACGCTCGAAGCGTGCAAAATTTAACACGAACCTTCAGGTATACTCGAGAGGGAAAGACTAAAGTTGCAACGTTTTAAGAAGAAAAACAGAACTACGCGCAGGTCGCGCCACGGTTTGAAAAAAACAAAACACATTTTCTGTAATCCGAACTCGCCCCATTAGAAGTAAGAAGCGCAACGGAAACGATCACCTGTGACAAAAAATGGGAGTCGCTGATGTCTTTATTGGCGAGCTCTGTGACGCCTCTTCGCGTGCTTTGTGCCAATCGCGAGCATTCAAGCCCGCCCAAAGATCTTTACACGGACCTTACACGATGAATAATATGGTTAATATTAACAAACACTGTCGATAGTACTGATTATGTGTGGTCAGTAGCGATAGACTGACGTTTATGAATGACGCTGATCGATATATCGTGATCCTCGGACAACGATATCGCTGAATGGATGGTATATTGACAGCAATTGTATATTGTTGAACAATGTACATAAAAAACAAAACAAAGAAAAGTCAACGGTTTTTTTTTTGGTAAACAGTGCATGTTCAAATTTTACGCTAAAGGATCAACACATGAGATCAATGTGTCATAAACACTAACAATGAGCCGAAATATTGACAGTAATAATGATATCGCAAGGTCGCGACGATTATGTTGAGTGCTGTCAGTATCGTTGGATCAGTTTTACCGTATCGTATCCTAAGTCTATGGAGTTATCGATCAGTGTCATCGACCATGTGTAGGGTTCGCTTCAGATCTTTCCGCTTGTGTAGCTGTTCCTTTCCAACATGAATAATAATAGGTCCAAAGAACGTATACGATCCGTTTGGAAAATTAATCAGCGGTAATAAAATTCACGAAAGGGTGATGTTTAATTCGTACACGCGATAACGTTGCGTAAACCTGTTTCGTGTACTATACGATCCTGCTTATACACTCGTCTGCCTTCACAGTAACAGGTACGAACCTTCCATTATCAATCGTCTTCCTCGTGATTATGTTACTTTGTACACGATACATGGCGGCGTATAAATGTATAATGACATACGGACTGCGGATTTTTATGCAAATATGGAATTTTTATAGACTAATTCAGAGAAAATTGAAAAGAACAGTAGTTAACAGTTTATGTACTCTGTTCAGACTTCATCGGATTCCAGGTAATAAAGGAACCTCGTAAAACTATATGGATTTTCTTACTACATTGAGTTGTCGACAATCATATACGCTATATATGCATAAAATCTACAGTCTAATGATATACAGGGTGTTTCCAAAAGAGTGTTAAAAAACTTGCAAACGCACCCTATACCTGAAACTAACAAATAAGATCCACTATTTTATTTCCACAATAACAGCTGATTTAGATTCTCGATCATCGGATATAAATCCTCTCGACATTTATTTGTCGGGTTATTTGAAGTCAGTTATACACTCGGTGGCCAGTGGACACTGTCGAGGATTTACGAATGCACGGTCAGAATACATACCACAGGATCAGAAATACGCTGAATATTCTGAGACCTATAAGACGATCAGTAATATAAATTTTGAGAGGTTATGTGATGACTTGTACAAGTTAAAATTAAATCGGCTATATTCCCGAAATCTATTAGTTTCGAAGTATAGAATACGCCCTCATAGTTTACAATGCCGTTTTGGATTGCACTCTGTATAGAAACTTTTAAGTATTTGTATAAATAATTTGTAGTTTGTTCCCCTTTAGCATCGCGTAAGTTAACAACTAAAGTGACCTTTTTCTTCCGGAAACGAGACAAAAAGAAGATGGTGTGTAACATCAATCAGTGAGGTCGTTTTAGATGCGATAGATAGGGACGCGAAATTTATTCGATCATTCCGTCAGACCGCGTTTTCATTGATAACAGGCTTCCTTCGTTTTATGACCGACAGAACGATCGTTAATACCGACGGAAATTACAAGATGTGTGAGGGGGGGGGGCAGGAAGACGAAAGAGTGGCTCGCCCTGACGTATTTCAATCTTCCGTATTGAATCTTAAGTGTTACTAATCGTAAGATCGTAAGGCTGACCTCCTATGTCTGATGTGACGATTCAAGTTGAGAGTACTCGAGGAGATAAATTATTTATTTGTTTACGATAACGAGGCCGTTTTGCGAATTGTAATTTCGGGCGTCTCGCGCTAACTCAAAAGACTATCATTGTATATACAGTGACAGCGACCGCCTGAAGGTGCGATCCCGTCTAAAAGTGCACGAACTCCACAAGTACGTATGTACTATACGATTAAAACAAAATAAAAAAAAAGAGAGAGTGGAAAATAATTACAACATACCATAGTACTTACGATCACGCTAATCACCCAAGCGATTAGCAAACGTTACAACTAACGAAATCGAGCGTATTGTGCATTATATGTCGGGAAAGAAATAAAATCAAAATGAACCGATTAACTCCGTCTCCTGTCATTTACACCTGATCAATTTCTACAGATATGTCAAACTATAGACACTGTATATATTATCATTTAACGTATATCTTAAATGCTGTGCGTGTACCGCCGTGTATATTGTTGGACCAGATCTCGTATTTAATGAAACTGAAAAATATTATTACGATTATTGTGTATCCAATAAAATACTACTCCCAATCAAAAAAACTTGAGAGATGAAACAGTATTTCTCTAAATTGTTCTATTCCGCATAGAAAATGTTAAAATAATATTTACAAATTATTTAGAAAAACTGAAAAACTTAAAAAATAATAAATAACGATAAATATGTCGGTTCGGCATAAGAGTTTATTACAAGGAAATATTTATCGGTAACGGTTAAATAATTTAGAAATAAATATTTCACCGCTGTTTAGCAGTAACGATTTTGCCATAAAGGGAGATAATGATGTAGGTGATCCTAAACTTTTAGTCTATAGTCTATTTACGAACATCTAACAAATCTCTAAAAATTTCGAATATTCCCGCGCTTTCGAAGATATCAGTTCCTAGGAACCATCGTAGATGGCGGAACAATGCGCCTCGACAAGAACCGAGTTAGTCTACTGGTTAAACGCATTCGCCATGTTCTGTTTACAGTGTTACTCTGGTCGCGTCCATCATCGTTTCTAAGTAGTTACGCTCGTTTCCACGCTTCAGTTCAAAATTATTATGTCCTGCACGACTCGCTGGTGATGTTCGTAGACGTGGTGGGTTCGCGTATTTACGAGGGCTACTTCGCGTGACGATTGATCTCGGAAGTGGCGACCGGGCGGCGGTGAGAAACGATGATTCTGTGTTACACGACGGTCTACGGGCTTCTGGTGGCGGCCGTGCTCGGTGTCAATGCTCTTCACGCGAAAGATCCGTTGGCACATCACGGTAGATGCGAGCCGATCACGATTAATCTGTGCATGAACATACCGTACAACGAGACGATTATGCCGAATTTAATGAATCACCAGAAACAAGAAGACGCCGGGCAAGAGGTGCATCAGTTCGCGCCCCTGATCAAGATGAAGTGCAGTCCCGACCTTCGTTTCTTTCTATGCACCGTTTACGCGCCCGTGTGCACTATTATTGACAAAGCCATACCCCCGTGCAAATCGTTGTGCGAGAGTGCCCGTGCGGGCTGCGAACGATTAATGAACAGCTTCGGTTTCGCTTGGCCGGATAATCTCGATTGTTCGAAACTGCCCGAAAACGGCGGCCCCGAGCTTTGCGTTGGTCACAACGAAACCACAAGCCCGCAACCCTCGGCACCGGTCTATCCGCCGCCACGGAGGCCCGTGGCTGAATTTCAACCGTCCTGGACAGGACGACCGAAATCGTTCGGCAACGGGTTCATGGTCGGCGCGAGGGACTTCGGGTTCGTCTGCCCCCTGCAATTCAAGGTTCCAAAGGAACTCGGTTACTCGTTGAAGGTCGGCAATAAAGAGGAGCGTCACTGCGGGGCACCTTGCGACGGAATGTTCTTTAACCCGAGTCAACGACAATTTTCGAGAGTCTGGGTCGGCAGCTGGGCATCCGTTTGCGCGGCTTCTTGCTTTTTCACCTTCTTGACATTTCTCATTGACACCGATAGGTTCAGGTAAGAAAAACGCCCGAATACCATTCAGTTTGATGTGATGACTGATCAACTCGACTTCCTTCAAAATTCTCGGCTTCAATGTCTTTGCACATTTATTTTAAAGTATTATATATGTTGTCAATACAGTTGAGTCCGTTTATAGCGACATTCAAGGGACAGAGAAATTACGTCGCTGTAAACGAATGTTGTTATAAGCAGATTGAAAATATATATAAAGTAATGTGTATGGGAACTTAGAGAGCAAGTCTGATGCAATATGCGGTCTGTTGTTATAAGCTGTGTCGTAATAACCGGACTACACTGTATATGTGAAATGTCAACAGTTTTCAGTAATTTTTAATGCATACACTTGACCAGTTTAACTTCTCATAGGCTCGTATGTAATAAGCAGACTGTGGTAAGTCTTGCAAACATAAATTTTTACAGATTAAATCATAGAAACTAGAATCAAACAAATTTATTTACTACATTATGGGTTCTATCAAGTTCTAACAATCAGTAAAATAAAAACTTACTATTAAATTAAACTATTAAACTGCTTATATAGATCTTTTGACAATCATACATGGCATAAGTATATTCTTTAAGTCTAATGTGAAATAGATATTCATGTCAGACTTTAATTATGAATGATTGTCTTCTTAATAATCAGTCTTAACTTTTCCTATGTGAAGAAAACAATATAAACTTTTAAAAAAAATAGTGTGTGTTTAAAATCATTATTTAGAGCAATAAAAAGTCATTGAAGAAATTGTTCGAGAAATTGTATAATCTAAAATTTGCTCCTATGGGTGATTTAGCAAGACTAGTTACATAAAATATAATTTCTTATACATAATCATGTTTAGTAATATTACTCTGAATGTTACTAAGAATAATATTTTATCTTACAGGTATCCAGAAAGACCAATTATCTTCTTGTCAGTTTGTTACCTCATGGTAGCACTGGCATATGTAATTGGTTGGGCAGCTGGTAATTCAATTGCATGTAGAGAACCTTTTCCACCCCCTTTAGAAAGAATTGAAATGAAATCAACTATAACACAGGGTACTAAACACGAACTGTGTACAGTACTGTTTATGGTGCTTTACTTCTTTGGGATGGCATCCAGTATATGGTGGGTCATCCTAACATTGACATGGTTCCTAGCTGCTGGTTTGAAATGGGGCCACGAAGCAATAGAAGCTAATTCACAATACTTTCATTTGGCTGCTTGGGCAGCACCAGCAATAAAAACAGTTACCATTCTTGCATTGGGAAATGTAGAAGGTTAGTTATCAAATGATTTAATTATACAATATTGTAACGGCTATTATATTATGTAATTAACGTTATTGTATTGATCCTTGTAGGAGATATATTATCTGGTGTCTGTTATGTGGGACTTTCGAACATGGAAGCTTTACGTGGGTTTGTCCTGGCTCCTTTGTGTGTCTACCTTATCCTTGGAACTGCCTTCCTATTAGCTGGTTTTGTTTCACTATTCCGTATTCGTACGGTGATGAAACATGACGGTACAAAGACTGATAAATTAGAGAAATTAATGATTCGTATCGGCATATTTTCTGTACTATACATAGTTCCTGCGCTAATTGTCATTGCTTGCTTGTTTTATGAGCAAGCGTACTACGATCAATGGATGTTGACGTGGAATATGGAGATGTGTTCCAGACCAGAATCACAGACATTGTATTCTCTGCCATGCCCTGTTGGCGAACGTACTCGCGACGTTGGGAGACGAGCAGACTTCGAAGTTTTCATGATAAAATATTTAATGGCTATGATTGTTGGTATAACAAGTAGCTTCTGGGTATGGTCGAGTAAAACGCTAACCAGTTGGCGACAGTTTTTTAATCATATCAAAGGACGTCGCGCAGAAGCGTATGTTTAAAGACTCATAATTCCATACAACAGAACTTGTAAAGTTTTGTCTGTTTTAATCATCACATCACATCATTGATATTTCATTTGGATGATAATCCACCAAACTAATTCATAACAATATATATTTCATCGCAGCTGATAATATTTAAAGAATTTATATACTAAGTTTGACTTACTGAAAACAGATCTGACTAGAAAGATACTCATTTTTATATTCTTTTTTTTTTTCTTTTATCAGTGCATGAGAAACAACAATGAGAAATACAGAAATATGGCGTGCCAAAATACTTTTTTTATTATTGAGACGGTTGTATGTTTGTTTAAGCTATTTGCGAACTTTTCCATTGTATTTTTATGAAAATTGTGTAAGGACTGTATAAAATGTTAAAACTAATCGTCGATTAGTTTACAAGTATTATTAGACAAAGTCTGCATTATATTTTAAGTAATGTACTCTTCTCTTATATGTTAACAGAATTCACGACTAATGTCATATTGTTTACATTAAGTTGAAAATGCTCAAACTGTTTGCAGACAAAGTGTTCAAAGATATAAGTGTACTTTACTACTATGCACAAAACGAATGGCTGCTACTGAAGTCCATTGTCTTTTCAAACCTTCCATTTTGGGTTTGATCGATAGATCATGAACAATTACGCTTACTAATCTCGCGAACGATTTTTATATTTCTATAAAACCGCTTTTAGAGATATTTTATATTTGAAGACTCAGACAAACTTCTGAAAGTTTTTCTTATCTAATCGTGAAAAATCTTTTGATATTTTTCCATTTGTAATGAAAGTCTATAAATCTTATCTTCATAAGCTATAATCGAGGCAAGCAAATCTTCAAAAAAATGTAAAATTGACTTGTAAGACATATGCTATAGTTTAACTAAATTGTATATACTTATATGCATTAACTTTAGTATGTATTATAATATATTTTTAAAAAGTTATGTACATATATATGTCCGCCAAGGAATTGGCATTTTTGTAAGTTTCCTATGCGTAATCAAACTAATTCTAGCGACTCGTTAAATCAGATACACACGGGCCATTTGAATCGAGGCTACTCGGTAACGACTCGCAAACCGGGTGCAATTATTGTTCCAATATCAATGATCAATTCGTCCATTGAAACTGTCGAGCTTTTGTGTCTGTTATGTATTTACGGTGGTCATTAAAAAAATGAAGAATTTTGTAATTAAACTAACCGTAAATACATCATAGTAGGTGCGCAACTATCATACATGAAATATACGTGACGTTGTGTAAAGTAACTATACTATTATATTCTTTATATACTAAACCGGAATATATACATACAAACAGTTCATACATGGTATATTTATTTAATCGAATTATGTTCGTTTACAAATACATAATTATAAGATGAATGTACAGTATAAACTGTGTAACAGAATATTAGTAACAATTGTAACGAATAGTTCAACTGGATTCCGTTGCTTTTATCTTCGGCGATTTAAGAATCCCCATTTTTCGTAATTTTTTTACGAGAAACGGTGTTACCGCTAATGTGATCGATATTCGTATGGGCGCCAAAAGCTTGTGAACGGTGTATGCCAACAAGAAGCTCGACGAATTACTTAATACTTTTTCCAGTTGCTCATTTCCCTCGACAAAATATTTCGCAAGAGGTGTTAAGTCTAGTCCACTGAAAAATCAGTAAACACTTTTAAGTATATTTAATTATAAAATAATATTTAAATTCCGACAATAATTTCCCAAATTTTTGTTTAAAATTATAAAACAGTCAAACATAACTTTCTGTAAATATTTAATACATTCAGAATGGCAAGATTCATGGTATGATTTTTCATTTAAAAAGTCGATTTATATAATCTACGAAAAAATTAAAAGTGAAAATAATAATTATTAACAAGAAAAATTAGTTACAAAAGCAGCTGTCGTTCTGAATCTGTCGAACTTTCTGTTAAGTATAAAGTGATATAAAATAACAATCAGATCCATCGCAAAACTAACCTAATTACAGCTGTATAACATGCACCAAGAGATATCAACGAGATGCCTATGTGAAACACAATAACAGTCCTTCCGTAATCCTTTATCAAAATTTTAAATTTTTCTTTCTTTGATAAATCTACAGCTTGTTTTTCTTTACCGGTACCTTCCTTTGTACTTTGCAGCTGTTCAGACGTACGTGTTGAAAACCTCATATTGAAGATATAATTTGGTTGATACAATTTTCGCAAAAATGTGGTCGTTGCGGTGACCTGACTTGCGGGACCTGAGCGACAAATTACAATTTCCACACTGTTTACATTATCGGTAGTAAAGCGAATTTATCTTCAGCATGCTCTGATAAGTTTTGGAATATCATACATTATCAAAAATCAACCAACTTCATTGTTCTCATTAATAAAAACACCTAACGATGATAAGTAAACACGAATCATACAATACTGAAAATCTAAAGTCAGGATATATTTTTCAAAGAAACAAATACAAATACGAATTCTTAATTCGTTCATTCCCCAACCACGAGTAAAAATAACTATTTTCCTTGATAATTCTGTTCATACGTATCATATTGACGACTACAGAAAATATCCAGTGGCTTTATATTTCTACCAATTTTTACTAACCACTTGTGTCCGCCTGTAATTTTGGTAAACAAACACTTCGGTAATGAGACTTCTGCATGTCCTCGGCAATATATTTTCCATCTCTGGCCCACTGGCCACCTGGCATGTTTAAATGTGTAGACTTTCCACTGGAGGAAAACGGTTTTGGTACGTTACTTTGCATCGTGCCATTTAAACTAACCGCGCCAAAGCAATCGTACGAGTCTACGTGTGAGTCGCTACAGGTTGTTGGGATGCTAGCATGTTCGGCGGTTGTTTTTGTTAATTGTTCCGAGAAGAACGTTCTGCAATCAGCATTCTTGCCATAGATTAGTACCGGTGCGGCGATATCTCGTGATCTTTCAGGAGTAAAGCGACCAGTCTCATTTGCAAATATTTCAGAAACGTTCGAGGGAAGCGGTAGAGTGGGTGGATCGGGATAACGCCGAACACTCGTCACGTGAAGAGCTTTTATACGACTCTGATGCACCGCTGCGTACCGCGTACACTGTGTTTCCCCCAAAGAGGCATTTGCTGAAAAAAGGAAAATGTCTTCTATTCAAATAACTGTTCAAATTCATTTTATGAACTGAATTGAAACAGTAGACGATTGTGTATATATTCTTGTTAGAAATACAACAATACTTAAAGGCTTCCCTTAAAAAGTTAGAATTGTTGACTGTGTATCCGCCTATACGTAAATGCAATAAGATACAGGATTAACTTTTTTAATCATACTCTGTGTAAGAAGTTAAACTGCCCCCTCCAATAATCTCCATTTGAGGAAATTATAGAATCAACTGATAAATCAAATCGTGGGACTTGTGACTTGTTAAAATGGATTCCGAAATTTGTTTACATAATGCCCACACTAGTCACGAATAAGTATTTTTTTTTTATGCAATGAAATGTACGGCACGTTACTATCGCGTTTAATAATATTGCGCATTGATAAAAGAATACTGTCGCTTCAATGACTTACGTGTAAAGAATACTCCGTGCGTCATAATGTTAGAAAATATACTTTTACTGTTCTGTAGTAAGAACTATATAATGTTTAAAGGATTATTGATGTGCATTTATGTTTTTTTAATGTATATAATATAAAAATTGTTTCATCAATATAAGAAAAAAGTGACAAAGATTCAATCTGTCACTAAACAAAACGTGATTTGACATTTTGTCGAAAAAGGATTTAATGCAGTCGACATAGTTTTGTAAATAGACGATAATATTCATAGACATTAATATCTACGTTCAAATACGTTATATACTAATAAATCGGAAGAGCTACTGATACGTGATAACGCCATCGTAGAAATTTCACAGCACTTATTAACCAGTTGTTTCGCTGTCACATGACATCCGCACACTGCTTAAGCTGCTTTATATAGACACGTATAAAATTCAAGGAATGGACAAAATTATACAATGTATGTTTTGAAAACAAACCGGATATTCAAAATAACCCCTTACCACATTCACTGTGAGACCACCTAACCTAGGAACACTCTGACATTTATATCTTTCACAAGCTTGTGTAACATGTATGTCTCGATATTCACACACACGTCAACAAAATTGTCGTAGTTAAAGAAATGTCATTCAAACCGGTTAATTATGCGTGTAGGAAACAAATCTGCAAGTTTAAACGTGATATAAACGTTGCACAGCGTTACTGCTGACTCAACTAGAGATGGCGTGCAAAATCACTAACGGTGATTTATCACAGTGATCGCCGAATCACGATCACGGTCATGATTTAACTTCATTCGCGACCGTGATTGCAATTTTTTTATCTTGTGTGAATTGCTCACTGCGATCGTAAGTCCTTGATGTTTAAACAGAAAAACGTATTTAATATGATTTTACGATGAATTACATTACTATTCGTGCTTGTAAAAATCAGTAGAAGAAATAAGAAATTCTAAAAGAATGATTTGCTAGGTAACATGTAAATTATAATTTATAATCATTAATTTATTTATTCTTCATTGTTTCTAATTATTCCTTCACTGTATACGATATAACCACCGACTAGGTATAGAATACACCTATCATCCAATGTTTTTTTCTGTCCCACGTTCATATGTTATTATTTTAGTGTCAGTACCCGACGTTATCGATAAAGCATGAATTCTGTGTATTATTAACACAAATGAAGTGTTATATATTTCATTTATATTGCGTGTACCTATAATCTATAATCTATATGATTTGACGGGAATAAAAATATCCGATACTTCATTTAAGGTCCACCGGGGGTCTCTGGCGCCACCGGTGGGGGTTCTATGACCCCACGATCTCGCCACACACGGTCGGTGGCGCCACCTGCGGGGTTCTGTGACCCCACCTTCCCACCACACGGGGTTTCTGGCGCCACCTGTGGGGGTTCTGTGAGCCCTCGTTCTCCCTATACGGTGTCTTGGCGTTTCCACCGGGGGGTTCTATGACCCCACGTTATCACCACACGAGGTCTCTGGCGCCTCCGCCGGGGGTTCTATGACCCCACGATCCAACACACAGGGTCTCTTATGTATAAGTTGTCATTCATGTAATTTTTAGAATATTGATATTAATTTATGAACCGAGATTATGGTTTCACAAGTTCCGAGGTTGTTGATACAAAAATAAATTAAAATATCATTTTTATTAAGAATATTAATTACGTGCTTATTATTGTACATATTTATACAGATTTCTTTAAGAAGAAATGAAGTAATAGGAATTAGGAGGAAGGTGGTAATGGGATTAATGAACAACCCATATATATGATTTGACTGTTTGTTATTGAAAATATCGTACGAAAATATACAATTTACAATAGTATTTCTATAAATTTAACAACAATTGCCTTAAGTACTACTTACATACATGATTTTACAATATATTTATAATAAAATTTGTATAGATTCAATAAAAGTGCCTTTAGATATTTATTTTACTTAAATCCTACTTATCTATATGATTTTACAATATACTTATAATGATATTTATATAAATTCAGAAAAAGTAGGCTTAGATATTATTCAGGCTTATAAAATATTGTAACTTATATGCCGCAAATAATTCCCTCCTCTATAATGTGTAAATCTTCCGTACGATCTTCAAAGCTTCATAATGGTTTTATAAAAGTTGTCGCCGAAATTTTCATTCCTGGGAACGTACGATAGATGTGCATAATGAATTGCAGATTCCTCTACCCGTTTCAATCTGTTGTAATTAAATACATGTGAGTGACAAGAGAGTGAACAATAGTGAAATGACCACTGCTATGTGCCACACGTTGCACGCCGTTGCGCGCCACTTAGTTGGTGGCCGCTGAGTTACCCATCACTGCTGCGAATGCTGCAATAAACGAGCTTTTACTGTAAGTATATTTTTATACCCCATCTGTGTTAAAACTATCACTGTGGTGTTCTTTATGCATCTATTTTATCCTGTAAAACCTCATAATTTTTGCGTTTTATGTTTTTTGAACAAATGTTCATTTCATGGATACAGAAATGTTATAAGAATAGTATTTCGTAGATAAACGAAAAATTGTACAATGAAAGTGTGGGAGGAAATAATGAAAAGACAAGATGTACGATTAAAAACTTTATTTTATTTTGGTTTGCTTCGTAATTGGGAAAAATATATATAATGTTGCGTGTACCTGTAGGAACTTTGGACTACAGATTATGTCTGGGACAGTTGTCGTTTGGGTAACATGCTAATTTAAAAAAAAAAGTGAACTTAGATCGTGTCAATACGTTACCAACGAACAAGTGAAAGAGATGAAGAGAAAAAAGAAATAGCTTAAACCTACGCTAAGGCTAACGTCTCGTTAATTCTAGATTTACACGTTGGTAACAAATATGGTATAAAATATGGTATTCGGTATGTATTTTACGTGCCTCTCTTGAACGAACGACAAAAATACATGAAGGCTGAGTGTCGTGTATATCTCGCACTGTGGTCGTCAAATGCGACGTCGTTTTACCATAATGTATACAGGTTTTTCTTAGAAAAAAGAAACAAAAGAGAGAAACAAAAGGGCGGGATTATAAAAACACTCGAGTAATCTAGAACTTAGATTTTTTCAGAATATAAAACTGACCATGAAACGAATCTTACGCATGGCAGACGTTTAACCAACTTTTCTTTTTTTTTGTTTAATCTGACGCTGAACAACCCTGCTAACATGTATAAAATTCTGTACAGCATCGCGAGATATAGCTTTGTGCTTTCTTCCTTGTTACAAGCGTACACATCAACTATTTCTGTTCTGCTTTCTATCTTCCTTCTTTTCTTCGTTTGGAAAAAGTTGGAAACTCTCGACTAGCGGACATTGTACGTCAAACATAAATTAAAGTCTAAAAAAAAAAAACGTATCCAATATATGAAGTTCTTACGAATGTTTATATTCGACATGAATTAATGTATAATTAGAAATCCCTCGAACAATTCGTCCTTTGGAAGATACACGTTAAATGCTTAATTTCAGCAGGGTTAATACTCTTCTCTCTTTCTCTCTCTCTCTCTCTAACTCTCTCTCCCTCTCTGTCTATTGGTCTCAGTGAAAACTCTCGATCGTTCTGTACTGATAATGAATAAAAGCAACGCGCGGTGATTACAGTGAAGCAACGACCGTATTAACTCAAACTCTGATCTTCTGCACATCGAACTGCCCGAAGTTAGACGCGTTTCGCGCTTTTTACTTGGCGATCCACCCATTAACGAAATAAAACTTATTTTGGCATTCCTTTCATCTTATCGTACTCAATACGTGTTATATTCTTGGCCATTCATTTTTGACTAGATTTATTCTCAGTTGAATAGGTATTTCACTCGATATCGCGAGTACGAGGTTTTGGATCGATGTACGTTCCCCTTTTTAGCCAGAACAAACTTCTGAGTGTTCGTCCCAAGCAGCCACCTGAAAGGAATAATTAATAACGTTCGGATAATCCATATAAATCATTTGTCATATTCAACGAACGCTGATTTTATAAATAATCGATCTAAATGTGTAGTCCAATAAGTGTAATACATTTGGAATTTTTGGTCTTACCTGGCATTCGCGGCTGCAATACCATTGATTTCCGCAGCCAGCGCACACGAACTGTGCTGCACGTTCGTGACACCCTTGGCATCGTGGAGGACTGTCCCTGTCTTCTCTGGCATCCCTTCCACCTGAAGAGATGCGTGTCTCTCTATCTTCGATTACTGCTGATTCTTCTTCGACATCGTCCTGCAAATCAAGATTCCAATATATGAGCATGGAGGTTATTAACATTAATAACAAATTAACATTAACAAAAACTAAAGCGAGTCCCTTACCACGTGGATTAAGTTATTCGAGTGAGATTGTACCGGGGTATTGACGACCGGTGTTATGGTTATTTCAGTTCGAGCCTGGAAGCAGAAACAGTAAAATTTTATAACACTGAAACCTACACCGATTTCTATTACAAATAATCATGGTTTTTGTGGAATTGTAAGGTACCTTGGAAGAAGACAGAAGGTCGCTGATAGAAACCGGATTAGAGCCTTGATATGCCTGCAAAAGGTGCTGGGTTGCCGCACTTTGCTGTGGCATAGACGCAGCCGTTGGTGCATTCCTTTCTCTTTCAGGTGCGGTGAGTAATCTAGCTAAAGTAGGTGAAAAAGTTGTAGGTCTCGGAGATTGTGATTTCGTGAGAATTCCGTGGAGCAACGAACAGCTCTGTTGAGGAGGTGTGTTTTGAGGTGCTGGAGATGGTGCGACGGGGTGAAGCGTCACATCCGGATAGTTTTGAGGCGTTTTCACAGGTTCACCTATAAACAGTTGAAGATTTTCAAAATTAACAAGTAGAAAATTTCGAATATCATTAATACAACTTTTTCTTCTTAATTAAATAATTAATACAACTAATTGGGTGTAACTCTGTTGAGGGACAGGAAGAATCACTGGGTCAGTGTGTACAAGAAAGAAAGAGAAAGATTTACATACCTTGTTGTTGACTCAGTTTAGCAAATTGTACTAGCACATCTTTAAAGCTCATGGAATTATTAGGATCGCTCATATTCGGATTGCTTTTACAAGAGTCCGTACTAGATGGCCTTGAGTCAACATTGTGTCCCGTTTCTACCATGGCTCCGCCAGCTCCAAGGCCGACGTTCACCGAATTTCTCATTCTACGACCCCTATAACATAAGAACATCCAACATTGTAAGATTCTTTTTAAAATTACCGTGAATGTCTGTTTCCATACTTCAAAAATTATACATTTGCAGTTGAGAAGATGACGATATAAGTGTGAACATACTTATAGAAGCAGGTAACAAAGAAGTATGGCTATGATGTGCATCATATTCATTGTAATTGGTTTTACCATGTTTCAACTCCTTGTACAAAAGACGAGTAAGGAGTCGAAAGTAACTTATAAAACATTTCCAAAAAAAAAAAAAACTCCCCGATAAATAAGAATAGTAGAGAACGGTGGAGGAAATAATGTACTTATTTAATCATTAATACAAAGATGGTTGTTTGCAGGTTCAGTGTATACTAGAAGAAAGTCAACCAACTTGTGAACCCACCAAACAAGTACGAATAAATTACCTTCGCGGTACTACTTCAGGGTGCCTCAGTCTGTAATCAGCGATGATAGACCTAACATCGACGATGGCACCTTGTCGGCCTTCGCCGATCTGCCTATTTTCCGGGCTGAGCGCCTCAGCCTGTTTCCGGCCATTTTCACCTCCCTGTTTTGGGGGCGTCGATTGTCGCTGGGACGCCTGTTTCCCAGTTTTCTCTTTCTTGAACGCCGGCGAGTCCCGGGAGCTTTCCTCCGGCAGTTCCTCTTTCGAGTCGAAGTTCAGTTTCTCTTTGGATACGGGTGTCGTGTTCCCGCTGCTTTCCCATTCCGGGCCGAGCGATAAGCTAGCCGGCGGCAACGTGTCCGCTAACTGTCCATTGCCCTCCATGAATCCCATCACCTGCCGCCTTCTTTCGATTCTCAGGTACGCCTCCTCCTTGAGCTTCCTCATGCTCAGGATTTCATTCCATTCCATTTCTTTGGCACGTGCTAACTCGTCCAGGGCCTACGTGACAACAGACAAGAGAGCGTATTTTGATTAGGCTTCGAATAACTAAATTATACGGTATCAAAAAGAGGAATTGATACATTGGTGACTTTTACTATTAAAATTGACCATATACCGGTTTTATTAAGACATTAATGGGTAGATGTCTTCAGCCGTTGATATTGGGTCGAATGGAAAGTTTTTATTTTTATAGCAGAACGGAAAGTTTTTATATTTATAGATTTATTTAATCAATTACATAATTTCCATTAGACTCTATTACTTTTTTCCACTGTTCCACGAGTTTTCGAATACAATTACCAAAAAATTTGTGTGGCACAGAGACATGTCATCAAAGACGCACGAACATTCCGTTCAACCTAATGTATAAATTACATCGCATGTACGTGTTTTAAGCGGTACAGCGCGGTAGCCATCTTTGTTTCGGTCATGAGAATTAAAACGGTCCACAGAAGCTACGATTTATCGTACAACTAATTGTACAAAATACGTTGCTTCGACAGTTTGAAAGACGGTTGTACGGCATGCTAGAAATCTGTCGGTGTGTCTTTGCAACTTGTCGTATAACTTGAAGTACGATAAATCGCATCGTCTGTAGCTCGTTTACGAGAAGAAGAATCGCCAACAACTGGGGTAGCTTAGCTGGCTAAACTACTTGCTCGCAACTCATCTGCCGATTTCTCTTTTTTATTCTATTTAATACACTCAATGGGCAATTTCCAATAATTGTTCACTTCAACTAGTGCCTATACAGGGTGGGCCGGAAATCATAGTACAACCGGGCACGTGGTGATTCTACCTTAAAAAAGAATAAAATATTTGGGTATAACATTTTCTCATCTGGGACTCCGTTTTCGAGAAACTCGACTTTAATACTTGTTCAACTTGTAAACGA
The DNA here is from genome assembly GCF_001272555.1 of Dufourea novaeangliae. NCBI lineage: Eukaryota > Metazoa > Arthropoda > Insecta > Hymenoptera > Halictidae > Dufourea > Dufourea novaeangliae. Next base: position 4,173,438 of record NW_015374014.1, on the reverse strand, counting down.
ATTAGTACAATTTGCTTGTCATGTATTAGTAGTAAAAATAAATAAAAAAATGAGTAATTAGTAAAAACACTTTGTATTGTTTTATCCACACAATCATCAATGTTTGTAAATACTATCCCGGACAGAGGGACAGCAGTAGTGGCATACACGAGAAGCAAATTGTACTAAATCGTTTACAAGTTGAACAAACTATAAAGTCGATTTTCTCGAAAACGAAGCCCCGGATGAGAAAATGTTATACCAAAATATTTTCTTCTTTTTTAACGTAGAATCACCGCCAGCCCGGTTGTACTACGATTTCTTGTCCACCCTGTATAGGAACGTTCATGGTCGAGAAAACGGACGGTCGATAGGTTAGGAACCAGCAACGAGTGACATTTACCTGCACTTCAGCGCGAAGTTGATCAGCCCTCGCGGCAAGCTCTTCCGCGGTAACTTTCTCACAGCCGACCAGAGAGGTTATGTACTGTTCCCTTTGCTCGATACAGAACTTCTTCGGCGTGGAATTCCCATTCGCGGATAACTGTCCATCGGTGGACTTTCGTTTCCTGCTGTTTCCCTCCGTCTCGGATTTCGCGCAACGCGACGACGTCACGGGCTTCTGCTGTGACGCGTCCCCCGCGGATAGGGTGGTGGTCTTAGTCGTAGTTGTCGTCGTTTCGGACTCCGAGTCGCAGAGGGGCTCTTTCTTTATGGATGTCGACCGTAGGCATTCGACGGACGTGGGCGCAGCAGCAGCGGTCTCCTCTGGCAGGGCAGCCCCGTTCTGCTGGCTCTGGGGGACTTTCGGCGAGGCCCTCGATGAATCGTCGTCCCTCGTCTTATCGGCCGAGTCCACCTTCTTCCCGTTCCCAGCGACGCCTTCCATCGCGTGCATCTTGTTCAAACTGCAAACAGACAAATATTTCTGTAACGAACAACCGTTTTCCTGTGCCCTTTGGAGTGGTGTTTTATGCTGCCAGTCGTGATCTACTCCGTGCTACTCATGTTGCAACGCACTCACACGCTTTCCATGAGAGTTTCATTGATTCGTCGGTTTAACGGTCGATTGGATTAACGAGAAAACGGTAACAGGGTGATTGAAAGGTATTTAGAGTAAGATACCGATAACGGGAACGACGCATTTGCGATCGTATGATGATTCAGGGAGAAGTTCAATGAACAGAGGAAAGAATTCCGTACAGTTGGATGGAAAATGTTTATGAACTTTCTGTAAACAGCGACTGGATGTGTTGAATAGAAGCATAATCTGTACTCGCTTCGATTGCAGGAGTATTCCCATCCTACAGTTGTATTGTTCTGGACTGAAAACACTGTTGCAGAGATGAGTGGAGAGGATTCAGCAATGGTTCCACTGACTGGGGACTTGTTTCTGCTTTAGAATTAACAGAACTAATTTAAACTTGCAATGAACAATCTTGGTATCTGTAAACGAAACTTTTATTCGATTTTATATGATGTTTGGCATTATGTATATTGCGTTTCACGGATTTGCATTCGTTATAAATGCATAAGGTCTACAGTTTGGTTCAAGTGTTTGGAGGATTCCTTTCATCTTTATTCGCTAGTAATTATTCTTCTTCGAACACAATTATTTAAAAAAGAAATCAATGTTTCATCTTAAACAATATCTGAAATGATGTTTATTAAAATCTAATTTCGGCCATATACCCTGCAATGCAATTAATAATCAAGGTAATGACATCTATCATGTATATCTAACAATATTATAATCGTTTAGACTTTTGTACCTTTATTATTATATTTATTTTTTTAATCGATACACACACTCTTATTTATACATTTCGTAACAACCAAGAAGTCACTTTCATCAACTCAATAAACAGTCTTCGTTCACAGTTTTAGTGGACAAGCTTTTCAACGATCAGCATTCCAACGATCGATCCGTGAAATTTGCGAAATTGAAAAGCATGATAATGCATATCGATTAATGAAAAAATGAATCATAAAGCATTCTTTCTCGACGATGACATTGATATAACGACACGTTTGCTTTGACCTTGCATAGAAAATAAGTATCACTAAGAGCTGGAGGACGTTCAATGGAAATCTACCCAATAGCGTACACCTGGTATTATCATTTTCATGACGTTCTGTACACAAATGTTTACATCGCTGGTAGTACGAACTGACAGTGTAATTACACCGATTGCATAAAGGACGATTCTCGATTCAGTAGAACGAAGTCACCTAGCTTTTGTAATACAAGGCAATTTCAATTTCCTTACATAGACGCCGACGGATTTAAATCCTTGTATGTATCAATACAATAGAATAATATTTAACAAAACTATTCAGAATAATACGATACAAAGTAACTCGTATTAAATATTAAAGACTTTGATACACAGTTCAGAAGATTATTTCGAATTAAAAATATATGAAAATGAAATGCTATTTTTAGTAGTGTAATAGTTACCATGGTTGAAACTTCACGTGAATAATATATATCTGTCTAAAGTGATCAATAAAAACACTATTAAACAGAATCTCTGCACCAGAATGCAATATTAACAACCAAACCACCATGAAAGTCTGTGCGGTCACTTGGAATGCACATAATGCACCCGAGACCGCGTCTTTTTACTCCACGTTTCTCGTATCCTTCAATTTTTCAACAGAATAGAATTCCACGGCAGAATTGAAAACGAAACGTGGTGAATATAGCATGATAGGTATATGTCATATCACAGATCTCCTTATTTAATCATTTCGTTACACGTAACGAAAAGGGTGAATCTAGAAAAGGGTGGATCTAGCAGAGGGTGATCCACACCTTAGTTCTCAAGATGTTAATATTTCCTGGTATTTCGTTAATTTTCAACTTGGAATGGTTTCGTCGATCGATATTCGGTCACAGACAAAAGCGTTACATACTCCCGCGACGTGGATGGGCCAGGGTGGTCCTCGCAACGCGTGCGTGGCTGTTCAGCGTTTACCCTCAGCAAGAGGCGCACGCCAACACACACGCACCTAGAATAGAAGGTGACCACACACCGGGGTTAACGTTTTCGCGCCTCGCGTGCGATATGCCACCTACTTTCCCAAGAAGAAAGACCACGTTCCTCAGGACCGTAACCTTCCACCCGTTAGATAAGTTTCGGACCATTTAGGCGATTCCTTTTGTCTAAATTTAAATCCCGATGCCTTTATCGTGTTTCTCTCGTGTCTGTTCCTCTTTCATTGTAACCTTTAAAGGCCTCACGAAGTGACCTCCCCGACATTCGGGTCATCGATTTATCGCGAATTTTCTGCGGGTTGCCTAACCGTACATTCTTATAGATCGAGAAGAAAAATTTAAGTTTTATGAAACGAACAGGAATCGTCAGTGACAATATGTTTCCAAGATTATATTCTTATAGAGTATTTACAATCATTAATACTTAATTGATTAACAAAATTTAATTTAACTATAATGATATGATCTATTCGATGTGATCTATTGTTAGAAAGTTATAGTATTCTGTCTATAATTTGTTCGGCTTATTCTATTTTTTGAAACTAATGATAATTAATTATAAAAGAAAAATAATTAAATATTGTCTCAGTGCATTAGTTTTAAATAGTATCTTTGGCTTATTGATCGCCATAAGAGTGACTGGAGAACCAAAATGGGGTCGGTAGGAGACTATTGGTGAACTGAACTCAATATTTTCCTTGAAGTACTTATTTCTTTACATTAGATGAAATTGTTTTGCTTTCTCTTTTTCTCAGAAACCTGCAAGGATACTTATCTCAAGGCACTCAGGATCATCCAATTTAAAAAAAAAGAAGAATACAATTGCCACTTGCAAAGTACTGCTACTCGTAAAAATAGGCTACTGTGTTACAATTTCTGGAACGAAATAATAAAATTCATTGTTGTTTACATACAACTACAGGCATTTCAATACACTGGCTTATAAAGGTCGACTTCCTCGATAATATTGACACGAAGTGAAGTGTCCATTACTGAACTGTGTTTTCATTTCACTCACTTTTCCTTTAATTTAGTGAGACAGTTTACAGACAAAATAAGACCAAAGGATAGAAATAATAGGAAACGATTTTACCCTTACGATTTTTTTTATCTGAATACAGAAATTTTATGCTACAGATGAATTATGCATTAGATGTTAGGATATAAAATTATAGATAAGAAATCTAGTACTTCCTACAAACGGAACAATGTTTTGCACAGCTTTCTTCAACTCTTATAATAAATAAAAATCCTTAAGGAAATATCATTATTACATTATCGATGTTTATATACCCATAGCATTTCCTAACCTCCAAATCATACCAGATTCAAAATTTTAATAAACTGTAATGTCATTTGTGTTACTATCACTACATTAAAACTTTCAATAAAGTAAAATAAATATCTGTCCAATTCTCATAAACACCCGTACTCTAGTCATCATACACGTAGTAAACAAAATTGAAACACTAATATTTCCAAGTATACAATAGTAGTAATCACAGTTTTCAAAAATCATTCCTGGTCAACCGGTCTATAACTCATAATCGCTTGCCAAAATGTCTACGCCCTCACAATCAATCGTATAAAAAAACACACAATTCAAAAGGTGCTTTTAACAAGCGGAACATCGATACCAAATGTCAAAGTGAAGAAAAGCAGTTTGCGCGAACTAAATACATATCACTTTCGAAGGAAACGCTTATCCCCTGCTTACCAACGGAAACATCATCATCCGCGGCAATTGCTTTCCGGTGAACGGTCTCCGATTATTAAAAATATCAGCATTAAAGTCGAGAGATTCGCTCGTCCCGAAATGAAATGTAAACACAGAGCGTAAATGGACGAAGGCGTTTGGTAAATCGTCCGAAATTCGCGGCTACGCCTGTGTGCCGGCTCGTTTGCCACACGAGAGACGCGTCGTCGAGCGCGCTCGTCCGCGAGAGGGGAACGAGTCCGAACGAAGGGAGGGGTGGAGGGGCGAGAGGGGGAATGACGCGCGCGCGACGGAGGGGAAACGGCGTTAGAAAGAGAGGAGGGCCATGGGGAGGGGAGGGAGGAGAACAAAGTTCGTTGCACTCGCCCGCGTTCACTGCACTTTATAGACGCGGATATAGGTTTCGCGGTACCAATTCTGAAAAGCCCTCGGAACTCTTCATCGTGCCTTCGACAGACTTTCGGGCTGGGGATAAAAGGATCACCGTAAAACGTTAATTTCTTTGTAATCGGCAGATGTAATCCTCCCCGTGGGAAAGTTTGTTCGCGGCACGTACATCTCGCCATCTTTGTTAGGCGGATGGAATTAAAGTAACGAGATGGAGACACTGACCGTCGAGGGTGATATTCTGAGCTGTGTATTTGTCGCTTCCATGCTTTTATAATGTATAGACTATTAATGGGGTTCTTTTTTGAACACGCATTGGCCATTTTTAATTTCTTATAGTTTGAAAGAAGTAAATCGATATAAAATGAAAGCTGCTTGAATACACTTGTTTCCGGTAATGTCTCTTAGATCTCAAGTTTCCATTCAAACGGCTGGAAATATAAAAACGTAAGCCACTCAGTTAACTGGTGTTTCCGTGTGTATCTTTTACAATAGGATGTAACAGGTGGCAATTGATTTTAAGTTTTTAGTATTCATGGATGAGCAGATGATGGAATAATGTTTATTTCAACAGCACGTCGTAGAAAAGGACTGCAAAATTTCTACAATTGTTTAATTGAAGTTAATAACGAACATCACGAGCGGGCACCACAGACATTGGCATTACAAGTGGCTCTTATGTACTTCTAGTACTTTTAATATTTAGCTGCTTTTGGTGAAATAAAATGCGATAAAAGATATGATAAATACATGATGGATAATCTGTTAGAGTAAATAACTGCAAAAGATATAATCAACAAAAATAAGTGCACTTACTACATATCACTGCACTGATAATATCTATTAACAGAGTTACAAACATTTAGTACGTCGCCGTGAAAATTTTAATTTCACGACTACTGAATAGATGTCAAAAGTTAGTTATGATCGAACGATGCGATACACGTGACAACGGGAACACGATATAGCGGAGTAAAGGACCTGCGTATCAGCAGTGTAGCATATATGCACTAACTGTACCTTTCACACTTTCCATGGACGCATACAATAGTAAGGGAGCGTACGAATGTTTAGTCGTGGTGATAGCGAAAGCGAAGGAGAAAGCGAAACCGGCTGGCAAACGGTAACTGAAATCTTGTAGACGAACGAACACGCGTAAAATTCAAGAAAACAGACTTTCGTTCCGGGGAACTAAGAATCGAATATTTAACTTCAAGTATTGATGTCGATGTTTTGAAGATATTCACAAAGTAGTGGTACGTGATATAGGATCGACTGAAATCTTCTTCTTTCATGCAAAGAGAAAATGAACGCAGTCATGAAACTCAGTACTGACAGCACAATGCAAGATGTAAATTTGCTAAAAGTATTGAGGTTAACAAACTATTTTTCACTAAATGGTAAACAGTTGCTACCAATACGGGTGCAGTAAATTAGGCGATGTTTTGCACGACAGAATCGTGGCGCATGTTATGAAGTAACATGCAGAATTTTCTTTAAATAACCCCACGCAGCTAACATTTTCCTCGAACCAGTGTAATGATCACTGTCACGAATCAAGATGAAACATGAGCTGTACAGCGAGTTTCTATGTCGGTCGCCGGATAGAGACTTTCACAAATATAATTTTAGAGAGAACAATTAGTCAATTTATACAGTAATCTATTATTATTTTCCGAAGAATCAGAATAGAATGCACAAATTGAAGTCAACTGTTAAATTCGTCGATTTCATTTTGATGAAAATACTAACCTATTGAGGACCAAGCAATCAAATAGTTCGATTTTTACACACACACAAAAGAGAGAATTCAATGATGTAAATTGCCTGAAAAAAATCGCAAATAAAACATTCATTTAACGCAACATTGGTCCCTAATGAGTTAAACAAGCAAGTATGATCTGAAACGTATACAAGCGTTAGTATTCTCGTAAGTAAAAAGTTCACGTACGTACTAGACATACAACGTGTTACACCACGAAACCTCAACCGCTGTTTATTACATCTTCTTAAAAGTATCCCTCCGTGTGAAGAGGAAGCTTCGCGACGTATTCGAGCACGATGCACCCGCGAAAAAAAGAACGAGCTCTCGCTACGAGAAAAACCGTTGACACAGGAACGGAGTGGCATGAACACACGCGTTGCATGCACCGTTCACACTCCACTTGCACTTTTCACCGAACGGTGTGGCGGTTGTGCTCGCCGGTCACGACGATCCTTTCTTCCACGGACCCTCCGCCCCCGGAGACAGCCGGACGCAGTCGATCGAAGCCGATCACCGAGCAATCGTCCGTGCTTCGAGTCTTCTTTATCCGAGAGACGCACTCGCCGTACACGTTCACCGTCGCAATAACGACTAAATCCCCTTTTCCCGACGGGTGGTAAAACGGCAAAGGTCAAGAAAGGTCGTTGTGTATCTGTCCGAGAAAAAATGCTTTCGATGCCGGGCGAACGAACGAGCACACTGTCTCTCGGAGTGATCGTTGGAACCAGAGTACGGTTAGCGCGGTCGGTAGGCCGCCGACTGGAATCGCATAACCCTTTTCATCGCTTTCTCCGAGCCGAGTCGGCTCTAGAGCCACCACACGTTTCACGGATGAGAGAGTTCTATGACCGTCCGACGAGAGAACCGCTAGACCCGTCGCGCGTATACACACACACATACGCTGCACTGCTCGGAACGCGAAGCCAGTTTTCGCGCATTTACGGTTAGGACGAAGGACGTTTAACCGACTAGAAGGCGTGTAAGGTGTACAGTGAATACCATCGAGGAGGGTATATACGAGCAGAAGTATACGGCGACGGAGGAGACCAACATATCCGTAGAAACGTACAGATATAGCGATGTAGAAAGAGAGACGCGAGAGGGGGAGAGAGAAGAGAGAGAGAGAGAGCGGAGAGTGCAGCAGGTCGACCAGCTTTGGGGGGGGGGGGGGGGGGTCGTAGATAGAGAAGCGCGCGCGTGTGCGTCCGCGCCTAGATTGGGCTAGGTTAGGTTAGAGGGGACCTTGTCGTTGCGTCCTACTTCTTCGCGAGCGAACGCAGCACGCTTTCGTCCTCCGTCTCCTACTGTCCCTCTGCCGACGCCACACCTTCCTCCTACTTCTCCCATCTAGCCGAGGTTGTTGTTATTGTTCCATTCGACTTTGTGACGTTTGCATACACGGCAATTAAAACGCATCGCTGCCACTAGGGACAGACACTTTCCTATTCTGTACTGCTTTATTATTACCTACTGCGACCGTAGGGGCGAAAATTTTCCATGTTTGAAAAATAAAATGTTGCTGATATAATTCTTGTTTCACAAGGGCGGGGGGGGGGGGGGGGGTCGTCTGATATGTTTACCGCTGACTGCAATTATAATGATAATACCAGTTGGACTTGTTGACACACAGGAAATCGATTACGAGTAACACGAGGAAGCATAAATGCTTGGGAACGGGTTGGTAGAAGTCAGCAACCTGTCGTCTTCTGCGGTAAACTTTACACTGTGGGCAAAACAGGGCTATTATATCGTCTATAAAAACGGAAATTAGAATACCATTAGCAATCATGAAATGATACTTGAAACCGATACAAACTTTTTATATTTCCGATATTAACTTTGCTACTTAAAATGTATTCTACATTTTTTTAACATAATTGGTACCACGAGCAAAATCATGCACAAAACAGAATATACTCCAAAGTGTAAGTTGGAATAGATAATGGCAAAGTAGAGGTCGACATAAGCAACACAGTCCGCAGAAAGACGGCGCCGGAAAGGTCGACTTCGCGATACAGGTGGGGGAAGAACACGAAGAAGGAAACCTCTGCACGGTCGAAGTTGTGCTATTATTATTGACATCGTATGGTTACAAGGTATACCTCTTAGTTCTCATTCTAGCACACCAGAAGACTTTCGTGAAAAAAATGAACGGGAAAAGAAAAACATTTGTAGTCTTTCCTGCCCATAAAATCGTTCATTAGCTAATATAATTAGAACCTCATTGTCATAGAATTCACGTCCTTAATAAACTAATAAACGCGAGGAATTTATTTTAATATGATTTACCAACAAAAAACTAACCAATTTCACTCGAACGCCCTGTGTCGTTTATAAACACTCGAAGGTACAAAAAGACAGTTCTTCGTAAAAGTTTCAACTTTCTCGACCCAGTCCGTAAACCCGCAGGCTACGTAAACCCTGATAACAGACCATGATTTAACGATCCATGACTCTCTGCGTTGGAATGCTTCTGGTCTATCAGCGACGATCAAGTTCGCGCAAACATGGCGAATTTTGCACTTACCATGAAGTTTACTATCCGAACAGTTGCGCAATAAACATGCCAAAGCAGTAATCAAGAACTGTGACCATTTTTTATCGGTCGGTGTTTCGAAAGCGACCCATCGAATAGCCGCGAACTGGGCAAAATTGTTCGCGGTCTCACGGAAATTTAGGCGTCAGCCGGGAGTGACATCGAACGAACGGTCGAACCGGGTAAGAAATGGGAAAGAAGGAAACTCTATGCGAGCGAGAACTCTGCGCTATTATTATTGACATCGAATGGTTACGAGAGACCGTCGTATGGTCCCTCTCCCGTCCCGCTCTCGCGTTCCTCTCGACCTAATTCGCGGACGCTGACGATCGGAGGAGCGCGCGTTCTCGTCTGCTTGAGGTGTCCCTGAGCGCCAAGGACGTTCTCGAGCGCGTTGGTGAACCGCGCGGCGTAGAGGTTACGCGCCGAAGTTTTCTTGGAACGAAGTCAGTCTCGGACCTCGTCCCTTAGTAGGAATCATCGTTGCCTTTAAAAAAAGTCCGTTCCGTGTTCTTTTTTTTTTTTTTTTTTTTTTTAAGGAATCCTCGTTTTCGGGCAAACGATGCAAAAATTGAGGGAACGAAGGTCACAACCGGAAACCAATATTGGATAATTTTCTTTTTGAACCGAGAAACACCGGTACGGTAATTTCAACCGGTTAATATTCTAGAAGATAAAAGACAAGGCCGTGTGCATTTGCCAGAAACCAACCGAGCGCTTCGTCCCTGACTACGAAGGCCTTTTTCGAGCGGCGGTTGCACCGGTCAGAGGTTGAATTAGGTTAATAAAACGATTGCCTTGCGGGTGCCATTTTGTTGGATTTCAATCGCGAGTTTCCGGGAGAAGAAAAAAAAAAGAGTTCGCAGTCACCTTCTATCGACCTCGGCGAATCATGATAGATCGATAAACGGCTAGAAAAAAGTAGCCTATCGTCCATGGTATATACTCTTAATCGCGATGATTCTTAAAATACATACATGGCGAAACATTCCGCGTGCGAGTACGACAGATGCGAATAAACGCTCGAATATCGCACGTGCGGAAAGAAAAAGTCTGGCTCCGTTAAGTTTTGTCTTCGTTCTGTATAATCGATCGATTCCTGAAATTCCATCGTCGTGAGCAGAACAGAAAAAATCGGACTCTCTCGCTTTATACATGCACAGAACCGGGGCGCAGAAAACGTGCACGCAGGCGCGAGATACACACGAGTGTGTGTGTGTGTGTGTGCAACCGTTACCAGGCAAAATAAATCGTCATCACTTTCGAACGATAATAAGGTGAACGTACTTGCGTGTCTTCGGAGAACCCAGCGCAGATAACGATCGATGGGTTTATTAATAAATCCCTCGGATTCCGGGAAACTTACAAAATGTAGCCTCTCAATCTCCATCACGTAGGGGTCACACACACACACTGAGGATATTTAAGACAATGTAGGGGCCCCTCCTCCCTCGCGAAAAAAAAATGGTTTGCCCGCGTTGGAATTCACCGAAAACCAGTCACGTGTTTCCATTGGAGGTACCACACGATGCAAATGGTGTTCTCCAACCGGGCCTTGGACGTCCAAGGACGTGCAGACGAACCGACGAGGATAGGCTATGAAACTTGTCCCGGTTCTCTGCGCTTTTTCCACATAAGATCACCGCGACGGTGGCGGCGGCATCGTCGTTCTACGAGAAACGACGGTATATCACGATGTGGAATGACGAAAGGAGGACGGTCGATTCTCGGCCCGAGGTCGCCCGTAGGTCAAATCGCTGTCGCGGAGACGACCCTGGTCGGCTGTTTGTGCACCAAAGATGGTCGGGTCGTCCGCGCGCGATCGTTCTCTCTCTCGAAGCGAGAGTTCCTTCCAGTCGACCGATTTTCGACACGCAACGCGCAATTTCACCGGGTCAACCGTGGAATAATGACTTTCCTCTTCGTTTGAACCGACTGTCCACGAGCGACGAGGCTAAGATTTCTCTTTCGATTAACATATATGGCACGTCGTGGGGTGTACTTAGAGGAGAGAATATATATATATAATATTGGTCATTATAAGAAGCAAATAGTAATATACCTGATTTGTGAATTTGCTACGTAAATTGGTGGAAAATTCATTTATGATACGGTGTACGATCGAAATATAAAGCGGTGTACGCGAACGTAAGTATGGCACATATCGTTATTTCGAGTTCTGATCAGGGCGATAACGATTCTTACCATCGATAACGAACAATCGCTCTATTGTCGTCTAGGTGGAACGCGGTAGCATTTGTCGATTATAAAAGAAATCATTGTAACAGCGTATCTATAACTTGTGGAAAGACGAAAATTGTTTTTCGAAAGAGTGAATTTTTTTTCCAAATCTTATTATTTTCTACTGAATTTACTTAATATTCGGACAGTTGGATATTCTTGTGATCATTCCAGTGCAATTAAAAAGCCGTATTTTCTTGTTATGCAGTTGGTTTTCTAAGACGTCGAAAACAAGAGTTGGAGAACGAACATACTTGGAGAACGGGCTTCTCGAAGGAGATATCCATTATCTGCGTGTAAAAACAGAATTACCTTTATCAATGGTCCGATTACATTGTCGAAAGAGACTGAAGTCCTGAAAACACCATAGCAAGCTGGGACGGACAAGATGTGTTCGTGTGGCGTTCGAACGAAAGTAAACGTTGAAAAAATCATTATCTGTACGTGCGTCCGGGGCGAGATAAAGGCGCAGGGTTTCATTGGTCGAACCGGCCCGGTAGACTATTCTCAGAAAGACGTTCCTCCGCGTCGACGTTTGCGTTCTCCAACACGCGGGCGTCTCTCTCACTTACCCACGCAAATTTTATTTCGCGAGTCGGTTAAATGACACGTACTTTGTGCTTGTAACTCTTTCGGTTGAATACAATAAGAATTCATGAATAAATGAAACGGATTTGTCTTTAAATCCCAGAAGAAAAAGAAAAGTGAGTACAGAATTCTGACTCAAGGTGAAATACATATAATAATTTCACTTCGAGTGGTATAATCGCAACTGAAGTTCTGACGATGTATAATAACCGTCAAACTTCAACCTCGTTGAAATATCAAGTTTCGATCATGTTACCGCGGAAAAATTAACGAGACTCTATTAACTGTAATCATGTGATTAGTTGTTTCGTGCATGTAAAAAATTATGCAAGTCCGTAATCACTCGGTATATCCGAGTTGTGTCGTATCATTCAGAGTTGAACTAGAATTGACGCTTATTTACTTATTATCTCATAAAATCGTCAGCAACGCGTTAACACGAACGCATTATTTCGAGTTAATTGTATGCGAAGGTCGCGTATTCGTTACGAGGCCGAAGTAACGCGTGACCTTGAGACACAACCGTGGCGACCTTGGAACTAAAAGACCCATAGAAGAAACCCGCGAAAATACAGAGCGCCATCGAGTTTCTCTCCGTGATACTAGTTTCCCGTTGCGCACCAACTTCGAGAGAAACTAGCGAGACTTTCGAATGATCCGCGATTGTAGATCAATGCGCCGTTCCTGCCAGAGGTCGCGCGAAAGGTCTTCATGGTTGCCGCGTCGACTGAACATTGCAATCGCAATCGTCGACGTTTACACAAGCGGATCAATTCTTCTTCCAATTGAAATATCCTAAATATATATAGCTTCTGAACGGTAAGCAAAAAAATAGGGTAAGCAACATTGTATTGCAAATTTACAAATCTTATCCCATCTGTACAAAGAGATGTTCAATATTATAAAGAAAAGTATCCCATTCGTTTCCCTTGTTCGGCTTACAATTCAACAATCCATCGTACGATAACAGATATACCAATTAAATCTGAAGAAAAGATACCGACAGCTAATACAAGTGAAACGTATCGAAGAACGCGTTATCATTTCCGGTACCAAGAGCCCAATCTTCGAATTCCGTCTGGAAACTCGTGATCACCCTCGGAGGGTACCGTGTAAAAACGACTCACCGTGGCGCGGGTTTTAGACCGAGGGCAAGCAGCACGTCGATGCCCGCCATCTTTTGCTCCTGGTTCACTTGATTGCCGCCGCTCTTGGCACGTTGTTGGTGTTGGTGGTGCTGGTGCTGCTGCCGCCTTTCCGTGGCCGGCTGATGCTGCTGCTGCTTACTGTCAGCCAGACCGTTGTTGCCGGTCACTTTCTGGCCGGTTAGCATTTTAGCATGGGTGACCTTGAGGAGGGAGCGCTTCGCGTCCTCGACCAGCATCTTGGTGACCGGCTGCACGTTCACCGGCACGCCGATCGTCGGCACGGCGCCACGACGCAGCCTACTGCGCACAGGAAGACCGAGCACAAGGTGCTCCATATCCTTCTCGTATGAATCGTTCGTAAAGTGGAGGGAGCATATACGTGCAGTTTGTATGTTGAACGGTATCTCGCCGTTCGAGAGGGGCACGCGACCGCACGCGCGCACCCATCGCGAGCGAACTTCCGGTATCTGAGGGAATCGATGGTAGCGGATACGACGGCCGCGGGTCCGACGATGACTGTTGCGGCACGTAGCCACGGCGCACTGCGGCATCCTAACCTCTTAAATCCGTTCTATCTCTCTCTATTTCTCCTTGGTATCGACACACACACGCACACACACTCGCGCGCGCACGCACGCACGCACGGACACGTTGTTCACGCACACCGAGGTTGATACACGATGATAACGTCTCTCTGCGACATCCTCGACGATACTGCCCAGAGTGGTTCTACCGTCGTCGATCCATCCTCACGATGCCTCCATGCGCGCACCGATCTTCATCGTCGACGCGATGCGAGCTTGTTCCCCCCGTCGATGCGTAAGCGTAGTATCTTTGTCCCACAAATAATCTTCGATTAAACCCGATGCGACTCGGACGGTGTGGATATACAACACTTTACGGTAAATGACGCTCAAAGGTTGTTTTCCTGATGCTCTGTGTGTCCGAAGGTCGTGGGTTACACTGTACGAGGCGAGCCGCCTTCGTTTACACTTTGGTAGCGCGACGAACACACGCGTGACTAGATACGTTTTGCCGGGCGGCTTGGTTTCAGGCCCGGCGATTCAGGTTGTGTATGTGACACTTCGTTGCTCAAAACACAGCGCACGTGGGTGTACACACACGGATACGTAGTTACACAGTCGCGCGTGGCGAAAACTTGCAGACCGTGAATTCACACGCCGGTGGTGTTTCGATCGTTCTTATTCGGAATCCTCCGCGTTTTTTTTCTTTCTTTCGAAGCACGACACGTGCGTGGTGGAACACGGGTAGAGGGAGATCCTCAAAGGACGAGTGTCGCGAGTAGAACAGACGAGTCTCGCGGCACTGTTATAGCGTGATGTCGCGGTACGTGAGAATCGACGACAACGAGACAGTCGCACGACGGAAGCACTCTTGCGGACTCTCGATGACCGCGGGAGGTCGAAAGGGCATCGGTACCGCCCTGCGTGCGACGCCCTGCAAACTGTGGGTAGCGGCGTAGAAGGGGACCGGAGGCCAGGGAGCAAAAGAGACGGCGTGACAAGAGACGGTTGGGGAAGGGGGAAGGAGGGGGGAAGGGAAGCACAGACGGCGGAGTAGTGAAAAACGATGTGTGCGTGGGCCTCCCGGCAGACGCCACCACTTTCTCGACTCAAATTCAAAACGTCACACGCACACCCGCGGTCGCCCGTCTCGTATAAATCGACCGTCCACCGCACACGAGGGGGCGGGTGGGGGAAGAACGGTGGGGTGGTTGTAATTTAGAGAAAGAGCAACAGTCCAGACGACGGTTGGAAACGCGTGTGTGTCGCACACGTCTTTTTCCGCAACACGTGTGAGGGACAGGTCCGCGTCGTCGGCGAAAGGTGTCGCCTCGTGCACCTTTCTCCGTTCCCTGACGATCAGCGCTACCGCGCGCGGCGGCGATCGTGACGTTGATTGGTAGGCGGACCGTCAAGATGGCGACGGATGACGGTAGCCCAACCGACGATCGTCAACGAGGGTATACGAAAATTGCCGAACGGTATGTACGGCCACGGGAACTCGTGGGTAGCCACGAGAAAGAGGGAGAGAGCACCAAGGGGCTAGAGCCGTGTCTCACACGCAGTAACCAACGGAAGAACGGAAACGGCGCCGCGGTTGGATATCCTCCCGGAAGGTAGTTCTCGAACGGATCGGAAAAATAAGTAATGCGAGAGGAAGAAGCACCCGGTGTGTGTCTGGTACGCGCGGCGATTAGGTAAATTGAAGAAACCGGTGTGTGTGTGTGTATATATATATCACGCGTGATAGACAACGTGCTAACTACTGCACGCGCGCTGCTTCTCCTCCGGACTGGCCGATCGGGTCCGGCCGTGGAACAAGAGACAGCCAGTGGCAGCTGCGTGTGCCTCCTCGTGTCTGCGTGAAACCGGTGAACCAATGATCGTGCTCCGGTGCCGTCGCGGCAGGGATGACGGGGCGTCATGGAGGGGGCAGGGTTGGAAAGGAAGAGAGCACCAGGGAGACAGGGAAAAAGAGGGAGGAGGTCACCGCTACCGACTAGGGTCCTTCAGGGGTTCGCCACCCCTCGAGCCCACGCGGGTCCTCCTCGCTTTCTGTTATCCGGTATAACCAACCGCTACCGATCACCTCTCTTCCCCTCTCCCCTGTCCGCCCTTCGAGCGTGCAACCCCAGGTTTCTCTCCTTCAGCCACGTTGCGCTTCCTCGACCTGGTCCTCGGGCAGAGCGTTAGGTTACACGCTCTTTTTCTCTTCATCCCCATAAGCAGGCCGCTTTGTCTGGCGGAACACGGCTGAGCCCGCTGACGACCATTGTACGCCGCGCTGGGCGAACACGCGTTAGGAGAATTGTCGCAGTTTTCGTCTTTGTGTACTTCGTCGGCCCCGGGAGGAACCGTGGCCGAGGAAGAAATATTTGTCCTTCACGGGTATCGCAGTGGAGCGAGGAACTTTGAATTATATTCGATCTCACCGCAACCCCACCGGAAAATTGCGTAACGTTTCGTTATGTTACGGAAACGGTCTTGACGAATCATTACGTCTTACAGGAGAGCATTTCTAAATATAGGCAAACCGGGGACCTTCGATAAAGAGCATTGAAAATGAGGTCCTCGATCGACCTCCCCATATGTGTATTAATTTCGCAAGACGTATCGACACGTGTCCATGGTTTTAATTAATATTTTGTAGTTGTATGGATGAGGCGAGTGTAACTTAACCTTGAATAAATTAAGTACTTGAACCCATAGTTGTTGCCCTCTTAACTTTTAAGGGACAAAGTAATTTTTCTCGGAATATTTAGTAAATAATAAATGCAATATAGGAAATGTGAATTTTTTCATGTAAACTGGTACAACTTTCAGCGTGAATTGAAAGAAATTGACGGTTGAAAGTCAATAGAACGGAAAATTCAGTGTAATTCTATGTACTTGAAACGGGGTGTAAGAAACGCCCTGGCGAACATGGCGGAAGTTGCCGTTTCGTGGCCAAATGCCGTCAGCGGAGAACAAAGTCTTGCATGCGTTGCGGACTTATTGCGCCGTATCGAAACGCAACTGGACGCATTCGTGGAACATATAAAAATACCGATTATTATTTCGATGATATTTAGACCTTCACCTACCCTTAGCTATACTATAATATTAACGTATATAATTTATTTCTGTCATTTCTTCGATACTTTTCACGTGACATATAATAATTCCCTCTGATTCTTTGTTTATATTAAACAATACTGATATCGCCGTTGAATTGGGTTGTATTGTACATGACAGCTATTGGCATTTAGTCGGAATTCTATTGCGTCTCGACGGAGACACTACTATTTCTCCCCTATTGCCGCTAATCAGGTTCTCATGGCATCTTATGTGGCACAAAGGAAGGAGAACTTGACCCCGTTCGATCGTAACCGAACCGAAACTGTATTGTCGTACACGATCAATAAGTCAAGCTAATCGTCCGAATACAAGAAAACGGTGTGCATCGAGCGACGATCATGCCGGATCGGTGTGCTTATATTTAATAAAAGTACTCTCGCAAGACAACGTTGCGCCAATGTTTCACGAAATTTTGAAATGATTTCCAGGGTGTATTTGTTCAAGTGGGGCGTCTACGATCTGGCGAGGGCAATCTTTCGCATGAGGAAAAAAGCGATGAAGGGGTAGGAGATCTGGCATTGAACAAGGAGTCACCAGGGATGTTGGCAAACAACTAATACTTTATCCGACACTCCGTTCCTCTAGAAATTACCCATGTTGTTGCCTCCATTAACAGTATATTTTAATATCATTCAATGATGGACGTTTCTGTGGTATCGAATAAATAAAGCGACCAGACCTCAACCACTGAATAACGAAACCGCTGTGACAATATGTATTATGAAACAGATGCTATGAAGAAATATCAAATTTTTCGGCACGAATATTCAATGAGAAACTATAGAAATAACTGAAACCACAAGCAGTTGAGCTTCTGCATGTTTTAAATTTACAACTGATACAAAAAGCAACTATTTAACTAAAGCGGAGAACACTAATAAGTTATATGTTAAAAATGTGCAAGTTGTTATACTTTGTATACTGTTTCGTATCGACTTCTCACGAAATATAACGTAAGCTTTGCATTTCTTATTACAATTTAACAGAAAAAGGGCATCGAAAACTTAAAAATTACCCGTATATAAAATACTTTATTGGGCACGGAGGAGTACAGATAATCTTTCGAAGTGCATACGAGCTCGATCGTACAGAATATAGGTATCCAAGATATATTGTATAATATCGCTGATAAGAAACTGGTCCGAGGAGGATCTTCGAGAGCGAGCATAATAAACTAACAGTCTATCCGTCTATCCGAACGATAGACTCGGTTCGCCACGTCGGCCATTTTAGTTTGATAATGAAGACACGCATACCAGATAATGTCCGTTCCTTCAAGTATTAGTGGGATTAATGGTTTGGAATTGCTCTATTAGCACTTCGCTTTATGCATGGTAGACAGATCTACTCTGTTAGATAAAGTACAAGCAAATGTTCGTCGTCCGATATCACGTGTTTCGACTGATTCATGTTTCCTTCAACGTTTAATAATGCTTCTCGCGGCCTTCGACTCCACAAATCCCCTTAGATCAAATAATTACTGTATCGGTTGATACCTTATTAACATCCGTAAAAAATGAAACAATCGACTAGACGAATAAAGTAATAGAAATGACGATAAAAAAAAATAGTATGGTACCAGTGTTGCAAGAAGAAATGAAATTATCCGTAATGTATAACTTCCAAATTTTTCCAAAGATAAAAAGTAACAGGCGAATGTCCGCAAGAAAATAAAAAATCACAGACTGTCACCTGTCGTCATTTCTATCGCGGTCATAAGAATAATCCCCTATTTCATCACGATGCGCAACAACAAAAGGTATTTAATAAAGCGGCAAGGTGTAGTAGATGCGCTCCAGTTCTAAAGCGAGAACGCTCTGTAACGCAACAGCTTCCCATCGGTCCACGTCGAGGATCCTTTCCCCTTTGCGATATCGTATAACCATCGCACGACGGGCGTCCAAGTATCTCCCTCGCGTTCCCCGACGCTGCCCCCCCCCCGCCCCGAGGGCCCTGACGAAACGATTTTCTCGAGGAACGCAATTCCGCGGAAACCGTGGAGAACCGTCACGTTCTGGTACCAGAAGCGTCTACGACGCGACAGAATCGTCTCTTCGCAGAGGCACGATATACATATGCTCGAAGAGAGAAAAGAGTTTTTGCCTCGATGCGCGTCGTGGCCGGTTGCCGTCCCTCTGTCGACCGCGTGCAGCTAAAGCGAAGCCATCGAAAAGAGGAGAAGAAGCGAGGCAGGGCAGGCACGAAAGGCCGGCCAGGCTTCGTTCGGTGTGGTTCACGCGGGCTCTCAAATAAGGACAGACCGATTTCCGGTGGTCTCACTCCTGTCCCCCACCCCTCACTCCCCTCCGAACCTCAGCAGCAACCTGACCCCACTATGAACCGATCGGGGTTATCCGTCTCTCTCTCCCTTTCCATCTTCTTTCTAGGTCCAACGTCACGGAGAGAGAACGAGGGAGAACGAGAGAGACAGCGAGTGTGTGAGAGATAGAGAAAGAGAAGGAAACGTGTCTCCATCTTCCCCTCGACCATACAGAACCGTTCGTCTCTCTCCGTCTTGGTTACTAGAGCACGTTACGCTCCGAGGCTATCTTTCTCTTTCCCGACGACTAGAACGGTTGACCCGTCCCTCTTGTGCCATCGCCAGAGCGTATACGTCCGTCTCCGTCTCTGTCCATCCTCGTCGTTGACGCTCGCTCGGTGCGTCCCAACAGGACAGCAGGCTGTGTGTGCGGGCGCTCCAGCACAGCTGGCACAGGAGGGAAATAAGCCGAGGCGTCTCCGACTCGGGGGCCACCAGACACGGCCGCCTGGAGAACACGACCAAGAAGGATGCGCAGCTGTGCGACTCTCTTTTCTGTGCCTGTGTTTTACACGGTTAAACTCGGGAGAACCGAGGCCCCCGGCCGCCGCAGGTCGAAAAATCCTCTCTTCGTGGGACGATGAACGAGGAGAGGAACCTGGGCCCCGTGGGCCGGTCACCGAGTGCACGCGCGAGAACCAACAACGCCACGTTGGTTTCATCCGTTTTTCTTAATCTGATCTCTCTGTCTCTGTCTCTCTCTTTTCCCCTCGCTCTCTCTGCGGGGCCGTTATCTGCTAGACGGAAATACACGCCGATAGGCTCTCTGGTGTGCTCGTTCATCGGTCGTGGTTTCTCGGCCCCGTCAATGGCTGTGTTTCCTCTCTCTGCTTGTTCGTTCGCGTTGTCGAATTAACGCGTCTCTGCGTTCCACGGTCAATTGATACTGATAGAAGACTACTGTACCAACCGAAAATCCATTGATAAACTGATAACAGAATAATTGTTAATGATCACTGGTTTGAAATAATTATTAATATTATTGCGTTTGCTTTTTGTCGCGATATTACTTGTATTCAGGACGATAATCCGTGAAGTGATCTCGAAATTGTAAATATTTCTCATTGTTTTCGGGCCAATAAAGTATATCGAGTGTGCTTAAAAGTGAAATAATTCCTTAAGATGTAGGAAACTAATGTGATGAAGACACTTGATATAATAAATTACTATTGTAACTTCGTATTTGAAGAAATTATTAAAAATTGATGAAGCCTATTGTATACATTTTTTGTTGTACCCAATGTAAAATTATTGACATCGTGTACTTTATTATTAAGAGAGGCGTCAATAATCGCGTGATCGTAAGAAATATATTCCGTGTCAGAATCCATAATCGGAACTCGATGTGCTTGGTGTTAACACATCTTCACACGAGTCTCCGGGCACGAACGGCGCATGCGCACTTCACTGGACTCACTGAACACGCGAAAGATCGAAAAGTGCATTTTCCTGAGGCCAGCCATGGAATGGTACCGATAATCATTATCTCATTCTCACGCCCCACAATTTCCCTGAAATATTCAATTAACATTCCGTCTTACTTCTGCGATAATCAACGCACCGTGGAGTAATATCAGCGAAGCTTCAACAAACAATTCACTCTGAATACTCATATATCACTTGCACCATGATTCATGTCCTGGGAGAAGATTAACGTCGAGTCATTAACTGATCCGTTTAAGGAGAAACCTATTTTTAACGAATACCGGCATAAAAACACGCTCATTTAAGCCTGTTTGCTTATGATCGACGAAGCATACGGGGCGAAGCAGGCGAGGAAGTATACGTCAACGGAGAAAGTGACTCACTACTGCCGGAGGTATTTGCACGCAAGAAAAATGTATCTGCCATAGAAAGAAAAGAAACTATGACGTCATTAATCCCCCAGGGTAAATCGTGAGTCCATTAACGTTAATCGTAACGGTTCGGTGTACGAAGAAAACGAACAAAAAAACAAATATATACCCTGATAGCATAGCGTTCACACCGGGTAAACTTTCATTTCGAATCGAGCATGTTGGCTCCGTGAAATCAACAGGAACGAAGGAAAGGATGAAGTTCGTTTCGAGTGCGTCGGTTCTCCAAGCGGTCGAGAGAAAAAAAGAGGTAGAAGGAAAGAAGGATCGACGTGTGACGGAATTGTATATATTGATCATAGAACCAGCGTGGAAAGGTGGACGCGCACCCCGATGGGCTCACCTGGCTTCTCGAGATTTTCCATCGTCTCCAGGTCACCCCTCGGTTCGTTTTCCGGCCACTTCTCGGGCCGCTTATTACGGACGGCCTAAGGGATGGTGGTATCTTTGGTACACGGCGGCGGCGGCTCTAGGTGGTTCACCCCTCTCTCTTAAGGGGCAACCACCCCACTCACGTGGGCTCTCTTTTCCTGTCTTCGTCTCGCTTTAACGCCGGCTGACAGCGAGGTTCCAAACGAGAGGGGCAGGGAGGGGAGGGGGGGAAGAGAAGGGGAGACACCCTTCATCCTTGAGGCGGGTCCCCGGCCACTCCGCTGCTAGGTTCGCTAGGATCAATACCCGCCATCCGAACCGCCGAAGTCCAAGCCACCCTCTCTTTGCCTGCGCTGCCTGCCTGCCTGCCTCTATGCCTGACTGCCTGCCTGCCTATGCGCTGCCAAAACCTGCCCCGCGTGCTCTCCGTCTGTGCCCAAGTCTCCGGAGAATTCGAGTGGCTTCCCGGATCCGCCACGACACGGATGGCTCTCGCTATAGGGACACGCTATTACGGCGGCCACCTACTCCTCGCGGGCTGCGCGACAGTATGGCGTGACTTCAACGTGTGCCGCTGATGAGTTGAATCGATTACGGACGTGTAGGCAACGGGGGACACAGATGCGTAACGCAAGGTTACAGGCGAGAAATAGCGGGAGGCTGTTTCAGCGAAACACTCCGAGGAAGCTAAGTTCCGAGAGAAATTTCGTAATACATTCCGTTCTTAGCCGAATTCCCAGAGGCTAGAGGTTATTGAAGTCTCCTAAATCCAGTGATGCTGTTTGGTCGGATGGGAGGAAGGGTTCATATTATCGGCGTAATTAAGCAATGAATTATTTTGCGAAATACGAAGAACAATATTTTCTACGGTTTTGTAATTTTCTATACAGCCCACTTCATTCGGACTGAGCCACCTGAATCTACATAATGGTCAATCTTAATTGACCGTGTCCAGAATTAAGCTGCTGCCACAACTGAACATTTATGCTTGGACGGTAATTGTAAGAATATCCTGTGCACGATCGTTGTGGAGAATGTCTCTAGATACTGCTACGTTCTTAACGTTCGCTTCTTTCACGACCGCCATCTTGTAACCGGAAAGATGCCTCGGCGTTCACGCCAGGAATGAACCGAACAAACGCATCGACGTGTAGTTACGTCGTTAGTAATGTATAAAGTATGACCACTCGATCGGTTGTATGAAGTTATGTTTAATTCATCCTTCCTTTGTCCCCGTTACCGGGTACAAAGCCGATGTGTTCCGAACGCGCCGACGAGCCGCTGTCGGAACCACAGGCTCGTGTACCAAAACGCGACGCGAAATATTTACAGAATACTTGTTCGAAATATATTTATCATACGAATTTTCAAGCTACAATGCCTTTAATACGAAAACACTTTTTAGGAGACAATGTATGGAGAAAGATCTTCGGCTTAGTGTTTTGAAAATATAAAATAAAATCGATAATGATGTCTGATTTTGTTAAAATAAAATCGATTCTAGTTGGACATATTGTTCCATTATTGTAGATGCTGTGTATAGAGAAAATATTCTACTATGGGGTAACTGCTTATGAAATGCTGGATTACCATATTTTATTATTCAAAGTATGTCACTTAATATGTATTAGGATCCAAGCTGTTTCGTTTCTTTCTTTCTATACCGGCTTATACACATACAACATTATCGGGTTGGTATTTTAAGGACCGAGAATCTTAATTATATTACATGAAAATTCTAATTTAATATTTTCACTGGTTTTTATGCTTTTTAATTATCATTGCAACAACATTGGTACTTCATGCTCGCGGATTTACGTTTCATAAAAAATAAATGTTCAGAAGGTCATTTGTAGGTCGTTGAAAGCTTCAATTTCAGCTTCCAACATTATTTAATTAATTTTAGAATTCTATACCAATTTGTTCGCTTAACATATTTTAATTCAAAGAACAGAAGTTACTATCTTTCTTCCCGCAGATGTTGGAAAAACCTGTCAAATCACGTTTAGGAGTCCCCCGGACAGTCTAATCGATCCCTCGCGTCTTTTTAAACAGAATACTGCTGGGTCAGATCTGGTTTTGCATTCAAGCTTGACCAGTGTATCACGGTTTTCAAAATGGCGGCTGTCTCTATTGTGAACCGGGGACTAGCAAAATTGCAAGGTTACAAGACATCATACGAAAAAAAAATTCTAAAACCAATCATTCAGATCCCCTAAATCCCTTAACGCTTGAACATATTCAAGTCCAATCATCGAAACGGTACGAGGCACAAACGAAGAAAATTCATTGCCATAAAATGTCTACCTGTTACCGCAAGGAATCATAAATTCCCCAAATAATAATCACGAGAATTCAGTAATATCACATCCATTTAAATTCCAATCGCAACCCCTTCGCTCCTTCGGCGAACCTCTTCCCAATTACACCCGAGATTCGAACCTCCCGAGTCCACGAAATCGATCGTTCGATCGTTCATAACCACCGGATTCCCAGCCAGCCGAGTCGACTTCCATCTTTCCCACTGTCGGGCCTCGGAACGGGAAGGGTTGAAAAGGGCGATGGTTCGCTCCGGAGGACGGAGAACCCGTTGTGTTGCGGGCCTCGAAGCGCGCGACGTTGGGAACGCGTGGCTGTTCTTTCCTCTCGTTATTGCCACAAACGCGATAGCGCAAGAGGGGTCAGAGCCCGTTTGGAGGGCGGAATCGCGAGGGGGATTTCCAGGAGGGGGATGTGACCGTGGTGCGCACGGTTGAGACACACACACACACACGCACGTACGCACACGCACGCACAGGGGCTGGAAGGCACGCCTGAGGGTGGTGATGGTATTGCACGATGAGAACGGATGGTAACCGACAGGGGGCTTGGATCACCGTCGATGACGTCATTCCTGCGTTACCAGGATACCAAAAGATCAAAGACCAATGAAAACGTCACCTTCCCGCGGGTGTATCCGCTGAGGTCGAAGTCAAAGCCCGACAATGGATTTTTTTTTTCTTCCTCCCTCTCTCTCTCTTTCTCTATCCTCTCTCTTCCTGCTGTCTCTCCTGCGGAGTCGTCGTCGCCGGACCGTTGTGCATATGGTAATGACACACCTCCTGTGTGTCTTCGTTCCCGATCTCTATCTCGGTATGGTACAGAGAGATCGGGCGCAGACTCGCCGCGTCGAGGATCTCGCCCGCGATTGCGTCGCTTCGATCACTGATATTTTATTTATACCGGGCGGTCAGATATACGAACAAGGATACCCGATACCAGGAGACGCGCGTCGGAATAATCTATGGTGATTATTCGTCCGGTTGTCCTGCTTTATTGGACCGTGAGACTAACCTTCGACCCCCGGAGACAGTTAAGCTGCCTTTCTAAGCCGCGGATACTCTCTGGAAATCTGGGGTACGTTGCCCAACGATGATTTATTTCTTCGGGTCGAAAGTGCCCACGATCCGTGATCGTGAATTGTTCTTATCGCTACTGTGTATCGAAATAATTTCGCCGCGGTGAATACGGTTCCTTTTTATTTTTATGTTAGCAATAATTAGAATGATTAATTTTAAGAGAACATATATGGGAAATAGTGAGATTATTTTAATGGTTGCACGATTCTCAAAATGATCCCACGTCGATCGAAGCTTATAACATCGAGGTGCTAACAGTTGGAGCAAACAATAAACATCCTATCGCTTGTTGCAGTGCGACACGCGGTGGTCCGATAATCTTAATTCGTTCTAGAATTTCGATGAGTTCCACGAAGTAGAGCTGAACCGATACAACCAACGGATTCCAGCGGATCCGACGAATTTCGCAGCCTACGCGAGCCCGTCTCTCGACCTTCCCGACACTTTCGTGCAGGTCGAAAATTGAGGCCAGACGGCGATCCGGACGGTCTGTCCTTCTCCAATTTCGATCCAGTCCCGAGGAATCGACATGGCCGTGGACAGGCTTAATTGTAAATGGGGGAAACGGTATACTTCTGGTACCGTTCAAACTTCTACGGGTACAATAAATTACCGCGCGAGGCCCCCGATGATTCCCCACTGGAATACTCGACCTAAACGGGCGAAACGACGAATTCCTCGGACGTGATTTCGATTGCCCTTTCGGCGAAGCCTGAAGGAAGCCTCTTTTGTTCGGGAAATTGAACGTAATTGCAAATATTCCTTGCGAGAAAAATACGCGGAGCCGCGTTATATTCATAAATGTATATTGAGGGATTTTCTATTGAAAGCCTTTTGGAGTTAGACCGCCGTGGGGAACGTCTTATCCCCTGCGAGACAAAGCGTATCCCCATGGCCTCAGGTACCAAATACCTTCAAGGCCGCGCACGGGGAACCGCCCGGATCGGCGAACTTCGGACCCCGGATACCTAGGAACTTCCAGGAAACGGCCGTTACACCATCGAAAGAAGGGACCTCGAGGTGGCTAGGTACACGAGCGAAAGAAAGCCTCACACGGATGAACGTGGATCGGCTCTCCACCGGCCTGTGGTACCACCACGCACGCTCGAAAGAACTCGGATGAAGGGCTGGCTGACACGAACCCAACGTCCGTACGGCCGTGAAAAAAATATTCACGGGCGAACGTTCTTGATCGTATACGGGGATTTATTGCATACTTGGGGAAATTTATATTTCGCGGAAAGAAAATTATTTCATTTTGTTTCTGATATACATTCCTCATAGTCGTGTATTTTTTTGTTAATGGATACTTTACAATTACGTTAATAAGAAGTATAATTTAACGGTTTAATATTTGTAGGGTGTTTTTGACAACACTTTGCTTTAAAGAATTAATTTTTACAATAGTCTAAAGGGCTGATTGGGAGGACGTGGATGTGTATGCAAATATAGAATTTTATGGATAAATTGCTCAAACTTGATTACATTGTGAAATTGACTTACCTTGTTGAGGATTCTAATGGGTTCGAAATAAATGAAGACTTAAATAAACTTTCTATACCTTTTTGCTATACTGAATTTTAGACAATTGAAACTTTTATAAATGCATAAAATCCACAGTCCGCTGATGATCGACTGAATGTTTTATTGTAACGGATTATCGAGGTACAGTACCTACATATTTCTGAAAATTTTTGTGAAACTAGGAGCAAAAGTTAAGGAACTTCAAGGACTAAAGCTTTGCAGTTATAAATTTTGTACATGATTATTTTGCTTCGTTTTCGTCGCGTCTTACAGGGTTTTATCGAGATTTATTGTGACTGCTGGTTGAACTTTGAATTATATCAGAATCAGACGAACATTTTGAGAAATGACGGCAAAACGATAGTTGAAAAGGAACACCTGAGACGAAAATACTTATTCTAAAAGCGTCCTTACAATCAGAAAGAATGCAGCATCCCCGAGCATTCTGGGCATTCGAAATAGCGGGAGCTTTCTCTTTTCGTTTTCACACGAGTCTGCAGAAATTCAGGTGTCCAGCGGGCAACAAAAAGATTGCATTTACCCCCTGGCGTCACCGTAACACGAGCATAGATAGGTTTCTACAGGAGCTGCATTTGTCTAAACGGACATGTGGTATTCATATCAAATGTTCGAAAATGATTAAATAAATTGGGCAACGAAAAGTAGTAAAATTAGTAAAATAATTGAAAAATGAAAATTAGTATTTTACAGTTTCTTATAACAAATAACGAATAAACAAAATATGTTTCTACGTTACTAAAATTCCTACATTCCTATCTATAACTCCAACGTTTATTAAAATATACCTATACATATATCGCATAAGAATCTCTCACACTTGATCCACCATAGTGAAATGGTTTTATTTGAAATATTTCTTTGTCTCCTGGTATTAATATCTTATTCATAAAAAACGAACACGCAAGACTTTATCGAAAATGATACACCATGAAAAATTCCTGCACAGGCCGATAAACAATAAATTTCCCTCATCTCGCACGGTCACAAAGTTATACCCAGAGAACGAAAAACAAAGGAAGAGTACCGAGGGTTGATTTCACCCCCTCCAGAGTGAATTATCGCCGAAAAAGATTGTTTTCCATAGAATCCATTACATTGTGGGATTGTTAGTACAATCCCGAAAAGTTTCATTAAAGCCCGTCGAGTATCCCCTCTAATCCTCGCAACGAACCCGGCATTTTCTATAGCCTGAAACGACACAATAACCTTGGACGGGGAACGATCCGTCCGTGCGTACGAGCGAGGCGGCAACCAAGGAATTCGGTGCACGAAAGGAACCAAGCTGTACACACGGTCACCAAAAATACCCACGAAGGATACGCAATACCCGTGAGCGTGCATCGACGACGACGACGGACGACGCGACGCGTGCGTACGCCTACGTGTCGGTTCCGTGGTGCACACTCAATATATATGTATACTATACATATATACACCGATAAGGAAGTGGTATACACGCGTGTCGACGCAGTCGCAAGGATCGTCAGCCGACATCTGGCTCCGGTCCTTCGCCCGAGGGACCGAGGGACAAAGAAGACCTTCCCCTTTTCTTAGGGGGGCCTTGGGCTGGATTATATCGTAGGTTCCTTGCCCCGGAACGCCATGCACGAACGCACGCACCGCGCATACGCACGCACGCACACCGTAAAGGCGAGTCCTCTCGGTGGTACCGGGAAAAAGAGAGAGAGAGCCAAGCACGGTGTTAAGCCAGTAGTGGTTGCTCGAAACGCCGGTCTGCAAGGCGCGCACGTAACGACCCCACCGGTACCGTTTCTATGGTACCGTTCGCAGGGATTAACGCCCCTCCCGCCGCGGCTGCTCTCGCTCAGCAGACCGCTCCACTTTCATCCGGGCCGCCGCGGGGTGAGACCAGCCTTGGCCTGGGACCAGGCCTCTCCTCGATGTGTGCTCGCGTCGATCTTGCGAACACATACGCACACGATCGTTTTAAATAATTAATCGGGGAATCAGGGTACGACCTATAATTACGGTTCACTCCTCCCGAAGCCCACGGGATACATACATAGTACGGTCGCCTCCCTGAGTCCGTAAGCTTCCCAGGCGGTGAATCGAACGCGATCGGCAACGTAACGTGCGCGATCATTTAGGGAAAACTGACGCAGACAGAGCATCCCTGCAAGGAACACTACACGCGTGTTGTATGGTGTCCTGTAATTGGATGGTCGGGTTGCGATCGCGGTAAACGAACGCCGGATTGATTTCGGATGCGTTTGTAGGTAACGCGGAACGAGGGGTGACTGTAACGCAAGGAGGGTTCGCTTTGTTGATGCGAACGCGGTTCTCCCTGGGTGGAAGCGGTTGTTTGCGACGCGAGCCCGGGTGATTTAGAAACACAGAAACTTCGGGAGAGGTTCTGACGGATTTGTTTGTAGATACTTGGAAACACATTTGTGAAGTTATCAGTGGTTTGTAGACACGGAATAGTTCCTGTAATGTACCAAAAAATATTTCGATTGAATATATTGAGGTTTAAAATCGAGGTTTTAAAATTATATATTTGTATAAGAAGATAATATTTAAGGTCTGAGAGATCGTAATTGTAAAGACCATAATGAACTTCTATTACATAATGGAGACAAATTAACTAAAATTCTAGAATTCTTAATGAATTTTAGTTTGGACATGTATACTGGGTGTCTCATATTTTTCACAACACAGGGTTCAGTTATTACTGGTACCCTGATGAAGTTAGCTGCAATGCTTGCAAAACGTTAGAATAGTTTCTCCAAGGGTACACAGCATATCCCCGAAACGCTCAACAGTTTTAACTGTACTATAAAATATCATTCTTATATAAATAACAAATTATATTTTGTAAATTATAAAAATATTACTATAACTTTACTTAAATGAAAAATCAAATTAGCACTAGAATTGATCGAAAATTGGATCAAAAATCAATTAAAGACACAGTCGGCCACTCCGCGACCACCCTGTATACAGTGGTTTCGTATTCGTGAAAGAAGACTGCTCTTGTGCGGCGGTGGAATCACTCAATGGCCGCTGAACGCGTCGACTGGGCTATGGAATCTTTTGCGCAAGGCAGAATTCGTCTTCTGAATGACTGGGAAGCTTCCAGGAAGTTTCCGGTCGTGATTCAAAATAAACTTCGGACAACAATTGTGAAAGCTTATGATTTCAGATCGTTCCTCGGAATAACTAACTCATTAATGCGAAGGGGCACAAGTGTGCAAGAAGAAAACAGTCGATTACCGTATAAAACTGTGAAATGTACCGAATATTCAAGGTTCAATTGCTTACTAAAACGATCAGAATTTTTTTTTAACAAAAGAATTAATTACTTCAGCTTTCTTCTTCTTGTAGAGGAAACTTTTCAATGGTGCAGCCTAAGAGAAAATTCCATGTGTGAACTTCAATCAAAAATCCATAAATCATGCACAAACACATCGTAACTGCTCATACCAAGAACCATTAAATAAAGTTTTAGAAAATCGTTTGCTTTAAATGGATTCAAACTTTTTGTGTCCAAAAATGGAGTCCTTAAGAGGAATTTTGATAAAACGTATAAAACCAGTCCTCCCTCTGTTCTCTCAATACATTAAATGTTCTACAATTTTAATTGCCAGTTCTTTTTGCATTTAGTTCGTTAGTACGAACTGAATGAATATTCCCATACTCGTTCCGTTAATAAAGGAACTCGCGAATTATTTTACCACCCGTACTAAAACGGCTACTATCGATGGCGCTATCGCGAGTGTAGTAAATAGAAGTAATAACATGAGCTTGTCATGACTGGTGTCATGACCTTCGTATTAGTCTCGTTTAACCTTTACGTAACGTGGCTAACTCGAACATTCATAACTGATCCCGTAATTCAATAAATTTCGTGTTTCCGGAAAGTATTAGTGGCTCGCGATTCCCCCGTTGTGATCGTAACGCGTGTTAATAAAATGTTAAATTTTATATCAATGTAGTATATCGTTAACCTAATCGTTATACAAATTTAATAAAAAGTTAATACAAAATCCATTACTTTATTCGTCTGTGATGTAACAATCGCGTTTTGGTAAACGAATCATCTAAACAGATGACAAAATGGCGGCATATTTGTGTACAGCATTTATACCGTTTTTACGTTAATCCTAATATTTCTCGATTTTTAAAGTTCTAAAACAATTACCGACTATCTATTTTGTATTATACGAGCGAGCAGATAATCAGCGCAGAAGTTAATCTTTCATGAACTTTAAAATAAATTTCTTAACAACTTGATGTCATAAAAATCATACTGTTACATTGGTACAACGTTTTTATCTAATAAGCATTATGTCAATAATGGATAAGGAAACCTATGTCTTATATAAAATATTCATCCATTATAATTACATATTGCAAAGAATTTCAATATCACCAGCTCAAAATACAGGTACACAGATGGCAAATCACGATACAAAAATAATTTAAAAAAGCAATCGGCATCTAAAAGCATCGATGATATGTTTTCAGTTACTAACAGCGCGTGTTAATTTTGCAGAAGTAACGTAATCTAGAAAAACATGTTTAATTTCAAATTCAATTTTGTCCAAGTATAATATTTAAAAATAGAAACCGTCCACCTGATATGCTAAATACGAAAAGATGTTTTCCCCTCGAGTGCAAGATTTCCAAGTAACCAATCAATTCAAGGAAGTACAGTTCCACGCAGTAAAGGGTTGACGACCATGCTCGATTGTAGCTCCTTTTGTATTTTCCGTTGCAACGATACTAAACGCCGGAAGACCAATCGGTATTATTTCGTAGAGATAAGCGGTACCAAGGTATTTGTTTAAGTATGAAGAAACAAACGGGGAACGAAGAAGGAAGCAGCCGGTCCACTTTTGTTTCGTGGAGCAGGTAGGCGAAAGGGAAGGAGACACGAGGACAGCCAGAAACAGTCATCCTGTTATCGACACTACCGGAGTTGCTTATCATTCCACGGTCAATATTTCTCTCCCCGGTTTTTTCCTAACCTCTCCCACTTCTCCGATTCCGCGTCGTTAGAGCGCGTTTGCGCGCTCGTCAACGCGCCTCTTATCCCGACTTTATCGGCCGATAACGCCAATCTCGGACAGCATCGGCGATTACGACGAAAAAAGGAAGCGGACCGACGCCGCCGTTGGGCGTTCATTTTAGCCGATCGAATTTGTCGGGTGGCCGAGTGAGCGGCCGTTCTCCACACGGAGAACGGGCCCGAGTACGACCGCAACCTCGTTACAAAGACGATTTCCACGCACGTCCTGTCTCGATTCTTCGTTGCACATGTTCGTTACGAAACGCGCACGCACCGGTTCCTCTTTTCACAGAGGTTGACCGAAACAAGCCCATGAATCGAATGATTTTTTAACCACAATTGGTCACAGGAGTATCGAAGAAACTTTGCATAAAAATGTACCTCTTCAGAGTAAATTTGATTTGAAAGTATGTTTGTGAAACAGTAGTATGTTTCGTTAACCTGCACAGCATGTCTCATGTACAGAATAATTACTGTCATAATCTTCTGTTTAATGATACCATACACGAGAAAACGGTGGTAATTTTCATATTATCAACTATTACCGAGTATCGTTTACTTTATAAACGGTTATTCCAAATTAAATTTGAAATGTACATTAATATTAGTGAATGAAAACACGTTGTCAGTATTCTTATATATCCCATTTTCTTTTAATGATAGAGGCTTTGTCTATCACAATTTAATAGTAATTCTACCATGTTCTGAATATATCAAGTTAAAATTAATAAAAATCATTGTACTGCTTTGCTTTCATGAGCAATAGAACAATGCAGAATTGCAATTTTTAGTAATAATTCTATGTAAGACAAAGTGGAGTTCAAGATACGCAAAGCACATTTGCATTCTGTTCAGTATGTTATGTTTTCATAGAATTCAAGAATACTAGTACAGAAACAATAGGCCAAAACATTAAAGAAGTGTTGCTCTGTTTGATTTGATTGAAACGTGAGATGTAGAGTTTCATTTACCTGTTTTAATTGATAGGAAAAATCATCTGGTATATGTGAAGTTCTTTGCTATAATTGTAAGTAACAGAAAGCTTTGAAACACAAATATATCTAAGAGTTAGAATGAAAAAATTATATTATTACTCACCACTTAATACTCTTTTTGATGATGTTGCTAACAATCCTCTGGGATTTTCTGGTTGGTAAGGCAAGAACATCATTATTTTTCTTCTTCCTGGTTCTTTTCTCCCTAACATTTTTGTTCTCTTCTTGAATATGTTGAACAGGAGTTTCTTCTTCCTCCTCTGTGATTAATTCTTCACCTTTAGCAGAATTTTGAACCCATTCTGCCACATGATCTTTAACCTTTGGATCAGTCGATAATGAAGATTCAGCCCTCAGTTCTTCTTCATGAATAAGTTCACTAACAGTTGTAGGAGGTCCTACTATTCCTACTTCTGCATCTTCTTCTTCTTCAATAGTCTGCTTTTTTTGAGTTTCTACAGGAACATTATTTATTTTTTCACTGGCAATCACCTCTGTGACATCTTCTATGATTGATATTTCATCTGTTTTTTGCTTACTATCACCAACACTGTCCTTGTCTTCTTCTTTCATGTCTTTGGAGTCAACTAGAGATTCTTGAACATCTTCTGAATTTAAACTTTCATCCACTACTTTTGATATCTCATTCAGTGCATTTTCTGCTTCTGAAACATTAGTTAATGACTGTGACTCATTTGCTTTCACAGTTGAATTATTAGATTCAGATTTTTCTGCTTTATTATCTATTTCTTCATGCATTACATTTGATATTACTTCTTCTTTAGAAGAAGTTTGAGAGTCATTCTCAGTTTCAGCCGTCATTTTTTCAGTTGCCTTTGATTCTTCGAGTTCAATGCTTATTTCTTGTTCCTTTATATCAAGATCAATGATTAAGTCAGATTTTTTGTCATAAGAATCATTTGTTTCCACGTTGTTTTCATTGGAAACATCGTCTACGTGTTTTTCCACTTTTTCGCGTTCATTTTTGGAAGTAGTTATGTCAATGGATGTATCTGTCATATCCATTGTTTCAGTTAAATCTAAGCTTTTAACTTTACTATCCTCCATTTTTACGTTTATATTTTCCAAAGACACGTTTGCAATAATTTAACACGCACAAACATTTTAAGAAATGAAATTTGTAAATATTCTGAACCTTATGGTATCATGTTATCACGTGAGCATGTATTCATACATCTCACCATACAAAATTAGGCATTTCTTTCTTTAAGGCAATGCATTACTTATTATTCACTTAATGCTTCATTTTTGTTCTGAAAAATAAAAAAAAAGTAAATTAGAATAATATATAGTACGTTATTAGACATAGTTTATCTAAAACTTTCTGAATGAAAATTCTTATCGACAGATAGTCGATAACAAGGATCGCGCAGACGTGGCTTTACCTATTGCTTTAAGGTTAGAATTGTTATACGATGTTATAAACAATATAATACATATATAAACTGAAATCTTTTTATATTTTAAAAGTCAATATTTAATCATTCTTCCATGTAATGGAAACTTTGCCCATTATTGCACACGCGATGACATTACTTGTCAATTGAAACGATTAAATTTGTGATCCTAACCGAACTATGCATACAAGTTGTGAAATGAATATGTAATATATGAATAATACATTACAATTAATCATTAGTTTTCGTGAAAATAAATTATCTGCATCAATGATGTCCCAATATTTGTGTCACCATATTTATTTGCAGAAACACGAGTACTCACAAGGTTTGTAAAGAATAAATTAATGATCTAAAGTAAAATATCCTAGCTCGTTCTAAGAAAGACTTTCTATATTCATTTACTATTTTTATTATTCTTTATCAATCGGGCGCAGATGCTTAACAAAATGTTAGGGTAATTGCGTTTTATACATTTCGAATTACCTTCAGTTATATGCTTCCACTTTATACCAACAGCGGCACTTTGTATCACAATATCAATCGCACTTTCGAACAAACCGTGACATTTGTTTGACTTGCAAGTTACTTAATGACACCATCGGAGTATAACATTACTGGCCGACACGTTCATAACCTCACTTATCCTTTCTTTGACAATTCGATTACGACAGCAAAGCGAAAGACCGCAGGAACGAGACAATAACGGGCAGCAGTAACATTAAACGGCGGTGATTAACGTCGAATAGGAATATCGTGTCGATGGTACATGAAATACTACGCACTGGTAAAAGTGTATGTCTCACAGGGACGTGTCAATCAACTCTGTTGTCTCTTTTTCGTTCTCTCCCTCTCTCTTTCTCGTCCTTTGCCCCTCTACGGTTCTCAAAGAGTACTCTTATTTTTGCATTATGGCTGACGGTCACGGAAACTATCTGATCGGGACAGTATGTGATATGCTTGAAAGAAGTTTTCACGTTACTGAGGTAAAACGAGAACACGACCCCGTGGTGCGTAAGGCTAGTGACCTCTACCACTTTCAAGTGTGCGTTTATGTGTGCATGCTTGTGTTCCTGTGCGTCATGCATTATAGTACTTCGCTTACTCTAGTTCGTTCATATCGTATGCATCGTGTACATTCACGATTCGATTGTCGGTAGAATTAGACTTTCCGTAGGGAACGATATTACAGACAAGACTGCGCCAATCGTTGCGCGCACTGTTGTAATTTTGCCGCATTATCTGGTGTTTCATGTAGACGGCATCTTCGCGGATTTTTTTGTTTCGACCAATCAAACGCGTTCACACGTTTCTTTGACAGCGACGTCTTTCGTACACTATCAGCACGATATTAATTGTCACGGAGCCTGAAGTGAAGGTTATGACACAAGCTGCGTACAGAAACCGACGGCAAAGGTTCCAGCAATAGAAAAATTCTACGTACTCACGGCACTCTAGCACTCGGACTATTTTTTGTTTGTCGGCCAAGCCGCGCGCGCGTGTTTCCAACAAAATGGCCGCCAGTAAAACGTAACCTTTACAGTTCGTCATTGACGTTTCATTCCTTTTTATACCGTCTGCTACTCTCGAATGATTTTGTTAAATCTATGATTGTAATTGCAAATATTTGTTTCATATGTTTAGTAATTAATTGTCTGTTTTTTATTAAAAGTAACAACTGGGCCAATAATCGATCTTGAGATAACGTTCCACATTGGCGCGAATTTTGAATTCTGTAACGGTAACGTAATATTCATTCACAGTACTACGTAATTTACATAATTAATATATTGTGCATAATGTATTTATACATCAATGATGTATGTATTTAAGGTATATGTACATATACAGGACATAATAAAATTTTAATATTAAAATAAACTTTTGTTTTATACCTAACACAATTTTAAATAAAATAAATGAATGTCCATTGAATTCTCATTTGTGCAAATTGATGTACAAAAATATGAGCTAACTTATATAAGCATCCGCAGTCTAATAATCGCATATTGTTCTTTTTTTGAAGATCTTAAATGTTGTATTAATTCTTAGCGTTCCTATTTATTCATATTATTTGTAAAATATATCGGGTAGAGGTAAAAGTTTAAGAATCAATGTCTTTTCATTATCATTTAAGTAGAGTATCTATGATAATATAAATTGCTATTATTTTAATTTTAATTTTCCACCTATATGGTTTGTCTATGTTACATGTTTAATTTATTCTCTGTTACCTATACATTTTTCATTGCCCCTTTTTTAATTTTTATTGGTACCTTTACACCTTTTATTTCACTTACCTTACACTGTTCATACAAAATGAAAGGTAAGTTATGAAAATGATTCTATTCCATTGAAGATAAAAATTTTTCGATGAAAAATACAGAATTGCTCAAGAATATGCAATACAATTAAAAACATGTGATTTTTCTGGAAAAATTTATAGGTTACATACTTTCAAACCGAAAAGTGAAAATTAAATAAGTCCCTATTAACTTCTCTTTACAAACGAAAAGAATAAACATTAATGAAATTTGGTCACCACCATTAATACAACCTTAAAAAGAACAGATTATCAAACTTAATAAATAATAATATGTAGTCTTTTATATAAGGTTTCTGCAGATGTTTGTCGAGAAAGAAATACGACATAGCCTTGGTCTCATATATTTACAGATTATTCATGATTTATAATCAATAATGTCGTACAATATATATCAACAAAATAATGCTTTAGTCGTTCTTATATAGCTAATAAAATCTAAAGGCTAAACAGTCAAGGTTGATCTAAAAGTTGGCTCCTCCCCCACGAATCTTCCAATTCGCGGTTTCGTCTTTTACTTCCTTTTTTTTATGTTTGCTACCTAACAATAAATAAACAAACAAGTACAAATCTATACATTCCACGTGTCACGTGGTAGTGAGGGTAGTGATGATAATTAATAATGTGAACCACGATCGCAGTGAACACGATGTCGAGCAGTCTCTTGTCAGTTTCTATTTAAATGCGCCTTAAGGATAATCACTCGAATTAGATCATAGTGCATACACAACATTCCTCTATGATAAAAAATTAAGATTCCCTTTCGTTGAAGATGGACTCCGAAATACATAATTTATCTTCTGACGATTACAAGGAAAAGTTACTCGAATATGCAACGGTCCATCCGTGTTACAAAAATGATTATTATTTTCTTAACTTTTAATCTTCAATCCTATGGATTGAGTGTTGGAACCTACCGCATTTCGTGCTATAGTCTAAAAAGTACGAAAATCTTCTGGTTCGAGCACCCAAAGGATCGAAAGAAACAAAAATATCTACAGATCAAGAACGAAGTTTTTGAGTACACACGAAAAGATTCAGAACATAACATTTCTTTCTATTACAAGATACCGGTGCCTGATTTTAAGTAAACATCTATGCAACTATTAAAGTCCAATGTATGAAAAGTATTAATTTATACTTGAATCAATAGTAACTTAATGTTTGTGTAATTTCAGTAACTACTGCGTGCTTGTTAAATTTCGAACTGTCCTTTTTTAATCACTTCAGTTGTTTCGAGGAGTTCGAGTTGCGAATATGTAATTCAAGCGGTGAATTTTATCGAGCAGAATCACTCTGAACTTGTCGAGATTGCAACGCTCGGAACCTGCTGAATTCTTAAACGCAACCGTGTCTATCTTCGCGTGATACAGGACATTTTTCTAGATTCATAAATGATGAACCGTACGAATCCCTGGCGAACAATGATAATGCACGGCAACTTGTTAACTGCAAATCGGGAACGTATAATCGGACACCGAATGCATCATCTATTTTGGATGCGCGCGTTAATAGTATACAATTCCGTCATGAAACCTCGTCTGCTACAAATGTCGGAGGTCCCCATCTGTTATTCTCGTCGCGGCGGAGCAAAATTGTAGTCCCTTCGATAACAATCGGCTTTCTCGGTGCTTGTTAACTTGTCATTTGCGAACTTGTTACGGGAGCACATGAATGGTAATAATGGTGCGTTAATATTAATGAATATCAATCAATTTTGTCGGTATTCGATATGGAGTCTATATTACAGTGGTTGATTAATTCGAGAGCGGATGATAGTAATAAATTACCTTTGTAAGAAACGATAATGTTCGAAAATATGCATTCGTTTTAACCCTTGTGCACCGATCCAAAATGTGTTACTTTATTACAAGATTGAAATCGAATCGAAAATATTTGGTTACCTATTTCTAGATTACAATGTACGTCAACTAATAGTCTTCAATAAATATAAGGTTTTGTCACAAAAAGCAACTGTAATAAAAAAAATCAAATTTTGATTTCGGG
This sequence comes from Dufourea novaeangliae, assembly GCF_001272555.1. NCBI lineage: Eukaryota > Metazoa > Arthropoda > Insecta > Hymenoptera > Halictidae > Dufourea > Dufourea novaeangliae. The sequence goes on along the minus strand of NW_015374014.1, from coordinate 4,135,169 downwards.
TCAAATTGACGCAAACGTTGCACAAGGGCTAAAAAGAATCGAGTCAATTTTAATATTCCATCGGCTGTGCAGAAAGTAGAAGCGATTTCATCATCGATTTTTGTTATAAATATACAGTTATTATGGTACTAAAAAAGAGATATGTTATCTATTAATAAAGCACGTAATATAGTAATATCGTCATGAATACATAACAGAAATCATTTTTACTTAGTCGAAGATATCGTTAAAGTAATTATTCATTTGCAGTTAATAATTGAAATCATTGGCGCAACGGAATGATAGCTTAAAGTAAACAGAAACTGTTCAATTTCGTGTATTATATCCTATCGAGGTATACAGTTCGTAATTTAATTACTTAATACTATTACTATTTACTTTAATTCACGTCAGTAGTGAAAATTACTTTTGTATAAAATTTCGGGGTTCAGAAACACTACAGTAGAAATATGTTAACACCTTCTAAAAAGTTCAGTATATATATATATATATATATTTTCAGTTTATTTTAGTGATTCCATAAAAATGTGTCTCACACATAAGATAGAAATCTTAATTAGTTTTTTCTATGCAAGTGATGACATTTAAAGATGGGCAATGTTACTAAATGATCAGGCAACCCAATTACAAATTTATGTTTATTTTTTCTTAGAAAAACTTTTCTATCTCCTGGTTGGAAAATTTCTCATGTACCACAATTTCCTTTTTAAATATTACAATAAAGACTTGCATTTTATTTATTAGATACAAGTAATCAAACTGATCAAGACTTTTAGAAATACTGGGAAGGTATGCTTACTCAATTGCGGTTCAATCGAAACACGTTTGAGTAATAAGACGTATAGAACTGTTAAATGATTTATGTTCGCAAATGATCGATAATCACCGAGAAAGGTTACTTTGAAGTCATTATTTAATAGGTGCACTGACTATGAATCGTGCACATTTTGTTTACACGGTACATCTGTGTGTTCCTATGTATACAATATGTAAAATATTTTCTACCTAAAGGATCTACCTATACGCTTTTCACGTGCCTTCTGTTCATCGAAATACATTTTTCGCCTCCACTTAACCATCGAATAGCACCTATTTTCGTCGTTTCAGACGCGCATAGTTACAATCTTTCCATTTTTTTGATATATGTTCGTGGCATAGGTCGTGTCTCAAACACTTTAATCTTGTTTGCCGGAGTCGAGTTTACAAATGAAAAACGAGCTACGTACAAAAAAAAATAACTCTTTTGTATAGCAATACCGGGCGATTATTAACCCTTCCGGTGCAAATATTTCAACGCTTGTTAACCTAACCTTGTTTGCTCCATTCGCTCATCGAAGCGTATACGAGCGGTTAAAAGTATTAAAAGTAATCTATTTAACAACTGTAGGTACTTGTAGTGTCCATAAAATAATTGTTTGTGGTAATAAAAGTTATTTATGTAACAATCTCTTGGCAATTAAAAACGATACTTATTTACACAGCAGAATTTATGATATGTTTCTTAATAAATTATTTAACAGAAGTGTAGTTAAGTACGGCACACACTCAACTTTTATGATCGTGTTATCAAATCAGATTAAAATATCTCACATTAAATATAATTAAATACAATTTAATGTCACAGATGACGATAAATAAAATTAACCGAAATATTCGATAACTTTTGACTTTTTCAATAACTTTATAAGACATACTCTTACGTACGTTCCTCCACCTGAACAGTTAGGCAACGTAATGGTTTCAATTTTTTTTTTACACCCGTCGCTTTCTATTAGTCGTTAATATTTCACGTGACCATCTTTCATAGACGCTTAACATAGTGCGCATCCACGCAATCAATATGCGTACATTCACCACCCGATCCTTGTTCGACGTTCATATAAATTGTAATCGGAAATTTTCCACCGAACGACTAATACGGGGACAGCTGAAACCGCGGCGGAACTGGGTTATAAACAATTGATTTGACCCAATTAGTTTGACGCTATATTAAGATCTTCGTGACCAGCGATACGAAAGCCCCTATCGATTTTGAGGCGTGACAGCTTCAAAATGACAACTTTTTGATGAATTACGCGAAACGCTTGAATGAGCCTTGTGTTATGGAGATAACGGAATATTTCTTATGGATTCCTTCGTATTCATTCATGCTCGAACCGTTTCAAAATTTGCAACCTCGTTGCGGATACGCGTAAATTACCAAACGAATGCCCTTTTCACGTAAACTCGACTTGGACGTAGGATACAAATACTTTTTATTCGCATTTTATCGATACTTCGTCCCGATCAGATCACACGGATTTCACGATCATCATGACGATCGGTGTGAAGTGTCCGCAAGGGAAGGTTAGGTTATTGCACATTTCCTCGCTTATACGTACTCTGCTTATCCCGCTTTCGACGAAACAATTCTTTACACTACGAACAGATTGTAACAGTGGTCGAATAACAATAATATCGATCGTTAAAACAACCGGAAAACGTAAGAACGAACAGAATCGAATGAAGAACTCAAACGTGGAATTAAATAATCAACGGGAACCAATACGTTTCCTTTAAGGTATACGCTTGTAGGCGTAAGGAAATCAATTGCCCTTTGCATCAACGAGAAAAATGATTCTAGCTGTAACAATCATTTATCTTCACTAAATAATCGTAGTTCCGTGAAGATTAATCGACAAAATCGTTAACTCGAGGACACACACTTAATATGTTCCGCGCCACATAGGTGGTTCACGCGACAGTGGCATTTATTTCTTATCTTTATCTTAGGATAGGGTAACGGACAATTTACGAAGAGTTTCAGGTGACTGCTACTTTTGCTATTCCTTTATAATTAAATATTGTAATTCGTCTTTTTGATTAGTTCTTTCAAGTGTTGTCGGAAGTTGAGAACATAACGTTATCTACGAAACGTGTTAAGTTAACCAGTACTTGCTAACACGCACTTGTATTGACAGTGAATTTTAGAGTAGTGCTTTAAGAATTCCAGTATTATCATTCTCATTTGTGGACAAAGGTAGAACTGATAATTTCATTGTGGAACAAAATGTTACCGGATCGCTTCTCAGAGAACACCGAATTATCGAATAACTGCTCGCAAGTGCGTACTAGGTTTTAAATTGATGACCAATTGAATTGGAATCTACAAGGTTCAATCTCCTCTACTTTCCCCCTCAAATTTTCTCCCTGCTGCCATCTTGAAATTATGGCTTGCAATATACCGTCTACGACTTTGAATGATTTTTGTTGACAAAAGTGTAGTCAGATATACAAATTAGTGAAACCGTTATTTTATATGCAACGATCTAATATCCGAGTACAGTAGAACCTTGACTATCCGAACATCACTGAATCCAGTTTTCTTTAATATCCTTACATAAAAGCGTCATCGTTCCATTCTGTCGCTTGGCCAGTTCGCATAACAGAAGTTCCACCGTATTCCTAATCATTCTTTATCCTTTAAGATGCTTTAATAACACATACCAAGGGTAATATTAACCTTGTAGACGCCAATACGCTTGTTCCTTGCTGTGTATACACAGAAATTACGTGAACGTTTCTTCAGCTTTGCGTGTAACATCGAAAACCCTAATCTGCGAAAGATCGTGCGCACGAACAGAACCGTGAATTTCGGCTCGTTAGGATACAACGAAATCCAACGACCTCGCCGTGTTCGAAATGGGACGCACACCATTCCGCGGGTTTCGCTTATCACGAAGTTGCATCGGACTTCTACGAAATTACATCCATTATCGTTACGTTGCACTTCGCGCGCGGCACGAGAAACACGTGAGTTTTATTTACATACTGCTCCCAATTCCGGCTTTATCGTTACCAGATTCTTAACATTCTATTTGCCCGCTGGTAAATACCTTTTTGCTACCCACTAGGCTGGATTGTTCTACTTCTTCTAAAAAAACGAGTGAGTCACGTCTCGCCGTTCCGCGAGAACCGAGATCGAGCTCTCGAAATCCGATTTTCTGGCAAGTCTGATCGTTGCAACGTTTCGTACGGCTCTCAGTTTTGTCTCGAATTCAGTGTGATTCGTTTACATTAGTTCCACACATTGTCAGTCCATAAATTCGTGTGTTTATCATCCAATATCAATATTAACCTGACGATAGTTTTCACTTATTGTTACTGATGTTTAATCTTAGTTTCTCTTTTCTTTATATTATTTATTATTTGACTTGATATTTTATTGGCAGATGGGAATCAGCTAATAGAGTGATGCTTACGGACGAATATAAACGTTGTTTACGTCAAAGTCATAAACTATCCTTTTTAAACACGAAAACGAACGATTTCGTGGTTAGACTTCGAACAAAAGTTCAGTAATTATCGTTTCTCGATGAATATTTATAGAAATTGTGCACGAACTTATAGACAGACTTTAATACCAGTAGAATAATGATGTATAAATAGATTTTTACAGAAAACGAAGAAACTGATATGAAACTTATTGTTAGCGTATTGCAGCATCTGCACCCTACGCGTTATCTGTCGCTATGAGATGCAGAAAACCCGAAGGAAAATAATGTTCAACCTAGAAACTTTTAACACTTAATTGTAAATAAAGCTTTTTTAACCGTACACATCAACAAAACAAGATAAATAATAAAACTGAACCTTACTTTTTATGGTAAAAGGTTTTGTAAGAGTGATATTTGAGACTCGATAGTGACGATTAAAGTGTTAAAAATCCCTGGTATATACGAGAGCTCTTTGTATAACAATTAGTACAAAAGTTCTGGTAATCAAAACGACCTTTCTTAACACATTGACCACCGAATCATCTTCTTTAGCACTCTTCGCGTTGATTACGAAACAACTTTTTACCGTTCCTTCATATTCCAAAAAAACAAGCCAAAATGTTGTACTTTTGTGAAACACCTCTAAATTTATCTATCATAATTTTCGCATTTCTCAACTAGTAACTTACTTTTCAGCGACTCGATCAATTTCAATTCAATTAAAACGTTTTACATTAGTGATGATATAAATAAAAGTCGAAAATTACGTCATAAATTACAGTAGGAAAGCGAAAGAATGTCCGAGATTAGAAAATTTTGCAAGAAACGTTACGAAGACAGTGCAACATGATTTGGAGGAAAAAGTGCTAGAAATAGACCTATAAAAATAATAACATTCTGCGATAATTGCGATGGAACATCTTATCTCTGTCTGATGCTATTCAACAAGTTCCTTGCAAATGATAATTGTATCATTGTATCGTACTCGTTAATATTTCTAAAAATTCCGCTAAACATTTTTCTTTTTCATAACCTTACCACCTCCATTTAGGAATATGCTTGGTATTCCTTCTTCCACTTCACATGGTCAGTTATCAGATAGACTACAGATTTTATGCACTTATAGCATAAGCAGTACACTTTATAACAAAAGTAGAACTTTTTAAATTTTTATTTTACCTTTAACCCAATAAGAGACCTCAAAGAAATGAAAAATTCCTACTTTTGCTCTTGCCTTCATGAATCACTTTATGTATGAACTGTAATTTTGCATAAAAATCCGCAGTCTATTTATCGATAACCGACAGGACCCGAGCGGTCAGTGTGCTGTCGGTCATCGATTACCGACATGGCGCTGTGTGTCAACCGAACGAACTAACCGGCGGTCAAAGTGTTAAGGGACATCGAACAGTTCCTGTCAGCAGGACCGATTACCCAGAATTCTATGGATAGAAACATCGCTCGAAGTAGTTCCGTGGAACCGATCACACACACAGCAAATATGGACTCACGGGCACCTGTACAGAGGCAATCGCGAGGAGCCCTCGACAATGGTAACCGCGAGGAATCTCGGAAGTCCCGCGCGACGAAGATGATCGAAGCGAAGAGCCCCGACAGGGATGATGACCACGGATGTGTACGCGAACGTACGTTGCGTCTCCCGCGTCGAAGTCTCTTTTCCCGCGTGTCCGTTCTCCTGATTGGTGGTTGCAGATATCGTTTCGCGACCGGGCCGCGAGAGGAATCGCGCTGGTACGTATTTTCTCGCCAGCTGGAACCCTTTCACCCTGGAACACCAGGACTATTGCTCGGTTTGCGGCCAGGGTCACGGTCACCGTGGTCAGGACGCTAAGGTGGTCCTGTGCCAGGAGGCGTGCTGGTGCTGATGCTGATGCTGTTGCTGGTGCTGCTGTTGATGGTGGTACTGCTGTTGCTGCCTCTTCTGACTGGAAACCAAGAACAGGATCGTGCGATTACTTTCACAGCGTTCACAGCTGAATTTTCGGGCCGCGTGGGCGTTCGACGACCGTGATTTTAGCCGTGAATACCGAAGTATAGTGTGTGTGGGAGGGGTTCGCGGTGAAATATGACCTTAATTATCGCGCAGGAGGTGTGGCGGTGTCGCGGACACATTTTTTTTGACCGAAAGCATCGAATTTAAAGCCTTCTCTTACGGCTGGTCTCGCCATTACCCTCGGAGAAGTTTATTGATGGCCGTCTGTTAGGGGAGAAAAAGAGCTCTAAGCTCGTTGCTGGTGTACGTTTGTTCTAGAGGTTGAATACCGACAAGACTGGAAATAAGATTTTACTTGGATTTGAATGGAACCAGTACGTTTGCCTTAATTTACTTCCATAAATTTATACAGGGTGTCCCACTTAACGAGAGCATCTTGAAGTCACACTTGTTTTTGAAGATATACAAAAATGTGAGCGAACAATGTTATTTGGTTGGAAGGGCAAATATTGTGATAAACGAAACATTTTTCTTAGGGTCATATCTTTTGAATTTTCTATGTCAACGGTGGTTTTTAAAATGGGACTACATATTTTTATCATCAAGGCGTAATAGTTTAGGTCAAGACCTTTCTAATGATCTATAGCAGTGTAACCTTCATTTAACCTCGAGTATGAAAAACCTACAAATGTAAGGGAGTAGAGTTAAATAATAAAGCAAATGCGATAGAGGGATTAGTGCAAAAAGGTGTCGAAACTGATAGACATCACTTTGAGCATTTGTTAAAATAATTTTTCGGAAAATCAAAAGTAAGTGAGATATTTAAGGTACTCATGTTAGGTGAGACACCCTGTATATACGGTGCTTTAGAAAAATTTTAACACTTATGTGAATAATCGTTACATTTTCTTTTCTTTTCTTTGCAAATTCGACTGCAACAATATTAAGAAAAATTGTACCTCAGGGTTCTGGAGACCATCTGGAGAAAATTCAAAAAATGTATTAACAGTGGTGGTGCATAAGTGGTGAGTCTTCCAAGAGAAAATACATTTGTGAATACGATATACTGTTTTATCAGTTTTGTTTTTCTAACAAAGTTACTTCCATATAAGTATTAATATTTTTTTAAACACCACTGTGATCTTTGATCAGTATATTGTGATATTATAAGGAAAGATTAAATGGGAATTATTTTGTGAATTTCGGGAAATTTTTGGTTGTGACTCAATGATTTATCTGTCAATAAAATAACATGATTTCATTGTGTAAATTATTTGATACGATTTTTGTAAAGATATCGATCGCAGTGTCTCTTCTAAATTAATGTAAAACATGTTAATTGCACTCGGTGGATCATACAAAGCCTTTTTAGCTTTGTAAAACACAATAGAGGGCTGTAGGTGATATACATATGCATAATACGTGACTCGTGATATTATAATGCACGATTTAGGTGATACTATCTTGCCTCTCCTTCGAGAGGTAAAGTATGCCACCAGTTTACATTCAAATAGGTGTTGCAAGACGAACATAACGTTTAGTTAAATATTATTCATTTGCATAAATCTCCACCAATCTAATAACTGATTTTTTAAAGTCCGTTCTAATAAACTACGTTCGTATTTACTTCCTATCTTCAGAAGTATATAAAATTATTTACTGTATTCAATTAGAGTTTTTTTTAAATAATGAATTTAAAATAAAAATTAATGTACATGATAAATTGATTCAGTATCTACTTCATATGTCTTTTCGATAACGTATATTTATCGCGTTTGCATATACTTCGTACTTCGCGATAGCTGAAGTGAAAGGAGCAGTAAATATCATAAAAAGTCAAGCCTGGTTTATTGACGATTAGTAACATAGTTCAGCGTGCTGGAAAAATCCAACAATATACTTCACGTTTGGAATTAAAGAGCAGATGTTAATGCTCCAGCGTTAAATATAAATTTTCCTCGTCATTTTCTGCGATTTTTTGTCATTCAATAAGAGCATTATTTCTTCTATTGCTATTTCAACATTTCCATTCTCGTATTTTAGTGCGTACGTATGCATTTCTGTGGTGAAATAATAATTTATTATACTTTTAAAGCGAATTTTATACTTCGTTTTCTTCAGACTTGGTGATTTGCTCGTGTCCTTATTTGAACGTAATGATCACTCAATGTGCAAAGAAGGAAATCAAACTTAGAACATAAAGATACAAATTTTATTATTACGTAGACGTATATTCGTTCAATTAGAAAGGAATATAAAGTATTGTTCCATGCACGGTATTTTACGCGAATTTTATAGCTTCTTGTCAGACGTCTTAGCCAATTTCTTGCCAAATTGTTACATAAACTTGGCAATGCAACTATGTTCAGTACTCGATGCAACGTACTGGAGATTCTAACAAGGAAAGATATGCGTATTACTCAATGGAACTCGTAAAAGACGTTAAAATGTACATGTGAAGTGATAAAATAAATTTCATTGTAATAATTTTTGCTATAATATATTTTCATGGATTTGTTTTACTGTACAGCTTCAAGTAGCATTGCTCTAAATTCGACGATAATATTATATGCATGAACTGGTTAAGTAATTGTGGTTTCTCGATGAATATTTATAAAAAATGAGCACGAACTTATAGATAGACTTTAGTACCAGTAGAATAATGATATAGTTCGAAAGTTATGAGAAAAAGAAAATTGTACATGTTACATTACATTTACTCCAATATAATAGATAAGTAGAAACAGAATTCGATGAACAGACACGTCAGCCAAGTCTCAATCCAGTATTAATCACACACCCAACACCCGACCAAACACAAGACACGCACACGATGTGTTCTGGGGTCTGATGAAGAAACTTTTTTCCTTTTTTTTTTGTAGATATTAATAACTAAACATGTGTGTGGTGGTATAATTGGTGCATGGTTAGCGCTGGATTGGTACCTTAGCTAACGCGTCTGTTCATTGCACTCTGTTTCTACTGATCTATTATATTGGAGTAAATGTACTGTAACATATAGAATTTTCTTTTTCTCATAACTTTTCAACCACGATCGTACCACCCATCCGACAGAATGCATGTCACTCAGGGCCCTCCCCTCTACAGCATATCCATAATTCAACAAAATTGGAGTTGAGGCCGTCTCTTCTAGATAATTACACTGTTCAACAAAATTGAACTTTTTTCCTACCTCATAATCGTTCATAGGCGTTTCTGATAGATCTTTATGATCTGAATATGAATCTGCAAACCGTTTTCCCTAGCACGACCTGTTCTAGAAAAACATTTTTCTTTTTAAAATAGCAAATTTTAAACTTTGGAGGTAAATTGTGCCTTTAGAGTAATAGTTGTTCAGTTGTTTTTGCTAAGCGTAATGAGAACATTAAACGTGCATAGGCAGAGCGACCGCTGTCACTGATTGTGAGTACAACTGCCGCCACCGTGTGTTTTGTTGAACTGTTTCGCTTCTCTATTAAAAAGAAAACAGATTCTGTAACTTTCTTTAACACCCTCATTAGCAGAAAGATCTGCTCTATTGCTTGATTCGGTTAGATTTTCTCCTAGACCCTTAATTCTTGAAATAAATTAAAGAATATCAGCAACAATAAGTGCGCTTTCGGTGTCCTTTTCCGTTTGATCATTATTTATACATATTTAGATGTCTATAATATAACAACAGTTTACATCATTTTGTTAGGGTGAATTCGGAAAATTATTTCGTGTTAAAAACAACTGAATAACTACTACTGTAAAAGCATAACACACCTTCAAAGTTCAAAATTTGCAATTGTTTAAAAAGTGATTTTTTCAGCTCATAAAAATCTATCCGAAACGGCTATAATACAAATTCAAATGACCTTCGGAGTAGTTATTCCTCAAAAATCATATGTTAACGTACGAAGACGATGTTCATGCTTCCCGTACCCTGGTAGGTTCTCATTGATGTAAACACTGAAACATTACCGAGATCCTATTAGAATACAGGAAGCATGAACATCGTCCTCGTACGTTAAGATATGCTTTTTAAAAAATAACTCCTCCGAAGGTCATTTGAAGGTTGACTTACAATACATGGTTGAATTTGTTTCTTCATTAGTTATAACGTTGCACGAATCGAAATACGTTATCCCAATAAAAAAAAAACGACGATGACTTTAAAATGTCGGAAAATACGACCTTGAGAAAAAAATCTTCTCTATCACAATAACTAACCTACAGGAACAAACATTTTCTAATTTACACATTCTCTCGTATCATTAAAAACACCGGAGATATTTTAGGTGAAAGTGTTAGGTGACTCACTCTGTATATTATTCGACTAAAATTCAGCCAAACTCTGACGCGAACCATTACGGAAGATGACATAGGTAGCAGGCTTTCCTGCTTCTACCTTCACTCACGTCACAGAACTACAACAAACGATTCGAGGTCCAAGAGATTAATATTCGATGCACGACCGCTCGCGCATGTGTATATACATACATACATCTATATATATACATATAATGTACATAATGTATATACAGCCAGTTGTAACAATAACGCTCAGCGAGCGGTCGCGAGTCACAATAATCGACGTGAATGAGATTACGTCGGTGAATCGTGATTGCATTGAAATGCAAATTAACCCCCGGCCCTGGAATACCCGGTAATTACGCGGCTCCGTTGGATTCCGTCGTGGCTCCCGATTCGGAGTTTTTCCCAATCCGTGGCGACTAACGAGACCGCCGAGCGGCCGGTGTCCATCTCTGGATTAAAGCCGTTATTTTTTCGCCTGGTATTAAGCGACTTATAAATCTGTCATCGCGCCCTCTGCCCCCTCCCCCCTCCCCCTTGTCCCTGCTAACCGAATTATTTTCATGCGACGACCATGGGACCGAGACGGAATCGCCGTTGTTTTTCTGTGTAATCGTGTCGCTTTAATTGAAACAAGGACAAGGTCCCCTCCCCCCTCCGTATTGCGGCCCCCGTGTTCCGCTTCTTCCATCCACATCGAGGAAAATAATATTCTCGAGGCTCGAGTTGCACGGAAATGCAGAGAACGAGACGAAGTTTATACTCTCACGATGGCACAACGTGACTAGGGTATAGATTTATTAAGTATACCAACAAGTAATTCATCATTCTCTGTGATCGTAAGGGAATATTACAGATTTTCCACTCCAAACGCAACTTTTTGCAAATCAAATTCAACCTTTTGCAAGTTTTGAAATGAAAAGTAATGAAAAAACATTTTAACATGTTGGCTACCAGCTGAAGCTCTGATTTTCATTTCAGCATGTTTTTTTAAATAAAAGTGGAATGGGTTTTGCAATATTCACTTTTGTATGAGTCATTATTTCTGTTTTATGTACTCTTGATTTCTGATCACAAAGATAAAGATATTCCATTGAATAGAATGTTGAAAATTTGGAGTGTTCAAAATTGCATTCAAAATTAAAGTTTCGACTCAAAGTTTATCAAAATTATCCACTCAACAATTAACGACTTAGTTGTCCTTGTGATAATTTGAGTAGGTGATTTATGTTTACTCGTGTAAGAAATGCTTAGATATGAGTTTGTAGTTTCTCGTTTATTAACACGCAAATATATATTGCCTATTTTGTTTAACGAAGGAAAAGGGGTTAAAAGTTTAACAGTGCCTTGTCGGTTCATTTTCCGAATCTCAATCGACGTTTCGACCTATCCAGGATCTGATCTAAGCGTTTCTTGGAAGAATAAAAATAACTTATCTACTCAAATTATCACAAAGGCAACTAGATCGTTGATTGTTGAGTGGATAATATTTTTCCTTTCAGATATTGAAAAGGTTGGTTTTGATATAAAAAAGGTTGAATTTGATTTACAAAAAGTTGAATTTGAGTTGCAAAATATTGAAATTGAAATGCAAAAACTGTATTTGGAATTCCAAATATCTTCTCGACCTTTTGCCGAGTGAACATGATGTAGGATGTTGGACAATTATTATGGATGTAAATTGCAAAATATAGACACTTAACTTTAGTAACGAATACTGATTTCGTCAAGAAACAGTGCATTGCATTGTTTATTGGTATACTTAATAACAACTGAAAGCTAAGGGGAGACAAAGAAGGAGTGTCACAAAACAGCTTTAATGAGAAAATTAATTTTTAATACTTTAGTCCACCATACTAAATTTTTAACGGTATCTTATGTGGACATTTCTACGTTATAATCGTTTGTGATTCGACAATTCTGTGGTCTCAGTAGCCACCAACAAAGTGCGCTATACGTCGTAAAACCACTGAAAATGGACATTCCCTGTTTTTTCCCCTTGCTCCTCAATTGTACATATACATATATTGTATACCTCGATTTATGCTGAGTTCCACGTAGTGCCATTTCAAAGAGTTGGAGAGCTACGTAAATGGAGTCTGCCAGTAAAAGAAACTATGTAAAAGAGAACATTCGTGTACAGTATAAAAATAACTTCATTAATGTAAACAGGAAAAATGTAACAAAAGTATAGAGAGTGAACTTTGCAAGAAATATTGTTCATGGCTATTTTTGTGACTATTCTGAAATTTTTTTGTTCCAAGATGGAAATCTTTGAAAAGGCAAGATCTTCTTTGAATACAGCGGTAAAGAGAACGTTCATATACAATCGATTCATGTTTTGGAGTTAATACCTTACTTAATGTAGCAAAAATTTGAAAGTAACTTATATACATCCCTTGAAAGCATTAGTGGTGCATGTCAACAAATTTTAATATGCTTTGCGATATTTACAGGTTAGGTATAACCTATATACTCAATATCCCCTGTTGAACTATTAATAAAGCTAGACATACACCAATTATGCACAAGATATAATGAAATTAGAGCTATCTTTCTATGATGTTAATTAAAATTCATCAACAATGGACTTACACCATTAATGCTTTCGAGGACTGACCCAGTCAGCCAAACCTGCATAGCCAAATTTTGTCCAATGCCTGTTATAAAGTTATGGTTATAAAATCGATCTAAGATTTGCTACAAACAATTTGCGCGCACATTGGTAGCAACATAGGCTGCAAATTGACTCGCGCAGACTCTGTTCCGTTTTTGCCCCCAATTTGGCACAGGTTATGTTGCAAGACTTGCTGGCAATTTGCTTTAGCATTGTGTACAGCTGGCATTGCCTGCAGAACCTATGCCAAATGCGGAAACAGATGGCTAAAAAATGACAGACATAACTTACGCAACAATACATACATTGTTGTTTGTGAAGCTACATAGCATAAATCATTTAATAAATGCCATGTATGTACATGTACAAGATAGATTGGGTTTAAGGCTATCTTCCTATGATTTGGACTAAAACTCATGAAAACTCGACTTACACGATTAATGCTGTCGAGGGCTTGTATTATACTATTCGATAGGAATCTGAATTCATAGTGAAATACAGACCGAAGTTAAATAGCATTTAACTTGATCTTTCATTAAGAGTACAATTGCCCATTAATGGTAACAGACAGCAGCGTGGGATTAATTCCACCCGCCACCATACCACTTCGCGTAAAGTTCTCATAAGTTTCAAGGATCACGAAACCTTTCGATTATGTGCCGGGCCTTGTTGCATTAAGCATCCTAATTGACTTAAAGTACAGGTTGCGTGTAAACCGCGCGTAAACTGCATGTAAAATCAGAAAACGGCATACCGGTGAAATAGAGTTCGCAATGGCTACCGAAGATCGTCCGGTTTTGAGAACGTACCGACGAATTATCTTGGTTACGTTGCCTGACTACTCTGCCACTGTCTTCATGCTTATAATAGAACGGGTTCGTCGAGCAACCAGATTTCTCGCGTCGATGACTTGCGAATGAAAGATTAGCGGAAGCATCGATACCTTTTATCACGTGACACATGTGTGGTCTAGTTAATGGTATTAATGTAGCGATATAATCGTTATTTGCAATGTACGGATTTTTTAATAATTATATACCTATTGTAATCGGTATAGTATCACTAAGACAGCGACAGTAATCAATGTAGATTGCGGATATATTATAAGCATTTATGACAACTCTTAATTTGGCACATGCAATAAATTAAACGTATCCATACAGTTTAATACTATTTCTGTGTTATTATTAACATAGTAAAGCTTCTAGTACAGAATTAAAAAATTGGCTCCTTTTTAATTTTTAGATATCACTGACTAAAATTTGGATTTTGCATAAACTTTCGTAGTACAGTAATGATATAGTTATTATTATTTATATCACTATAATAGTAATGGGAACGATGTGTTTTGGGCTCCGCTGTAAACGAAGGGTACCACGGTAGTGGGCAATTAATAAATATTTTGAAATGTATTCTTATTAATTGGAGTAATTCCTAAAGTAATCTAATACTAACAGTTAAAACTGTTGAAAGTCATGATAAGCCTTGAATTTTGAATCTTGATTAGTCTCGAGTCTGAAAGTCTTGGGAGTCTTGTAAGTTTTGACAGGTTTCGAAAGCTTGGTGTGTATTCAGTATCTCCCAAAAGCATTCAAAAGCATTTTAAATAGTCACCTTAAGAGCCTTTACGACCTATCAAAACTGTCAAGACTTCTAAAACTTTCAGGACCTACGGAATCTTTAAAGACTCAAGGTTCAAGAGTAATCAACACTCAAAATTCAAGACTCATCAAGAACTTTAGGATATCGAATCACGTTCGAAATGATTCGAATTTCCACAGCATCGAAAAGCTTCATATCGCTTCGAAATTATCATTCAAACGCCCATCACTAGACTGAGGATTTTTATGCAAAGTAAAAGTTTCTGAAGTAATTTATAAAGACAGGAGTATTCGTAGAAATTTATTTTCAGTTCAGAATAAAATAGAAAACTCTTTGGATCCGATGAAAGTTTCGTTTTTTATTGTATTGCACAGAGCCCCATAGGGTATAAATGCATAAAATCCGTAGTCTACCCATCACATACGCTCGAAAAATCTGCAGCAGTGTTGTTCTAGGGTTAAATACAATCACGAGTACCTACGTCATATAAATCGAGCGAAGAATACATAACCGCTTGTAACATCGAACGCTCGTCGAACAAAGTCTGAACGAAGACGTTTGACATGCTTTCGTTTCTAGCACGTTGGTAATTTATGCAAGTAACAAATCAGCGGGCCGTGACTCGAAACAAAGACGGTCAATTTGTCTCATAGCAACCGGTGCCGCCTCTCGCGAACACACACGCGGACTTGGTTATGAAATATGAATTCCCGATCAAAGGCACGCCAGAACGGGAGCTTTTTTCATTCGATATGAATGACTCTCCCTGTTGATTCGGTCGCGAGAGCCCCGCAGTGTCGTGGAGCCCGAACAATATTTTGCTTGTTGCCGCGATTATTCCTCTCCGCTTCTTCGGGCAGCTTCGTGTCTCATTAAATCGGCAACAAATCGATAACCGATATTCGATGGAGCTTCGCGGGGATTTCGCTTTTTCCCATCGTGAAAATGAAAAACTTGCACCGCGGATCGAGTTGCGTCCCTTCATTTTTATGATTTATTGCCTGATTTAATTGCACGGCTTGTGTGGTCGTTTTGCGTGAATTCCATCTTGTATACGGGGTGTTGAAACGGAGAGGGATCATTTGACGCGATGAAGATCGAGAAATTAAATTAAGTTCTCGATCCTCATTCTATTCGAAGTGACGTGAATGATTTTCTTTCTGACTTTTTAATAACTGAATGTTTATGCAAATTTAGTATTCAAGAGACATATTTGTTTCTTTATAAAATGGTTTTGTTGTGAATTCCATCTTGTATACGGGGTGTTGAAACGGAGACGGATCAGCTGACGCGATGAAGATCGAGAAATTAAATTAAGTTCTAGACCCTCTTTCTATTTGAAGTAACGTGAATGATTTGATTTCTGAGTGTTGTAATTACTAAACGCTCATATGAAGTCAGCGTTTAAAGGAGATGTTTTTTAAATCTCAAATTTGGAGAAGTCAACAGTAGAATTTTATTGTACTTTCGTTAATATTTTCTTTTTGTTGTCTTGTAAAGTTGTAGATGCTGTAAATGCGTAAAATTCACAGACTAATAATTACACCGGAATATTGAATGTCATGTCAAATCATGAATATGGTTATTAGCAACCTTTTTTTCTGTTCAATTAACGAATAATTTAAGACGTAATAAAACGTATTAAAGGTTAGATCAATTTGCAATCTCTCGGTTGGACTTTTAACTTTTACGTATTTACACGTACTTTGTATGAATACTGATTATATGTTTATATTTGTATGGTTTGCGTAATACAGATGCAGAATTAATTAGAAATATTTCAATACCAACAAATCTAAAACATACAATGGAACAGAATTTTCTTCGCAAAATAGATAATATATGTAATACATTTGTCTTTCATTGTCATGCAACATATCGCGGAATTCTGTGAAAAACAGGTAATGATATTCGATTAAAGAATATGTTCACGTACTTATCGTTAGTATTGTATAAAAAAGTAATACTTATACCCGATTCACGTGATCTAAATTGCAACTTCGTGTTTCAAGCAGTATGGCCGCTGTTGTACGCGCTACATAAACATAATCACGTAAAAAATTCTCCTTTTACCATAAAACAGAAAAGTTTCCGACTACGCCCGGTGTGTCGAGCTGATAATTTCACTCGATGTAGAGTTTATACCCAGATAGCACACGAAAACGTCCATTTTACGGCTATTTTAGGTCTAAGGCGCCTTTAAGCTGTCTTCAAGGCGTCATGAGCTATCTGGGTATGAATAATTTCTGATTTTACATCATCATGCTTCTGTTTGTCGATGCTCTTGCATATTTATAAAGGAAGTGAGGTAGGTTGAAAATACGCATAACGATGTCCAACTTGTCAATGTCTCTGTCACTCGGTTGCTTCGAGACTTTTTAACATTTCGAGTCAATCTTTCGTTGTTCGTCGCTGAATTTTGCATGAAAAATATAAGAACCCTGTTCAACCTTTCCTTTCAACATTTTGAAAACAATGACTTTAATTCACCTTCTGAAACAGGCAATACTGCGTTTCTTTTTTAACTGAATAATGCAGTAACTTTCAGTATTACAATCATTAGGTAGGTAACCTTCGTATAACACGGTGGTTTGGTTTCTAAAAATTACTATCTTTTATGGGAATTCGTGTTGTACGAAACTGAGAACTATTTAGTATGTACCTTCACACATGTAGAAAAAAACAGGTCAGGTTCTAAAAACTAACGAAATTCTACTATACTAAAACGCCGATTATTATCCAAACCACAGGGGAAGACATTCGTTCGGATAATAGGAGAATCTAAGTTTCATATATATCAGAAAACGGTTAGAAGGAAAACAATTTCAAAAGATGGACATCTATTCCACAGAAGGTCGCAAAACAATAAAAAATAATACTATTTTTATGGTTCTGTCATTTTTTCGCCTATATCAGTACTTTCTTCAACAAAAATAGATTAACGAATATTATCTTTGTCTATAATTTTATGTCCTGGATTACCTTCACTGTACTTCTGACTATCCTTGAATATTATTACAACTGAACTATTCAAATTCTGTACAGCGCACACTAAATCGTCGATAAGTGTTCAAAGGCTCACCGACACTGAACATTAGATATTTCATAAACTAATGGCCATATCCGGTTGAAACAAATATCATTGGCTTTATAATTCCAAGCTCTATCACTGTGCTTAACCTCATTCAAAAATTCACCGATACACCTGCGGACCTCTCCTTGTCAATGTCGAAGAGGCTTTGAACACTCATCGAGGATTTACCTTAACTAAAAGGTTGCATGATTCACTGCAAAACATTCGTGTTCCAATAATCGTTATTTCTAATGATTGGCGTTCCTGACAATCGACATTCAGATAACCGTCGTTCTACTGTATTCTACACAATTGTCTAATCGTGTTAGAGCGAAACCGTGTCGTAGCACTACCGTACTATTCCCCAGTTATGAAATCGTGTTATACTGAGGTTGTCTGTATGATAGTACAATACTATACAACATCGTGGAACCATATAATAAAAGAACAAAGTCGGTAAGTACTACTTTCCAAGGATACCAACAGGTAAAAAGAGAACACTAGGGGGCAACACCTAAAAAACTCCCTCACAACCTCTATCTCGAAAACCCAATATTTTCATAATACCCAATATTCCAATATTCAACAGAATTATGCTATTCTATACAATTCTCTAACCGTGTTACAGTGAAACCGCGTTGCCTGAAAACCGTGTTATCTGGATGTTTCCCCAATTCTCTAACCGTGTTAGAGCGAAACCGTGTTACGAGAATATCAGGTTAGGGGAGGGTCGCCTGTACAATAGTACAATACTGTACAACATCGTAGAACCTTGCAATGAAAGAACAAAACAGATAGCTAAGTACTTTTACCAAGTAGGTAATACAAAAGGCAAAGAAAGCCTGATATTCGCTAATAGAAGGTCTTTCATTAGAAACGGATACCATCATTCGACTACCCAAGCATCACGACCCCCCATTCGATCCAGACGATTCCGCGATGTTCTCGCCGCGGAAGGATTGGACCTGGCCACCGGATCCGGGAGTGGGCAACACTCGACCAGAAAAGTGCCATCGTAAGGAGTGTGTTTCTTTAGTTTCGTACGGCTGAAAATTTTTCGAGTAGCGCACTACGGCTGGTCTGACAGTACGCGGCTGTTAGTACCAGCTCGTGGAGTACCGGCACTCCGGCTCTCGTAACGACTCTTCGGAACGAGGAGGATCGATCGAGGTGCTGGTGGCTGCCGCGCATGCGCAGCATCGTCCGCTCCACCCCCGTCTTCCGCCCTATGTGTCCTTTCTCTTTTCTCCTCTCGCTACCTTTTCCCATTTCCCTGTTCTCACTCCCTGGTTCCAACCACTCCCCCGCTCCACCCCCGCCTGGTTTATCCCTGTCCCTTTTCATCTTTCTTTTCTCGCGGATCTATTTACCATTTCCCTCTTCCTCTGTTTTTCCTACGTTATTACCTATTCCCTTTCACGGTATCCATCCCCATGCCGGAGATCCTGTTCCACCGCGTCGAGGTTCAACCCACCCTTCCCATCCGCAACGCCACCCACGCGCCTGTACACGAACCGCTCACGTGTACACCGGGTTGCATACGTTGTACTGGCCGAACGGACGGGGACCGCCTGCGTCATTGTTGCCGCTCGTGACTGGCAGTAGCACGGTTATTTTCAGATGGGGGATTAATTGTCCATTTGGCGAGAGGAAAGTTCTTGTCACACTTTAGGAAGAGACTGAAGTTGGTCTGAGTTTATTGTGGCAGAGTTGATCGAAAGAGCGACTGGAATTGTTAATTTCGTGGATTGTATATTCTATTGGTCCCATCGTTGATATGCTACCATCAAAGTAGATGGGGATTAATTGTCTCTTTGGCGAAAGGAAGTTCTTGTCACACTTTAGGAAGAGACTGAAGTTGGTCTGAGTTTATTATGGCAGAGTTGATCGAAAGAGTGACTGGAATTGTTAATTTTGTGAATCTTTCATTTTATTGGTCCCATCGTTGATATGCTACCATGAAAGTAGATGGGGATTAATTGTCTCTTTGGTGAGAGGGAAAGTTCTTGATCGCAGTTTGGGAAGAGACTGAAAGTGATCTCAGTTCATGGTGACAGGGTTGATCGAAAGAGAGACTGGAATAGTCAATTCAGTGGATTCTAGATTTTACTGGTTCCATCTTTGATATAGTATCATGGAAATAGGTTTACGAGGAAAGAATTAGTAAAATTTTAACTGTTGGAATGAAAGAAATCGACATTAACATGTTGACTGCCATGGTGGTCAGCGATCACCGGCGCCATTAAATTAAACGAGGAAACATTCAATTTCTGAACAGGAACATTAAACATCTTATAAATATTATTAGTAGTAGAGTAATAATGAAAGTAATAAGTGTTCAAGTCAACGCGTAAATGCTTATATTGCTGATAACAAAGATCTAATCAAATGTAGGGGAGAGGTGTCTAAAACGATCCTTCGGGGTAAAATGATTCCTGGCTGCTCTGTGGTTATTAGTGGTGTTTATATCATAATGTCGTTCTACAATAGTTTTCCCCGCACGCCACTAATCGTTGCTCGAAATGCCATATGAATATTAGTGCTCTGTGTGTTGTCCACAAGAAAAATGCAAAATTACTGCAACTTATCTAAGATAAGGTCCTTTTCAATGTTATGGAAGTTTTGTCATAAACGGTTTAATGTGACAGCTGCTTCTTGTGCGGATTTAACTACAATTCAATAATAAGTAGTGGTTCCAGCTGGTAAAGACGATATCTTGCGCAAAAATAAGGTAAAAGTAAGGGAGAACTGTTTTCCTCAGAGGCTATACTTCCGAGAAAAGCCACTTTCGAACTTCACAGTTGGAATATTTTAGCCCTGCGAAATAAAACTACCTCAATACCTTGTATCAATAATATTTCCATTAAACGGGTACTGTATGTCTGATAAACAAACGGAAACTTTCAATAATAATATCAAAGGAAGCCTTATATTTAATATTATATACCCAAGACTTGTATATACACAGTTCTGCCTCCTCGGTTAAATAACATTTAATTAACTTGCCCGCTGGAGTTCAAATTGCTTTCGCGGACTTATTTACTCTGCAAAGCAAGCTTCTGGTAATTAAAATACGGTTGGTTCGTAGTAAACAAGAATTAATTTCTCCTGTAATTCGCTGTGACTCGAAACGGATATAACCGTTTCCCAATTGCTTTAGGATAGCAAATTATTTTCCTGCTAAACACGGCAATCGTGCGCGACAAAGTGGCCATCGATGTGTCCCTAATTATGCATTAATTGCTACCTTCGTCCGTTTTACATAATACATTCATACGTAACAGATACATTTTCTGACAATGATACGTAGAATAACCGATACCAAATTCGTAACGTGAAGCGACGAGTAATACATATTTAGGAAAGGGTTCCTTCTCAGAAATTTCTAAAAAGTGTCGCATGAAGCATACTAACTAGTCATTTATTATCAGGTTCAGCCATAAGTAATCCACTGCTTTTTAAATAAACTGCAAACACGCTTTAAATTCTAAACTATTCTTTTTTTTTCGTTTAAAATGGCGGCAGACATTGAAGAATAAGGACACATATCGACTGAACTGAACTTAACGTCCTTCACACGTTGACTGTCACAGTTTTCACTATTAGGACAATATAATAATAAAATACTTTTGTTCCTTTCACTTTGCTACTAATGATATTAAGTGTTTACGCTTTGATTTGAACGCTCATTACTTTCATTATTACTCTACTACTAATTATATTTTCGAGATGCTAAATGCTCCTGTTTAGAAATTGAATATTTCTTCGTGTATGTAGATCAATGGCTTCGGTCACCAGTGGTCACCACGGCAGTCAACGTGTTAAGTTTCGTCGATGTTCTCAACTCACTTTTGTCGTCCACGTTTACACTAACAAAGATCGCAAATGAAATGCATTCAACGTGCTGCACTCTGCGGAGTTGAAATGGAGTAACTTTTGTGACGTCTTTCGCACACGTGTTCGTCGAATCTTCCCGAGGAAAATTATATTAGATTTAACAATATTTCATTAACATTATGTAGAAATTGTTTTACAGATTAAATCCGCTTGGGTACGCTGATCTCGTTAAATTTTGAAGTATTAAATTTCTTCTCCATTGATCGTCTTCTCGGATTTTGTTCTGATAAAGGAGGGTTTCATAAATTTTCCGAAAATATCGCTCGTTCGACCTTATTGCAGCTATGATTGAAAAATTATGGTGATTTTCTTGAGGGAGCTTGCGTGGGACGGGGCCCATGTCCTATCGAGGATCAATTTATCATTACCAGTGGTGGGATTAAATGTATGGTGTTTCAACCTTGAATTTGGCGAATGTTTTTCCATTGCGTTGTAATAATAAATGAATTATCTGTCATCGTTGACATTAGAATAATCCAATTGAAACTAAGAAGCCCAATGACTCAAATCTTCTTCAGTTTATGAGGTTTTCATTATTTACGTCTAACTCGAAATATTAGGTTGTTGCATAATAAATGCCGTTTTTCAACACGTTTCGTTTTGTCCACCTAAGAACAATGTTAATCATAGGATCAAGAAGTTTGTAACTCGTCGGAAAAAATTTGTCGATTTAGATGGATATTTCTTCGATTAAAAGTTTCTTGTTCAAGATGAGCCATAATTCTTCAAACTTTGTAGTTCGAAACCGACATTTATTATACACCAATCTAACTAATTAAACTAAAGAAACAGTATTAAAGTACAGGAGAACTCTGGCTGATGCTTACTGAGATATTTACTCGAGGAGAGTCAAATTTCTAATAAAAGTTACAACGTTATTCCGTTATAATTGGAAATGCACATATTGTAATTTCAATTTATACGGAGTTTGTATTTTGCATGCTTCGATGCTTTTTTGCTTACTGAATGATATCCCCTTATCGTGTCATTTTCGTTCTGACTATTTGACAGAAATCGTGTATTCTAGAAATCGAGAATGTACGAATATCTTCTTCTCCGTCAATGGAATTACAATAGGAGGGAAGAAAGCATACATATGTGAATAGAGTGCCACGTGACGACACTGGTGACACGTGCTTTGTATCCCTTGACCTTCGTACCGTACGAAGGGACAGGCATGAAAAGGGAAATTAACTCAATACATACTATTCACGAATTTCAAAAGAGATGAGCTAACTCTTGAAGTATTTACAATCTTGTTATTCACTGTATTTTTCCATGGTCCTAAGAATTTCTTAATCCAAACTTTATTCTGAAGCTTTTCTAATATGTTCTTAAGCTTATAAATAAACAGTGTATACTTCCTCACACTAATAAAGTTTTATACTAATATAAATTGCAGTCCTTAATTCTGGCTTGAACGTTAATCTAATGTGTAAAATATGCCATCCGTGTGAACCATTTCTTCTGTAACTAATTGTAATTTTACTAAAAATTAAATTATTTTGTCATGACAGACAATACGTAACTAGTAAATTAAAATAACAGTGTAACAAAATGACTGTCCTTAACACTAGAACCGCCAGCGTAGAAGGTGTACAAAATTAAATTATATAATATACTAATATATTATAGTAGGTACAATTCAGCACAATATGGTGTAATATAAAATGTATAATAAAATAAAGGTCAACGTACATTCCGACAGAAGTGTTTTTATCATTTCAGTAATTCTGAAACGAGAAATCTGAATTCCGCCATTTTTAAGGAGTCGCCGGTTCTACACGGTTTTTCCGAAACGTTTCCGAATTGCAGTTAAAATAGCAATTTTTCGTATGTTATTCGCACTTTTTATCAGCAACCCCTGAAAGTGGTTTCCTTCTAAACCGATATATTATTCATGGAAATTATACGAACACTGGAAATAACTCTGATAATTCTTCTTCAAAATGGCGGAGAAAGTGGTCGTTGAAGCCCTACGAATGTCAAATTGATTTTAGTTTTATTTCAATTTGGGTAACAGAAATTAGTTTGTTGTGGCTGAATTCGATAAATACGGTAATCAAATCGTGAGATACATATTGAGACCAGAATGTTGTGTACTCTTAAAGCCAAAAGTTTCGATCGTCGTTCTTTCCACCATCTTGAAGAAGAATTATCAGAGCCATTTCCAGAGTTCCACAATTATTGTGAACAATATGTCCCTTTAAAAGAAAACCGTTGTGAATATTTGGTGACGAAGAACATCACCGTTTCACGGAAAACTGTTTTAATTTTAGTTCGGAAACTTTTGGGACATACCGTGTAGAACCGGCGACTTCGTAAAAATGGCGGAAGTGTAGTCTTAAATGAAAGCATTTAAAACCGCGACGAGAATAGTGAACGTAGACCAGAGTCTATGAACCGAATACACCGAGCAGAATCCACCCACCTATCTACAGGGAACACATTGTCTGTGCAGCTAGTATATCATACGAACATCGATCCACAAGAGCTGACTCGGGCACAAATCTCCGCACCCCAAACTGACTGCCACGTGTTACGACACGTCTGTTTCCCCGAGTCCTTGGACGTAACAAATACGACGGAATTTAATCCCGCTCGTCGGATGCGTCAGTTAGATCAATTGGGGCTAATCGTGTTACGAAATTATAGAAATTAGGAGAACGTGCTGTCTCGCGGGAATATATTTATTTGGCTTTTCTTCGTAGTAAACGATGTAAAGAGAGGAAAGATTATGTCGATTGTACTACAATCATGGTAATTTAGATAATTATATTACAAGTTGCATACAAGGAGGTGAGGAAATTATGTAGTTAACGTGAAAGGTAAATGGAATAAATTATGCCAATTTGATAGAAAATAGTTATTGAAAGGTAAAATGGTTATGTTCAAAAAGGTCTAAAGCAATTAAGGACAGGTCGAATATTCGTATGTTTTTTTAAATTGCTTTTGTATTTTTTAGTTGATATTCTCGATTAATTCAAGTAGATTACTAACATTTATTATGGCGACAATAAGGAGTCCATGTTATTATTGTTAGAATGACTAGAATAAATATACGAAAAGGATTTTATGACAGGCAAGAGAGTTGAGATACTCCTGATTTTTCGTAAGTATTTTTATAGATCGAACAAATATCGTTGATAATAGTAGAAAATCTAATAAAAAAAGTCAGAACATAAACTCAGAAGCCAATTATTATCAGTCGAAGAGTAATCGATGAAACCTATGCGAACTTAATACCCAATTCTAGTAATTACGTATGTATCCCCAGTCAATCTTAACCAAATTGTGATCACTAAAGCTGCGTCTACACTATATAACATAAAATTATATAGCGAAGTTATAAAACTTGTTAGAAAAACAGAAAGAAAAATGTTATATAACGTGATGTTACATAACATTTTTCTAACACATTTCCGTCTAGTGTGTCGCCATTATTAATAATGTCTTGTAACAAGTTATAAAAACATGTTACACAGCAAGGTTATACAACAATTTGTACATACGTGTCCTACAGATCGGTCTAGGAAATCATTCGTCGACAATGATTCCCGATAATTCTTTTATTTCCACAGACCCGTTTATCTGCAACACCGACGTCGACGTAGCGGACAGCAAATAAACGAAACCCTCGGGTACCCCCACGGACAAGTTCATAATTTCATAAAGCGTCGCTGAACAGCGTCTCCAGAAATAGATCCGAGTGTCCCGAATGCCAATGGCGTCATTAAAACTAGACCGTGCACTTTCTTGCGACCACTGACCGAGATTCGCGCCCTCGCCACACGTCCCCGCGGCTTCTGTAATTCGAGTGTCTTCGCGTAATATGTACACGCTTTTAAACCAGACTTCAGGTGTCCTCGCCGCGCTCCCTGTCCTCCAGCCAGGGTATCTCGAGTATCGACAAGTGTCTCATGTATCTCGCGTAACTCGAGTACCGTCTACGTCTCTTTGTAAGGTACGCCTGGCCCAGTAGTGCGCCCGTTCAAGTAGCCCAGATATGTATCACCGCCATCAGGCGACGACTATGCCGGCTGTCCCGTAACTGGTGATGTAGTCGACGGACAGGGTGTAGTACTTGAAGATACAGAACTCGTGACATTTCTTTCGACGACTACAAGGACCCTATTCACACCTCGAGAAAATCCTTCCTTCACAAAAACTTGAAACACGTAGTCAACTGTTCAAGTAATCCAGATAGCCCTGCTATCAGCGAAGACTATATGGGTTGTTCCGTAACTGGTGGTATAGTTGGCGGACAGAATGTTATGAAATTCTTTCCTGAAGATATAGTACTCGTAAATATTTTTTCGATGACTGCAAGGACGTTCTTTACACATCGATCTTTTGTTCGCAGAATTTGAAATATGTGGTATAGCCATTCGAGTAATCTAGATAGTACCGCCATGAGCGTTAACTATAGAGGCTCTCCCGTAACTGGCGATATAGTCGATGGACAGGGTGTAGTACTTGAAGATACAGAACTCGTGACATTTTTTTCGACGACTACAAGGACCCTATTCACACCTCGAGAGAATCCTACCTTCACAAAAACTTGAAACACGTAGTCAACTGTTCAAGTATTCCAGATAGCCTTGCTATCAGCGAAGACTATATGGGCTGTTCCGTAACTGGTGGTATAGTTGGTGGACCAGATCTATCTACTTAGTACATACTTGAAGACATAGAACTTGTGAAATTTTTTTCCATGACTACAAGAACTTTTTTCACACTTCGCAACAACCCTTTTCACAGAAGTTTGATAGGGGTAGACTTCGACGTTCTGTTAGGACTCTAGGAAATCTTTCCATTCTAATGTAGTCCTAATTAATTTCATTGGAAAATGTATTTTTTTCCAGTTTCTGCGCTAAACCGTAGACTAGAAGAATACCTACTGTTTATGGGCGTGAGTATTATACGGGCCCAACGGGTGGCCCGATTACGTGTCACCTCGTGAATGATGCCGGTTCTCGGGGAGCTAGGTCTGGGTTAGGTTTTTAACTAGTTTTCAGGTTTCCTTTTTCCAATCTTACGAGTTCACTGAATCCTGTCCAGTTACTATACAATGGTAAAGATGTTGATTTTACTCCGTTGCAAAGAATACACCCAATTCTGTTTTTACACAAATTTGATTTAACACGAATTAGAAAACCTTTTTACACAATTCGTTTTGATTTAACACGATCGACCCAAATTCTATGAAACAGTTTTTTTATGAAAGGTATTGAATGAAGGTCTTATCCTTTTGTCAAACATGATCCTAATGAGGAACAAGCTGGAAACTTTCAACGTGATCTGAAGTCATTAATGGCTTCTTACAGAAAATTAGATAATGGCGATTTATTTAGTATACTTGATTTTTACGGTAATTAAAGTAATCTTGTTCAAGGAAATATAATTGTATTACGTATAATTAACCTCTGTTTCAAAATTTAACATTGTAGATACTTAACCCCTATATAGTGTAACAACTAGCCCCGTCTTGGAAGCCTTTGATACAAGAGACGTTTCGACCTCCAAAATGAACTTTTTGAAGGTCATAGTTTTGGTTCAATTATATGAAGTAAGGGTGATTGGTAGAAAAACGTATGTAAAAATGTACTTTAAGTAGGAGTCATTAATAGTAGTGAATATTGAATCCAAAAAGATAAAAAATAAAAAATAGAAATATATAACAATTAGCTTCGTTTTTCCCTATTATATTCGTATTATACATTTTCATCAATGATATAATGAGAATGTAGTAATAAATACCATTAAATAAGTATTTAGATACATAAACAATTCCTTCGATTTATATAAAAAGATTCCCACAATTAATTACAGTACAAACGTTGTATGAAAACGCTCATTGTCGGCGTAAAGATGTATCTCGAAGTCATAAGAATGTAACTACGCCATTATCCCGTGTTATGCTGCATTAATTTAAAGCCAAAGAATATTACACAGTGTACTCATCTTGATTACAGCCCTCTGTCGGAGAATACAATCAAGATCGATATCGTGATACCAATTTAGTAGCCGAGGCGTACTTTTATGCAAAATGGACGATTAGGAAAGATTACTTTTTCGATTTTTCTGTCACTGTGTATAACTGAATTTACGAGAGTTTAACGTGGAACGATAAAAAACAGAGTACAGAAGGTCTGTGTAGAAAACATACTAATAATACTGGGTATCCACTGGCATTTCCTGAAGTCTCTTTTTTTGCAGATATTCAAATTGAGAAATACTTTCCCTCGAAATGGTTAATATCGATCGAATACGTCAAGTGAAGGAAGCCTGGTTATGCAATCGGTAATGCTTACTCAAGAACGCGCTAATGTTTGCGTAATCTACTTAATTCTTTAGGTAATGAGTCATGCTTCTACAACCAATAATTAAAACCGGACGAAGTAATGGAATTTTTATTATAACTATCCGTTAATCAGTAAATATAAATTGAAGTGAGTTTTTATTGCATGAATATGTTTACAAAAGTTGACAAAAACACTTTCACGGAAACGAGCGTGAATCAGTGAATAATATTAATATGAATAATTTAGTGACAAAATTTGATACAGAATACTTGATAACAAAATATTAATGACGACATCGATAATGTTCGACACAGACTTTATTTGGAATGTATGTCTGGCTTCTTAAAATTGAACTACAAAAATATTGTATCATACCGTCCCCATAACTGCAATGACTTCCTAAGTGACACGACACTTTTTTCACTTCTTTACACTCCCGTAAAAACCATCAGTTTCCAGCGTTTCTTAGTAATCCCATAACGAGAATTCCAGAGAAATGTAATACCAATGCCACGAAACTTATTCTTTGAAATCGTACTTACGTGTCGAACAAAAGGTGATTTTATTCCCGTCGAGAAGCACATCGACGGAATCGGTATCAGTCCCTCTTGTTTGAGAGACGGGGTCGTAAATGTACATTTAACGATTCAATGGGATTAAGAAAAGAAACCTTGAAATTCATCGATCGAAGGAGCCGCGGGACGCTTTCAAGCCGATTCTTCTTTCCTCGAGTCGGCTCCGCCGCTCGTATCCATCGATCCATTTCTAAAGGGACATTCACATCAACGACGACTCGCGAACATGACTCAAGAACCCAGCACGAAACCGACCAGAAAGGTCATTTCTAGCAATCGAACCCTCGGGACGCGTCTAATTATCTTAACTGAGTCGTTCATTGGCCGGAGCGATTAACTCTGGAAAACAATAAGTAGAGATAATTAATAAATTTATAACCGAGCATCAATCAAGTACTTTAGCATGAAAATATGAAGAAAAAAAATTGAAAAAGTGGAGTTCATCACTTTGGCCTGTGAACGGTTCAATCCTCGAACTGCCGATGAAGAACGCATGTCCACTTCTATCGGATCGATAAAAATGACAGCGTTCTAAAGATGTGCAAATTTATAAACGAACTTTCAACTGCCTTCGGAATTCTTTGAAATTTCGAAAGAAATTTTTCGACTACTTTGGAAGAATTATTTCGACTGCTTTTGGAATTCTAATGTTCTAGTGGTATAGAACACTAGTGGTCTGGCAGTCTAGTGGTTTAATAGTTCTAGTGGTTAAAAGATTACTGGTTTAATAATCTAGTGGTCTACAACACTGAACTAGAGAAAAGAAAATTTCTAGAACAGAAATTTTTCCAGAGTCAAGGTCGGGTCGACAAAACACGTTTACCTATTGCTAGATTCTCACGTGTGTCAACTATTAATGTGAAATCGATATACAAATGTCTATGAGAAAAGATATATATAAATCAATCATTCATTTTGGGTTAAAATGAATGCAAACGAGAATCAATGCACGCGTATATACAACTAAATAAGTGAAATAAAATTTTGAGAAGGGATATAAAGTGGACAACGAGAGGTAACAATGGTAAATGAGGAAACCAATTAGAAATATACGGATGGAAATGTACGGAAAAACGAAAAAAAAAAACGACGGAGCGAGATTGAAGCGGAAGGGGATAAAAAAAAGGGAAGAATTTAAAGAGGCTCGGATAAACGCAGAGAGAAAGAGAGAAAACACAGTGGCAGCGTGGAGATCCAGATGAGGAGATGGAGAGAGAGAGAGATGGAGACAAGTTTTCGCCGTCTTTTACCTTTTTATCTCTCTATCTTTCTCTTTCTCTCTCCCTCTCCCCGTTTTTGCGGTGGAAACGTGGGCGTGGACGTAGGCGAGGTGAGCCTTCAGGGCCGACGAGCATCGACCGATCCAACTGGACGTATCGTAAATCGTGGCCAACCTCGTGGATTCCCTAGGCCAGCTTTGACAGACACCTCGATACAATTTTTCATCGCGGGGCCTTCAAATTCTGACCCGAGTGATCGACATACGTGGCCCGTTTCTCGTCGAACTTGAACACGATAGAGGATTGCACCGTGAAATCGACTCACAGTGATCCGAAACCGTAAAAACACGAACTAAATTCAAATTTTCGACCTTTTTTGGAAATCCATATTTTACCTATAGATTCTTGCATCTATAGACTAAGTTTAGGCATTCGTATGGCATCATGACACAAAATTTTTTGGGGAAAGCTTTGGAAAGGGGAAAAAAGGGACCTGTGTCGGAACTATCGTTGGGCGACGTTGGGAAGAATTGAAATATTGGGTCAGTGTAAAAGTTTGGATGATTTCTATGTGGATATGTTCGTCTTGATATTGTGGAAACAATACAAAATTATGTTAATATATCAGGTATACTGATAAGGAATCCAACATTTTTTTTCAATAAGCTGGGAACACTGTTTCATTTTAAAATATCTTTCTCTGAAACGGCGTCTGATTTCCTCGAAAATAAATACTGAATTTGTCAAAATGTAATGGTTTATATATGTATTAATACATCGAATTTGATGTGTTGATATCACTGTCACACAGTAAATAATTGTTTGGAACTAAAAATGTTTTATTGTTTGACTGTAAAAATATTTCTGATGCAATTTAATATATAAATTCAATAATAATGATATTCAAAAATTTATCCATTAGAACACAAATTTCTATTGAAAATAAATATATTGTAAAAGAATCATTTTTCATTTCATTAAATTATTATTAAATTATAATTAAAATTATTAATCGAAACTTTTGCACTCACCTTATATTAGGAGTGTGTATCAGTATTGACGACTTCGAACTACATTTGCTACCGATCTCAGAAGAGATGAAAATTTAGACTACGTTCACAAAGTTACTTATTGTTTCTTTAGTAGTCTACACCACTTTTGTGTTCCGAACAAAGAGTAAAGGACAATGTATTGTATGTAAATTATAGTAATAGGCTGAGCTTCGCCTCACCTTTACCCTTCTTGTTATATTCTAGTTCTATATATAGGTATCCTTTTTATTTTTATTCCTGTCTCTTCTGTAAATGTATTCTTTTCTGTGTAATAAAGGCCGTGTTGTTTCATGGTAGAAAATGGTTGAAAGAAGAATTAAGCATTGTATTTCGGTAATATTAGAATAAATGGTGGATGTTCACTGGTACAGCTGATAGAATGATTTAGTATTAGAAATGTGTACTTTTTGTTTTGGACTAGCATTTCGTTAAACAACGTTGTATAATTAGGATAAACCTTTATGTAATATTAATTATTCAAAAATAAATTCAATAGAGAAAAAATTATAATGTTATTACATTATTTATCTGTCCTTAGACTCTTACACTGAGTTTTGTGTATTTTCCCGATCCAATTAATTGCATATTAAATTTCATTAACGTAAGTTATAAATTAAGAGCTATTGTATTCTGTACTCGCTTTATCGTACAGTCTATTTACAGATAAATTGGCACACTACTCTTCAGTGTTACACACATTGTAATGTGGAATGTCACTGTGCGTTGAAAATCGTCCAAAGGAAATATAAAAAAATATACTTCGTGCGTAATAAAGACACAATTCTTTTGTTTCAAGAAATATGACTCAATACTGAAAATACACCTAAACAAAATACTTTTAACATTACTTCTTTCTATCGAAATTTTGTGGTATCATGTAACCATCAATGCTTTGACAGCCATGTCACTAGAGTGACACATTTGAGTCTGTATCTTAAAATGAATAATTATAATAAAATGTTAAACACAATATATGTGATTAAGTTCCATACGGTTTGATAAACTTGCAATAGTCAGTTGGAGAACTGTCACAAATGTACGTTCATATTATACAAAAGTTGCTAAAAACACTTAAAAGACTCATAAAACTACGAAAGCTGTATATGTAGTAACTGACATGAAAGTTGAAGTGTTATTTCATCACTAGACTGTGGATTTCATGCATTTGTCGCGTACACGATCATCTAAAATTTGGTATAATAAAACAATCTATGAAGTTTTATTCAAACGCAGAATTTCCTGAATAATTTCTCCAAACTGGACGCAAACAAAAATTGATTTACCTTGTTAAGGGTTCTAACAGGTTCGCAATAAACAGAAGAAGACCTAAATAAATTTTCTGAACCTTTTTACTATATTGAACTTTAAACAATCCGGATATTCTGTAAATGTCTGATAATAAGTAATAAGACTTCCATTCAACCAGTTCAGGGTTAAACTAGGTAAAAAATTAATCGAATAGTCAAACGAATTAAACGTCACAATGTTTGCGCAGAAGGAGAAGGAAACCGTTAATCGCTTGCAGCTTCGAATACCAGAGAAAAATGAAGGGGGACGCTTCATCGTTGGCACGTTTTAGATCGCGACAATATTTACCGCAGGATCCGGCTCGAGATGGACGCAATTTGTCGCGTCGAAACGGAAACAATTCCGTCGTTCGACGTAGGCGAAACGTTAAAACGAGCCCTGATTTTAATTTCCTACACCTCCCCCCCCCCCCCCCCCCCCCCGCCACAGCCGTTGGCCTGCGGCTTTCGAATTCCCGTCGGCGTGCGATCGATGAACGTTCGTGTCGTCACATGAGAACCCTCCTTTAATACCTCCTCTCGCTCATTAAAGCCGTCCGCTCGCCGCGAGCGCAGAGTGTAGCATCCTAATGCTATTTACACAAGTGCTCCGCCAGAGCGAAAGCCGCGCTCGATGCTGGGTAGCCTAGCGTCGCGACGCCGCGCCGTGCCGTCGCGTCACAATAAAATATCCATTCGCCTTTGCGCCGTGCCTAACCACCGTGGAACATAAACATATTCTCGATTTTGCCTCGTGCCTGAATCGGCCATCTGTCGTTTCACTCGTCTACAGATCGAAAACAGGAATTTTCTCTCGATTAAAGTACACCCAGATGATTTAACACCCTGTTTTATTCAAATCGACTGGGGTTCATTAAGTTTCGAGGGATTATTAAATGCTTGGTGGTCTGTTTCCGTCAATAAAACGTGTTTATTAGAGCAAAGCGTCTGTTCCAAGATGGCCGACCTAAGTAGCCTTCACCACGTGATCAATTTCGAACTGTTTGGAGAATCGAGAAATGGTTCGGAAGTTAGGTTGCTTCGAGGGTATGATTGGTGGATGTTTGTAGGAGATTTGTGTTCTGAATTATTCTTACGTAGATGTTGGTACGGACAGGTAATTTATTTCGGCGATTGTTGAGGTCTGCCGTTTGTTTGGCTCCTCTAGAGTCCCGAAACATGAATTTCCTTTCGATGAAAGTACAAACTGACGATTTAGCACCCGGTTTTATTCAAACTGATCACAATTTGCTACGTTTGAGAGGATGACTAGACGTTTGGCGGTTTGTTTCCGTCAATAAAATGAGTTTATTAGAGCAAAGCGTCTGTTCCAAGATGGCCGACCTAAGTAGCCTTCACCATGTGATCAATTTCGAACTGTTTGATGGATCGAGAAATGGTTTGGAGCGCAGTTAGGTTGCTTCGGGGGTATGATTGGTGAATGTTTATGGGAGATCTAGTTTTGAAATATGTATTGTTGGTACTGATGGATAATGTATTTCAACGATTGTTGAGCTACACATCTTCGTGAAACGGAAGTTTTTTCTATTATAATAAAATCTGGGTTAATAATTACAGTTATTAAAGAAATGAAAGTTAAATCGTGGGTGTTTATAAATATTTGTTGGTAAGGAACACTTTTATCGTTCGAAAAGGGCGCCATGATGTCTTCCAATTAGAGCGCAAAGGGTTAAAAATAAGGTAATGTTATAAATCTGGGATAAACTTTTGTGTTTTTTTGCGTTTTATATACATGCTTTTCTATTTCTTACGCGTATACAATTCCCGGTCTAATAATCATGTAGCAATGGAAAAGTTTAGCCTCTTATAATTTGAAGTATTCGTCTACCCTTTTACTTTTTGTTTGTATGAATAGCATTTCCCGGATGATAATACTAGGCCTGTCCAGAAATATTTAATTATAGTAATTAACGCAATTGCGATGAACGTTACTTATTTATAAAATAAATATTAAGCATATTAAAAAAAAATTAGAAATATTTTAGAATAACGTAACGTGCTCAGTAATTTTACAATTAGTGCCAAAAATTTCTAGAAAAAGCTACATAACCAGCACCATTATGTAAAGTAACGAAACTTATAGTTTTTATTTGTGTATTATTACGTTTGAAAAATCTATTCAAGTACAAGGAAAAAAAAGCTAAACGAATGACAGCCACTTTTTGTATTTATGCAAATTCAAAAACTGCGACACGCCAGTCTAGACTCTTTTTAATGGACAAATTTATGCTCATCAGTGGCACGTTCGAAGAATAAAAAACGTTATATTTTACAGACTAAATGATACCCGCTGAGAATAACGATAGCGTAAAGTGCTTTTTAATCTCCACATAATTTCCGTTCTGCGGTTCTAAACTGTCTAACGACAAGGAAATTTTTTACGATCAAATAACCAATAATATTCTCGAGGACACTAGGTCCGTAATCGTGTTTTCGTGTGACGTTTCCTGCACACCGTGTAAATACGAAATAAAAGTTTCCGCCAGATCCCGTCGGGGCGCCCGACAATGAAGGTAATTTTAATGAGGACGATATTATAAGGCGTAACGGGGACAATGGAGGAATTTCAGGGAGGTAACGACTTATGCTGAATCGTAAGTAACGACTTTTCCATAGAAACGTACGGCAAGTTGGAAACTTGAAAATTATTTTAATTAAGGTTCAATTAAGACGAACGGCAACGTTCTCGTAACTCGAGAATTACGTTCACTTATAAGTAAGTTGAATTTTTCATGATGTTTCTTTTCTCCGTTCATTGATAAACCAAGCTTTCTGGGCACTTAATTTCAACTAGAAAAGTTCGTTGTCACTTTTTCTGCTTCGTGAGCGAATATTCTGAATAATATAGAGAAAACGACGTCACCGTTAATAGATCATTCTTATAGAGAAATGTTTTCTCGACGGAAGTAGCAATAATCGCTTTTGTGCAAAATTAAATTTCTAGACTACGGATTTTATGTATTTATAGCATAGTACATATAAAGTTTAATTAGCTTTAATCCTCGTGCATTGTTTGGGTCAGTTTGCTCAAACTCAGACTTTAATTTTTAATAATATTCTTTATCAGAGAAACTAGGAAATTAATTTGATATCAGTAGTTTACATATGTAACAATCGAGCAATATATAAATATATTTCCTTAATTTGATTTTAAGTTAGACCAAGTTTATTTCATGAAGTAGAAATGCAACAATTTATTGAATAAGATTCAGAAGGTAAATATATTCTTAATTATATAATAAAACCCTTAACAGGGTAAATAAATTTCTGTTTGATTCCAGAGTATAAAAATGCATGTTTGCACAAATATCGACAGCCTACCAATAAGATTCACAAAAATTGTTAGTAGTCTATCACATCGAACGCGTCAAAGAATGTTTAAAAATTTAAAGGATTTTTAATTTAAAGAACGATTTAAAGACTGACGTGTAAAAATGGGTTTTAGTGTGCACAATAACTTTATAATGTAAAATTATGATACATAACTGTCATAAAAGCAAAAACGTTGCCAAATGGCAACGTATGATGAATGGCATTAAACGCTTTCCAAATATTGAAATGTTCTTGTGAATCATTTATATGCCATGAATTAGGTCGTTCGGAAAGTTCGTAGCGTTTCGAGCACAGTGTCTTAGTTATATTTTTACTACGCGAAGAGCAACTGTTTGATATGGTGAACAGATACTATTTTTCAGGTGTACTAAATGTATTTGCTGTAGAAGTTACTGATCGTTTTTTTTTTTGCGTTCTGTGAGATATACCGACAAAACGTATAAAAAAGCACAAAGTCCATTCTCATTACGTACCATCAAAGTAGTAAAAAAAATTAGACTATTTCCATTAGAAGATTTTATAGCATCTAGCCAATTAATTAGACTTCGCCCCATCAGATGATTATTCCTTTAAATCGCTAGAATATCCCATAAGAAAAACCTTCGAATTGAGAATATAGAAGCAGGTTGTATATAACGGGTGCAATGAAATTAATTCAAAAATAAGAAGAAATTGTAAAAAAAAGTAGTCAATAAAAATATCGTACAGATTAAAAAATATATATTGTAACTCCGCCGTTAAAAACGCTACGAAGTTTCTAGGAAATTATATCAATTAAAATGGGTTGTTTCCCGCAATATAAAGGCACTAAACAACCTAATAATATATAAATAAAACATAGAATAAAATATTATTTTGTAATGGTTAAATAACTTGGAAATGAATGGGTTAAGGATCCGGCTGTTTGCGACGTTTATATTAGAGACACCTTGGTCAATCCCTCGAACCGCGACGAGGACTATGAATTCGAGATGTCTGCTTGCGCAATACCGTCGTCGTCTACAACGAACTGTGGGGCGAAACGGCGAAGCCACCACATGACCCACTTTCGTGTCGTGCCAATTGCTGATCGTGGAACACGCAGTCCTAATTAGAGAAGTCTCGATCACCAATTAGGAGTCACGTGTTACAAGATCGGCCATCAGAAATCGACCGTCTCGTGAGAAGAACATCGACGGATCAACCCAGGAGTAATTCTCTAAACGATTCTACTGACCGATTCTTCGAGTCACCTACGAGCATTCTATTCCAGACCGTTCAGAAATTTCTTGCTCGTAAGAATTAGTATGGCAGACGTTCGTCGTCGTCGAATAAATATCGCCCAGCGAGACACAGCCGGCTCGATCTACTTCGGTCTCGGGTGCTACCCGCAAGGATCAGCTACTAGAAAGTTCAGGAATTCGGGCTGTTCGTCTCGGAACGAACGATCTGATCTACGCGATCGAAGCGTTCTCCCTTCACCAATTATTCTATTACACGACGGTGAAATACGCTCGGT
Source organism: Dufourea novaeangliae (assembly GCF_001272555.1). Lineage (NCBI taxonomy): Eukaryota > Metazoa > Arthropoda > Insecta > Hymenoptera > Halictidae > Dufourea > Dufourea novaeangliae. Next base: position 4,098,181 of record NW_015374014.1, on the reverse strand, counting down.
GTAGAACTTGTGAACTGCGGGTCGAAGTAAAATAGACGGGTAGCTGCGTGAACTGTTTAGTACTATTTTCTTTGGAACGAAAGTATTTTGTTTGAGAAAGATAGGCGTGGATATAGTGGCGATTGTATGAATAATGATTCCTAAATTTAGTTGTCTGGATTTTGTGAATGTCGAAGCTTACATTTCTATTTATTGTCTACTGTATGATTTGGAAGATAGTTTTTATGGTAACGGGTCGACCCGTGATATTAAAATGAAATGTAATATTCACTTGTAATTGTTATTTAATGCTAGAATTACCAAATCCTTCGGAACGACGGATTTCAAATTTCTTAATTTACAGTACCTTCTACAAGTAACCCTCGTATAATACAATACGGTGGTTAGATTCTTACAAATTACCATTTTATACGAAATTCAGAACTGATATGTGCACGCAACCAACATAGTATTAGGTTCCAAAAAGAACAACAAAACCATACTATTTTATACAATTCTTTAACCGTGTAACAACACCGTGTTATTCGGAGATTTCCTCAATTCTCTAACCAGGTACAGTAGAACTGTACAGTTCCACCTGTACAAGTAGAACTTCATTTATCTGAACCCATTAGGAACAAAACAGTTACTATAACTGGATCGTTCATATAATAGGATTTCCCTGCACCAGATGGTGCATTACGTAGGCCAACCAGGGCAATTGTAATAAATTGGGTATGAACCAGGATGCACCACTAGAAAACGCACACATTTTCGAAGACTTAGACTTCGAAGATTTCTAGACGTCGAAGTGTTCCGGCCACTCGCCGTTTTCTCATCTCGTTGGGATTTCACAGTGCCTAGAGTGGGCTAAGCACGTGGTACTGATGGGAAATGACTCAGCGATTGTCACCTTTGCATCTTACGTGGACCACCCCAAAGATAAACGGTGGCAAAAGGCGTCTTAACTCTTTAACGTCCAGAGCTTTAAATCGTTACTTCAAAATTATGAGACTGATATATATGTTGTATCTGGGTATTTTGAAATCGAAAATATCGGTATTAAATTAATAATAACGATAAAAACGAGGGAATACTTGAATTTACAAACCGAAAACTATTTCACATCAATAAACTTCGGATCCGTACTGAAAAAACTCAGATATTAATCAGCGACAGAATTTCACGCTTTTTTTAAACGAGTGTTGCACAAGTGAAACACTAGGAGTTAAATGGCTAAAAAGGTTCGCATTGGACATTTTATTGTCAGTCGTCGTGATGTTAGTCGGGCAGAGTAAAGTACAGGGAGTAAAGGTTCTTATTCTAACGAGACGATTCCAACATTTCTACCCGCATCATCCAAGCCCTTATCTCAAGATGAACTCCTTAAACGGATTGATCCAAAACAAGATACAATGAAATACAGTAAATCATCGATAAGTATTTAAAGGCTCTTCAGCACTGAGTGTTTAATAGGGATAAACCAATACAGTCAAGGTATCGATACTTTTACTGATAACTTGTATAAAAAAAAGTATCGACATTTACTTAGTATCTGTATCAAAAGTATCAACACTTACTGGTATCGAAGGAAAATGAATACGAAGTTCTTTTTTATTAACATAGGGGCCTCGCGATTATCGTCCCGAACTCGGGTCCGCGTCAGGACAATAATCGTGGACTACGCAAAACATTTCTGACCGTCGTGAATACGTTTTTTGCCTGAAGCTCGAGCTTCGGCAACTCGCCTTTGTAGTATAAGGAACATAAAAAAGGACAAGCGATTGAAAAATAGGAGAAAGCTTCTGTTTCCACTCGACTCTACTGCGTGGCCCGCCTGCGACGATCTCGCCGACCAATGATTACATTATAGCTGACCACACAGTCCGATTGTGCGTGTACCGTTTCGGCCAATAGTAAAAGTACGCGTGACTGGAGGTGATCCAGCTACATTTAATTCGTCGGCAGCTCTCTGGGCAGTCGCTGGCGATTGAACGCATCGACTAATCGTCGTAAATCCCCCCGCTCAGTCCGTCGAGTCTATCGAGCGCATACATTGTTGCACGGCGCGCCGAGACGGCTTCCCATTCACGAGTCAAAAAAGATTACATTCCCGGGTATCGGTGAGACAACGCTAATCCAACGTTGAAACTTTTTTATTTCTGATTCGTTGTTAATGAAACCTCGACTAGTATATTGGTGAGATTTTTTTGATTAAAATGATACCAAATACGACATAATTTGGATCATATTTACATGTATGATATGATCTTATATACATCATATCTCCATTGTCATGTAGAAAGTGTTAACAGTTCATATTCGTTCATTATCGCTTCTGATAAATCATAAGTAACTATGATCCAAATTGTGTCGTGTTTGGTATCATTTTAATGAGACAAAATTTCACCAATATGTTCATAAAAGTTTTATTAATAAAGGACCAAAAATAAAAAAGTTTTATCGTTGCATTAGTATTGTCCCACTGAAGCCGCCTCGGTACGTCGGGGCAACAAAGTATGCGCTTGCTGGGTTCCACGCCCCCCCCCCCCAGTGGTGGGGATGACGCCTGGACACTAATCGTGGATCAACAATCAGTCAATAATCGCGTGGTCCCTGTATACTATATTTTAACCAGAGTTGAGTAGAATTTTATTCGAATAAGACATAGTGGAAAACTGCAGTATCTAGGGACGTCATCCTGAGCTTTAAACAATTAACAAGATTAAAGAATTGTTTGCCAAATGTCGACTTGTTTAGAAAGTATTATTTTCTTATAAAAATTGGAATTTCTACGCTTAAACGATTAAAAACGACGAAGTTCTTTTTTATCTTATATTCGTTCTTCGAAACTATTTATCTAGATAATGAATTTGCCTATGATGTTCACGAAGACATATTTTCTTAACGAACATTTATTAACAAAGTAATACAACTGGCAACAACTACCTTCACACTCATCAGCTATCATATTGATTACTCGCTCCGTTCGATCTGAGTACTTTTTCTCGACACCAAGTATACTAGTGTACTAGTACCTAGTCTATCGCAACCGAAACTATCGATCTTAAAAATACTCAGTATTGAAACGTACCGATCATTAACTTATATTTGGTTGGATCGGTTCATCCCTAGTGTTCAGACGTCATCCCCACCACTGGGGGAGGTCGTCCGTGAAGCCAGCGATGCGCCCAGTGGTGGGGATGACGTCTGAACACTCAGTGCCGAGGAGCCTTCGAGCACTCATCGATGATTTACTGTAATCCATCGTATAAATCCGCAACAGAGTTCCACTAAATGGAGTTTGGATAAATGGAGTTCTACCGTAATTGCTGTCGCAAGGAAGACGGTGTATTGGTCACGGTGGATCGATTCAGGAGGTGTCAGAACGAGCACGTTCGTCGGATTCGATCTCGCCTGAATATTTAACCGCGGTCGTGAACACACACGGCTGACGCGAACCGAGGAGGTGGAGTCTGCGAGAGAGCTGTGTATTGCGGGTAGGTATTAAAATGCAAATGATCGCACTATCACCGACCGTGTTGTACCTATCACCGTGCGCCACCTTCGTCCGTCGCGGACTTGCAAAACACCCTGACACCGTCTCCTTTCCCGTTCCGTATGCATAAAGTATCGCGACATATAGGTACGCGCGCGAGCGCGATCCCAATGGAAATTTAATTGTCCGACGGTAACGATTACGAGCGCACGGGATCGAAGTTTAATTGTCCTTCGCGGTCGACGATCGAGACGAGGGATCGAGTGGCGAAAGTGACAAGGGCAAGACGCTCGTTTAGCGAAACGTTGCCGGTCATTCATGTGTAACTTTGGCTTTACGATTGATCCTCGGAATAATAAATCGTATCAGACAACGGTTGGGTCAATTGTGACCCATTACATGATTTCACGAACATATTAATACTACTATAGAATAACTTATTACCTATTAGTGATATCAAAACACTTTTTAATGGATTATATGTATAGCATTTTAATTATAGTTCTTTTTTTAGATTTCTTGTATTTTTTCAAGGTCAATGCATCTTTTTTCTAGTACCGTCATGCTATACTGGCCGAAATTTTTATAAAGTCACCATGTTTTTTGATGAATTCTTATAATTATTCCATACCAATGAAAAATTTGTGTTTGGTAGCATTTTGGGATTAACTAAAGAGAAAGGAATCTTTCTTCAACCTCCTACAGATGATTAAACAGTTTTTTTGATTTCTATTTAATCGTGTTGTTTTGTATTTTGTACATAAACAAAGATATCCAAGTTTATATTAATATTTTACAAAAATAAAGCCTATTCCTTTCTATTTCGTTCGCTATTAGTAAAAACATATTTACAGTCAGCACGAATGTAAGATTTACATTAGACGTTTAGTTTGTTCAAGCAAAAATTTGTTACCAGGGGTAGTATGTGTATATGTATAAGGTGACATTAAATATTATAGTATAACAGTAGTATAAACAGTTCGGTGACGGGTGAACCGTGTCCCGATCAAAGGTTAAGTGCTTAATTGCAAGTCTTGCAATATTGGACAGTAAGAAAGTTAAAAGGATTGGTATTTTTAAACACAGAGTACTCCGCGATTGGTTTTAAAAACGAAGCATAGAGTCCACATGCAAGGATATGTTTAGAAAATACAATGATATTCTTTTCCCGGATGCTCAGTTTTCGATGAATTGAATTTGAATTCTCGTTGGATATGGGTCATTCCACGCGAAATCTCAAAATCCGAAATGGTGTTCCAAAAAGTGTCCGATTTCGCGTGGAATGACGGAATGACCCATATGTATATTCCTGAGTCATTGGGTGGGTTCGGTTAGATCGAGAAAAATGTTGAAGGTTGAATTATCTACAGTAATATTATGACTTTATTTCGTATTCTTTTGTATTGTTACAAGAAAATTTAGATACTGTAGATTTTTGGGTTTTCAAATTTTCTAGATTTCTTAAATATTTTTTATTTTTTATATTTTTGAGATTCTTTAGAATTAAGATTTTTCAAAAGATGTTTTTCGTTTAAACTATATATAAATTAAGAATGAGAGACATTTAAAATTAATTGGAATGAAAGTAATGAAAAATCTTCCCACACACATGCGTCTGGCGCGTCAAAGCAGATAGGGTACGCGTAGAATTTTTAGTCCACTAGATTTGAAATTTCATCATTTAGTGAATAATACTTGCGTTACGGAACGTTGACATTTAATTATCCACTGTTACGATGTCGTGGATGCAACATCTCTATGTTGACAGACTGAACGCTTCGCGTAGAATGTTCTGTCTGTCTCCAGTGTTCATTCGTAGATCACGCATAATTCGTTCTTTAATTAGATAGCTTACACGTTGCATCAGCTGCTGAATATTAATTTTGACCTTTTTACCCAAAAGACTAAAGAAATGACTGTAAAATACTATTTCTTATAGGAATTTGCGACTCTAAAATAACTCAATCTGTTTAATTTGAAAAGAAACGCTTTTTTTACTGTACAATACCTGTTGCTAGAATATAATAAAGAGACTGTTGATATTTTTGCGTTTATAATACATGAATTAGAAAAACAAACTATGACAAAAGATATATTCAAATGTAAGAAGGTTTCTGCTTTATATTTGACTAAAAATATAAAGTATGTACTTTATGTGTTTAGTAAAACTATAAACAAAAGAAATAAATTTCCAACCCATATTCGACTTTTTAGATATTTATGCGTTATGATGTTCTCTTAATAGAAAAAGTGAATTTTGAATCTACAAAATTCTTCGTTATAAATGTGGCAAAAGACTTTAAAAACATTACAAACGTTTATTACGTCATGTAGATTCATCAAACGTGTAGATGTGTCACTTTTTCCAGTTTTATGACGAATCAATCGTCATTGAATTTTAAGTCATAAATGAAATGTAAACAGAAACGTACATTTTGTTAAAAACAGAGCACTATCGAAGATGGACCTACTCATGGATCTATACGTTCACATATTCTAACAATTCAGTGGCATATTTACTTATTCATCATAGTACTCCACTTTCAATATCTTCTTTCAGAACGAAACATATAAAATTTACCGATAAAAATTTTGATTCATCAAAAATATAATAAAAAATGACCTAAGACTTTAGAAGGTTTATAGTGCTCACCGAGAGGAGTAAAAAATGTGTAATCGATATAGGTCATAAAATAAATTCTTTCAAAGAAAAATACAAAAGAGTTTGTTCACATTTGTTACAGATGTTCCATCTGTCTTCCTCATATTTCAATACAAAACTCACATCTGCGTACAATTTCCATTATTCCTTCTGCATCTTGTATTGCTTGTTCTCATATCAGCTCGAATTAATGTACTTCTAAACAATTTTTCTGTTTACATTCAATATATTGCGAAGAGGCTAACTTACGATATCGAACACTCGTGTATTTGAAAGTTAATTTTATACCGAAAGGATTAATTCTAAGACCTACAATGAGGTGATCAAATATCAGAGCCACATTACGAAAAATATGTTTTCTTGTGTTTGTATGAAAATAAAATTACAAATATCAAGGTTTTCACACAGGATAATTTTGAATTAACAAAGTTCCCCTAAAAACATACACAATAATTACACTTAGCGTATGTAATTATAAAAAATACAGTTAAAGTCGTAAAATCTGCAATTTATGGAGGTGGCTGTAATACGTTGATTAGATATTTTTTACTTCTTTCCCGGAGTACTATAAATAGGGATGAACCGATCCAAGTAAATACAGGCAAGTAATCGATACTTTCGTTTCAATACCGAGTATTTTTAGTATCGATACTTTCGGTTGCGATGTAGACTCGGTATCGAAAAAATGTACTCGTATCAAATGGAGCGAGTAATGGATATGAAAGCTAATGAATGTGAAGGTGGTTGTTGTCCAGTTATATTACTTTGTTAATAAATGTTCGTTAATAAAATACATTTTCGTTAAAATGGGAGATGGACAAATTCATTATCTAGATAAAGAATTTCGAATAACGAATAAAAGATAAAAAAGTACCTTATCATTTTTAAACGTTTAAACGTGGAAATTGCAATTTTTATAAAAAAATAATACTTCTTCCTGGAAAACTCGATATTTGGTAAACAATTATTTAATCTCATTAACTGTTTAAAGCTCAGGATGCCGTCCTTAGATACTGCAACTTTTCACTATGTATTATTCGAATATTCTGCTCAACTCTAGTTAAAATATATCATATTAATAAAAAAAAGACTTTGTATTCATTTTCTTTCAATACAAATAGGTATCGATATTTTTAATGCGATACTTATTTTTGATACAAGTTATGAGTAAAAGTATCGATACCTTACCGGTTTATCCCTAACTATAAACCCCTAAAAGTCTTAAACCCTCTCTATTCATCACCCTATATATTACTTTGTCTTTTACTAACGCGACGATTCTTTTTCACCAACCCGATACATTCCCGTCGTCTGGAATACTGTTTCCTTGAAAACCTTCAAATAATAACCACCGCTTTGTCATCGAACAACGACATTTTCTCCCCCCTCAGACAATGGTCTCGAGTGTCGCTGTCCTACGCTTTGACATCCTCCTTTTTAACCGGCAACGTCGCGTCTGCAAGTTAATTCCGCTTCTAGATGCAGATTGCAGATGCGACGGAAGGTTAATCCATGGACACTCAATTTTATATGCATTTCATAATGCTGTCTCTTTTTTCTACCCTTTCTCCTTTCCTCCCTTTCTTTCTCTCTCTCTCTTCCTCTCTGGCGTTAATTACAGTCGTCGCGCTTAACCAGACGTATTTCATACACCGACATATTTCATACGATGATTCCCTCTCTTCGTTTGCATACCAGAAAATAAACAAAATAACCGCGCATAATTATCTTTATCGAGTAACATTCCCTGTTCCCATGTACTGCGAGGGGTGGCGAAAGAATGAGCCTGAATAGCGTTTCGTTTCGTCTCGTTTGCGCGAACGTACGCGAAACAATGGTTCGTTCTTACGCTTTTGGCCTATTGGAGTTGTTGCTCAGCCGTGTTTACCGACGTATAAACGTGGTGAAAATGTTCGAATGCGGCCCTGTTTCATGGAGACATCGATCGAAAGACCATGGGCGGAAAAGCTTGTGGGCAAAGCGGGTTGGACGAAGTAAAAAGGGACGTGTGGCGGTTCGGGACGGAGCACGACGGTTCCGATGTATCACGGTTCTGTCCCGTTTTGAATAATATCAACGACACCTCGACCGTATAACGTGTTTTTCACTTCAATTCCAACATGTGAAACGTTGCCTCGCGAGGCGATGTAAGTCACGCGTTCTGTTAACACTGTACGCGACAGACTGTCACGAAACTCTGCGCCCTTTCAATGAATTACTCGTGTTTCCTTAACACGGTAAGTGCCGTGTCGGTCATAGGTGATGAATTACTGTGAAATGTAGAAAATAATCCTGGGTTGACCACGAAGTAATTTCTCATTTCCGCAGTAAAGGATTTTTTTTTTGTTTTTCTATGCAAAACACTGCTCCTAACCAGTAAAATATAATACATATTCTGGAAGCTGACATTTCAACACATTATTCAAAATAGAAACTTTCACGATCGCGTTAGACTTTCTTGAATTAACCTTGTTTTGAAAATGAGTGACGAAAAGGTGTACTTTCGAGTAATTATGCTTTTTTATTTCTGAAAAAAAAAACGATGTACAAAAAAAACATAAAATGATTTGCCATACATGTTGATGGTGCTGTAGCGAACGGAAATAAGAAAAAGCATAATTGCTAGAAAGTACACCTTCTCGTTGCCTATTTTTAAAACGAGGTCAATTCAAGAAAATTTAATGCAATCGTAATGATTTTCTTTTTAAACGACGCGTTGAAGTGTCAACTTTGAGAATATGTGTATAGTTTATTAATTAGGAGCTGCATGGGCATAGCCAGGTCATCAGTCCGCAGGGGGCGGGGGGCAAAATTCAATTTTTTTCATCTAGTGTAGTGCAAGAACCACTTTTTCCGTCCAGAGGGGTGGCAAGACCCCCCCTCCCTGCCCCCTGGCAACTCCCATGAGGAGTAGTGATTTGTATTGAAATAAAAATAGCGTTTTCTATTGCAGAAATGACAGATTACATTCTAACCAACTCAATATCTTGTTTCACGACATGAAAATGATAATCGGATTTGTAGCACTATCTGTCCCGACATCATTTTATATTTTCTTTGTAACATTATTTGCAAAATTATCTAACATTTGTAAACAACTGTCGCTTGACACTTAACGTATTAACCCGTTGAAAGCAGAGCCGGGTCATTTCTGACCCATACCGAAATTCCAAATAAACATTTCTTCGAAATGTTTAACCTGTGTTTTAGCATAAAGTTGAAGTCTGGGTCTCGAGCGACTCAAGTTCGTTATTCAAGACGTAAGGCGGTTATTTCTTCGCTTTGCGAATTTAACGATTGAAATATTGGATGAGCTATTGTAAGCGCGTCGCGGTGGCTGATCTGCACGGTCACATTCTACTTAAATGATAATCGCGTGCTAATGATCGTTTGGATACATTTGACGGATTTGAAAAGTTCGAAAAAATAATGTTGAGTTAACCTTTAACTAATGAGGTGAAAATCTTATTACTTATTACACAACTTTGCATTTTCATGTACGAAAACATCCAAATAAACAAGCATCTCTATAAGTATGTAACTATTGAATGAAAATAAAATATTGTTAAGGACTTGTTTATGGCACCTTAAAAGTGTTCCCTTTAAATAAGAACGAATTATATACAACTCCCGCTATCTTGTAATTACCGTAGTTCAATTAATTTTATTTTAAATTTTGATAATTTTTGTTGTCTTTAGTGTTTTAATTAATATTAATCTAAATTTGATATTTTCTACGGCTAGGAATATAATTATTTTTGTTATTCTTATTATTCAGTTGTTTCTTACTAAGTTTTCGTCGCTTCTAGGAGAAGTTATTTATGACTCGACCCAATGGGAAACGTTGTATTTTCGAAAGGTGGAGTTTTATTTTAGAATATATTGGCTTTCCTGATATTCTTTGGTAAGCATGCAGATGTAGGCTGATGTAACAACTTTATCCACTCAGAATGTTTCAAATATCTTCGTAGCCATGTGTGTTTTCTTTCTTTTGTATCTTTTTGAATTCTAAAAATCATTTAGACCGATTCCCATACATACAAAGATCTTGACTCCATTCCATTGGAACAAAGTGGAATTGTCATGCAAAAGAATTAGTTGACAATAATGAAAATTATATGATTAATCAATTTCAATAATTCGTTTCACAACAATCTAACAGAAATTGATATCAAGACTTCTAGAATCACTAAATATATTTTAAATATTTACACATTTAACATTCCACACCAACAAGATTCTTAAATTTTCCACTGTACCTAATAATTACTTTTTCAACTAAACTTGCTATTAAATGTATCATAAACATATTAACCCTATAGAGCACACTTTGAACCTGGGAAGCCTATGCTTAGGCATGAACCGATGCAAGTAAATACAAGTGAATAATGGATACTTTCGTTTCGATACCAAATATTTTTAGTATCGATACTCTTGGTTACGATATATACTTTGTATCAAAAGAAAGTATAAATATCAAATGGAGTACGTAATGGATATAAAAGCTAATGAATACGAAAGTGGTTATCGTCCAGTTATATTACTTCGTTAATAAATGTTCATTAATAAAATACGTCTTTGGTAATAAATATTCATTAATAAAATATACCTTCGTTAAAGTCGGATGTGGGCAGATTCATTATCTAGATAAAGAATTTCGAATAACGAATAAAAGATATAATAATTACTTCGCTATCTTTAATTGTTTAAAAGTGGAGATTCCAATTTATATAACAAAATAATACTTCTTCCTCAAAAAGTCTATATTTGGCAAACAATTATTTAATCTTATGAACTGTTTAATTAATTTTATGTGTAGCACTAATAAGATTTTTGTCCACGTGTGCACTACAGGGTTAACTATATCTGATTATTAGGAAAAACCCGTCAAAGTAGAACTTCCTTCAAATCAAAAGTAAAAGAATTACCATACCAAAGCAATGATTTATCAAATACCTTTACAAACTTTTTTGCAAATCAATACTCCCTACAAAAATTACTAGTATTACCACACACCCTGAACAACCATTTCGAACGTCATGCAATAAAACGATCGTTTTTCTAGTGGCACAGACACGAAACAACGAAAAAGTAAGAATTACCTGCCGAATAGAGGATGCCAGAGTTGCGAGTCATCGGGCGAGCTGGCCGTAGAGCTGACTTCCGGTTCCTGCTTAAGTAATCCGCTTCGCACCCTAAGCAACGGCGGATAAGGACTGGTTCGTCGACTGCTGGACAGATCGATCGGCGCCGGCATTAGCGTGCCGATCGGTTTGCAGCTTAGTTTCGGTCTCGTGTGCGATCCGTTTCTCGCCCCGTTGTTCGCGTGACCGGACCCTTTGTTCGCCCCGATGCTAAGCCTCGGATGGGACTGTCGTGATCTGGATACCGGGCCCTCGCCGTGGTCCAGAACGTGCTGAAGATGAGCCAGTGATATTACCAATAAATCCGGATCCCTCAGTAGATCCGGTCTGGTCAACGCCTCCGGTAGTCTAAGCTCCGGCCTGGAGGCCAGTAATTTCGGGATCTCTGTAGCTGGGGCAGCTGCGAGTCCTGGCAAATAGTCCCTGGGTACCAGAAGAGGATCCGGTATCAAGTGTCCAGAAGCCTCGATCAACTCTCTGAGCTGACTAGCAGGATCGAGAAGCTTATCCGTACTACTTGAGGTCGCTACTTCATCCATCGCGTGTCCACGATGTTTTTCCGTAGATTTTTGATAAATACCCGACTGATTCTTCTGTCTGCCGTTCGACCATTCGGCGGACATTGGCCTCTTTGGCGCGCCACGATCCAACATCAAATAGGTGCTGTGAATGTCACCGCTGGACATCGGTCTGCCGGAGTTTCTCATTTCTTGATTGTGAACGGTCAATCGGTCATGGAAGCTTCTGTTCCCCTTTCGTGCGCCCGACTTCTCGGCATCCCTCGGCTGATCCAGCCGAATGGTATGATGCTCGCTCGGTATCTGATCGCAACGATTCGATATCTCTTTCTGCTTCTCGTAGTTTCTCACCTCCAGCTGGTTAGGGGACGACAGAATACCTTTCAATGTTATATCGTTCTTCGCGTCCTCGGAACAGGACACCGAACACGGGGGACTAGGTAGCAACCTCTCGAGGTACGCGGACGAGGGCCTCCTGGACGCCGGGGAACACGGAATTCCACTCGGCTGCGGGGAAACAACGGTGCCCCGGGTGCGTAGCTCCTCCAGGACTTGCTCGTCGAAGTGTTCTACATCCTGATATTTGCATTTCGCTTGAGCCTCGCTGTTCCTGCTCGAGCTGATCCACTGGGCCTGGTTCTTCGTGCTCTCCAGAGGTGTTCCCCGATCCTCCGGATTCCCCGTGTTCTGCCTGTGAAAGTAGTCGGACTCGTACGCCAACGAGTCGGCCTTCTGTCGCCTCAGATCCTCCAGCACCTGCGAGTCGCAATCATCTTCGATGTCCTCCTCCATGTCCCTTTCGACCTGGTCCTCCTCGTGTGGGAAACCGTCCAATTTCGATTCGTCCGTGTACCCTTCGTTTTTCGTGAAATTCACGGTACTCTCCGGGGACTCGACCCGCGATTTCGTACTCGGAGAAATCGAGTGTGTCGCGGCCGAATGAGGATTTCTATATCGATAGCTCGGTATGATGATGGACAGGCCAGGAAAATTCTTCGGTGGGGACGACGTTCTATGCCTCTCTGTCGCGGAATCTGCGCTTTTCAGCATCCTCTCCGCAGATTCCGCCTGGGAGTCCGGTGATCGGCTCGACGAGGAAGCTTTCGACGATGGTCTGGTCAAGTTTGTCGCGTTGTTCTTCGTACTTTCCGGCGTGTGGTTTCTCGTTATAGAAACCGAAAGACCCGGAGTATTCCTGAGTGCGTTTAGAATTTTTGAACTATCGTTATAGTCTATTTTGATTGGTTCACCGGGCTCGTCTGGTCGCTCGTCCTCAGTTTCTAACTGCGTGTCGTCGTACGTCGTTACCATATTCTGGTATTTTGTACGAGTGTTCGATTTGCACTTCGCACGATTTCCAAGACCACCGTCTGCCTCCGCGACTTTGCACAACTTCGAATCGGAGTTATTCTTTTTGGGAACGATGGTCACATCGTTTCTGATTCGAGGCTTCTTCTCTCTGTCGCTCTGGACACCATGGTTCGGAATTTTCTCGTCGTGTATCTCGATTCTATCATCGACAGGATCATCACGGATTTTATCGGTGTCTTCGCGCTGATAGCTGGACATCGAGCTTCTCATCGACTGTTCGGTCATTTTGCTCGATAATTCCAGTAATCTAGAATTCGAATCTCTGATCTTTCCGTCGGAGGATTTACCATGAAGATTCTCGCCGAGTATCTCGTATGTTTTCGTGGAGTCGACAGGCAGATCGGCGCTAGGGGTATCAGTAGCTAGAACTGGCGAAGCGGTCGCATCTATCATATTCAGTATGTCTTGAATGTCCGCCTTGTTAATGTGTCGTCTTTTTTCGCAATCTACCGCCGCCTTCTTCTCAACGGCAATAACATCATCCTCGTTTTGCCCCTTCTTGTCGTTTCCTTGACTCTGAAGGACATTCTGATGAACGCCCTCGGGCAATTGAGAAAAGTGTAGCTGTTCCAGCACCACTCGCGGCTGCAGTAACTTGTCCTTCTGCAGCCTTTCGAGCTTACTTCTCCCGTTGCCCCTAGCCAGCTCTTTCTCGAATCTATTCTCCTCTTCCGCCCCTTCGTCGTCGTCGTCTTCTTCGTCGTCATCGTCCTCATCCTCCTCGTCGTCGTCATCACCCTCCTCATCGTCGTCGTCTGAACACGGCACCCTTCGTCGTTCTTCGTCCCAAGTCGCTTTTGTTCTCGCGTTATTTCTCAAATTGTCCAACGGATACCCGTAATCCCGTCGATGCTCGGTAGTTCGATTAATCTCATCGTAACTCCTCTTCGTTCCAACACCGTCCTTGGTGACCAAACCATTGGTCCGTCCATTTGTCAACTCTTTCGTAGAGATATGTTGAAGATTCATCGTCGCTTCCTTCCCGATCTCCTTCTCGTCGCTCCTGTCGGTGGTGTTCGATGTGTCGGTGCAGCTCGTCTTTTGGGAGGTGACCCCCAAGCTCGTCGAGTACATGTTCGAGGCTGTCCTCGGTATCGAACGCCATCCCTGCGCCGTCTTCGTCAGCTTGATACGATTCCTCTTGTCGTAATCCTCGCATCGCACCTCGACGATCCTCTGTTCCCTCTGCGAGGCCCTCCGCTCTTCGTCTCTGAGCTGCTGCTTTTGGTGTTTCTGATGGTGGTGGTGGTGGTGATGATGGTGATGATGATGACGTCTTTGACGACGGGGCGCTATGCCCCGTGCAGGGGCCCCGCTCATCACTCCATCCAACGAGCTGTTATTACTCTGCCACTCGTCCACTGAGACGACTTCTTCTGCCAACGAACCTCACCTTTCTTCCAGTTGTTCGGTATAATTACTATCAACTTGTCAAGGAACGAGTACCGCGCGGAATACGATCTTCGAGTATATTCTAAAAGCCTAAGAGAGTACACTCTGCGTGATTCCAAACGGACAGTCTCCTAAAATCGCGATTACATTCTCCGCTCAGCGATGATATTCTACTGGCACATGGCTTCATCGACTAAGTAATTAGCTCACGGGTGGGTTCGAACTCACACCACCACCCCCTTAGCCGGTCTCGATTCACCCCGAAGTCAATTTCTCACCGTCCATTAACAAACAAGTCAGTTTCGAGCAAGCAACGATCGATCTCGAGGGCATTGACATTGTCGACCGAACACTTCCGCGAGCTAGATGCACCGGACACATAAGCCACGCTCTCTCTCTCTCTCTCTCTCTCTCACTCTTTCTCTCTCTTTCTCTTTCTCTCGTCGACCGCGGAATTCTTTCTTGCCTTATCTTCCGCGCGCAAGGGAACCCCGGCACGAGTTACACGAGTTCGTCGACACTGATCGAAGAGAGGCTCGTGGTTCCGGCGAGGATAATTCTGTTGGTCGCCAAGGTGGTTCGCTGATACCGGAGGTCGTCGACGTTCATCTATCGAACCCTGACACAGCACGAACAGACGGCGGGAACAACAACCGGAAGATCACCAGGGTCGTCGATTTTCAACGGGGCATCCACAACACGTCGATTTGCATCAAGCTTGCGGCGTCGACTCCGTCGAGCTTACGGCTGGCAGCACTGAGTGTGGTTCGACCCATCGAGCTTCTCTCGAACGGTACGCGCTTCTCTCTCTCGCTCTCCACTCCCGTGGTTTCCACTGTATTTCACCTTTTCACGGTGTTGATAGTAACGGCCACGTTCTATACATGAGACACAAGTTTCTCCCTTAGATTCTTTTAAGTCCTTACTGACGATGACCCCTCGGAAATTATTTGTTTTCGGTGAAGTTTACTTGTAGGATATTACCGTGATTTACGTATATATTTTTCCACCGTAATGAACACTGTTTATCACTGACCTTGCGTCAACCGTTGACTTTGGAACCGTGAACGTCGAAGAATTGTCACCGATGACATAACACCGCCGAGATCAATCCGCCAGTTACATGTCGTTACGCGCGGAGTCACTGTCTGGGAGCTACTGTCGGTACCTCCTAGTTGCCTTCCACTTCGTCGCCGCCGCCCCCGCTCCCCAGAATCGCGGAGCCAGGGTCGGAACTATCCGCGGCGCCCTCGTTCCAACCGCTCTCCTCGTCGGTCGCCGGCTGAAAACAATTGTAATTCTGTTTTTCGTTCCTTTCTAAATTCTGTTTGCTTGTAGGAATTTTATATTTTATCGCAAGACACGTATGTGGGGTACATAACGTGAATACTAAAAACTATATTTTATTAATATTGTACTTATTATACGTTTTTAGTAAGAAAGTTTTTTCAAATGAAAGATTCTTTGTACCAGTGTCAATTAGTATTAACAATGTAAGTAATGCTTTTTGAGAGTTCGTATTTGATGAATTTTTTCATTCACATTACACTGTTTTTCATATTCCTGCACCCTTTTAGTAAGAAAGTTTCTTCAAATAAAAGTATTTGTATATTATTGTTAATTACTGTCAATATTGCAAGTAATGCTTTCTGAGAGGTCTGATTTGACGAATTTTTGTTATGCTGGCATTAATTGATTAACAGTTAATGTATAAGTATAGAATATGAATATTTAAGTATAGAATATTCTAAATTCTTATCGAATCAGCTTACTTTTTTCCTGTATATTTGTTATCACGAAAGTGTCTACACAATACAGAATTACATAGATTGCATCTGTGAAACTTTCAGTAAATAAAATTTATACTAAAGAAAAATAAGAGATCAATAATTTCAGTTGGCGATTATGTAATTTTCCTGTACGGCAAGGCCATTTCATACTCTACTGCAATTATTAAAATAAGAAACACAATATAATTATTTTTACTACCGTATTTTATTATTTCTAATGTAATATTTTACAGAACCGTACACGAAGGAAAGATACTATTTCATGCTGAAAATCCTGCATGATCGCCAACGGGTGTACGCGACATACGCCAGATGCTCGCTAATTAAGTATTAAAATTTAATGGATGTGTGTTCGACTGCTCTAGTAGCTGACGATTCTTTCATTTAATTAACAATCCCCCTTTGCTATGTATAATTTAAAAATAATTTTTTCGTTGCAGAATGAACTTGTAATATTACATAAAGTTTTTAAACTGATTCAAGAACTTTTGAAACGATTGTGAAGATCAATAACTGATTAGGAATAATGCTTCAGATTCTAATTCGAAAAGAGCAATACTTTTTAACATTAAATCAAAGTACTTAAATTTGAGCAATAAATAGAAATCTGAATATTTAAATAATATTAGAATATAGAAATTCGGTTTATAGAAATATTTGAAATAGTTTAGAAATCCATTTTGTAAGGAAAGAAATAAAGAAAATTAATGAAAACTCTAAAGTATAATATAGTTACTCACAATAACAACTATTATCAAATTATATTGTATTGTAAACATATAAACAAAATTGAAATTTTAAAGAATTATATTAAGAATTATTTTATTTTAAATGTAACATGTGCTCAAATTTCATACTTCGAAGTTAAAATATAAAATCCCGCCATTAACAGTGCAATGAAAGGCTCCTGGCGATAAATTACGTTTGATATTCAGTTCTTCCATGTAATTCCGGCATAATAATAGACATTGTAATTTTATGCCTTGTAACTGCATTATACGAGCTTATTTATGCATACAGAGTGGATAAATGCGTCCCAGGTTATTTATAAATTGTGTTTCCACAAATTCAACGCTAGACTTAGTTTTTGAAGTTTTTCAAGTAAAAGACAATTCAACAACGAAGTATTGAATATCCACTACCAACTATCGATTTCCAGAAACAGAATTTACTTCCATTAAGACCCCTATTTAAATATCCAACGTCTGTTTGTCTAAACAATATATTATAATTTTTAAATATATCCATAATATCGGACACCAAAATCTACCACGACGTATTTATTACAAATTCTTCTAGAAACTGCTTTCTGCCATTTCAAACCTTCGGAACAGAAAAATCAATATATCAGTAACAATCTTGATAACTTATACCTGACGGCAGTACTTTTTACTGGAATATTAAAATATAATATAAAATTTTTACATTGACCGTTCATAATTTATTCCAAATTCTTCCGAAGATTTCACTCTTCCATTTCACCCTTTGGAACGAAAAAACCAAAATGTGAGTAACAATCGCGACAGCTTATACCTTACTGGAATACCTTCAATTGGAGTATTAAAATATCATATAATACCTTTACATTGGCTGTAAATAATTTATTACAAATTCTTCCGCGGATTTCTCTCTCCCATTTCAACCCTTTGGAACAGAAAAATCAATGTACAAGTAACCATGGTGTTAGCTTACACCTGACTGCAATACTTTTTACTGGAATATTAACATATAATATAACATTTTTACATTTGCTGTCCATAATTTATTATAAATTCTTCCAGAGGTTTCACTCTCTCGTTTCACCCTTCGGAACAAAAAAATCAACGTGCAAGCAACAATCGTGATAGCCCATAAGGAACATTAAAAAATAATATAATATCTTTACGATTGCTTGTTCCCAATTTCGAAATAAATCGCGTAGAAACAGGGCGATAATGTGAACCGCGCCGTCACTGTCGCGTTCTTACCCCTCACCCCGTGATAGCCAGCTCGCGGCCGGAGCACCGACCATGGAAAGAGACGGACCGACACGACCGACGAGGACGAACAGGGAGTAAGAGAATGGGATAACCTGTGTGCATATACCGGTATACAGAGTGTACCCGAAGGTAACTTCGATTGCAATGGTATCAACGACTTTACCAGCATTAAAACGGGGCGAATTCGACCGATTTAGCCGCGCCTTATTAACGACCTTTTCCTCTAACCAAACGTTGCTCACACTCTGAACCGCCACATAAAATCGCAACTTTTTTGACTGCAATATCCCCCTGTACCGATCGAATTCTTAATTAATACCGTAAACATTTGTACATCGACTATTTTTGGTATGGAACGTGATACGTACACTGACAATATGACGTGCCTCGATTGTTCAGAAACCCCTTGTTTAATTCCGATTTGGGTAATATTATTATTACTATTATTTTCTGTCGAACGATCGCTCGAGACGGTAGAGGGAAAAAAGGATGTCGGTATTTTCTGGCCAAGAGAGATTTACCCGTGTCCCCGACGGGGAACTAGTTTTCGATAAACGAGCACCTCCTCGTTAAGTGGCTCCGCGAAGGGGGCCGAAATCGTAGTCACCCTATAGTCCCCGGTGTGCGAGGGACAGAGAGGATCGATTCAGGGTGCGACCGAGAGGACACGAGAGCCGCGGCCAAGGGAACGTGGGAAAGAGAGAGTGAGAGAGAAAGAGAAAGAGAGATATACACACGGCGCAGTACACCGTGTCGGATGCTGATGCTGCATTAAGCCCCGTTTGCACTTCCGCCCTTCCATCCGCGGGGCTTCGATCCTTCGGTCGCTGTTCCCTATGCCATGTCACGAATTGCTTCGAATTATTTCGATATCGTATTGAGCCAATTCGTAACTTTGTTCGCGTTTTTTCCACTGCACGGATATCGAATAATCTGCTTTCAGTTTGTGAACTGTGTATTACCCCTCGTTTGCATCAGGGGCAAAAGTTATTTCGAATAACGAATACATTAAAATTATTCTGTATGTTTTTACTTGTTATTCGAAATTTTCAAATAAAAAAATTGTTGTTTTTAATGAATTTTATGCAAATTTTATTTAAGTAGCACTCTTTTCCAAAAAAAAAACCATCAAAAATCTCGTGGAAGCGTGGTCGATTAACCGTAGTAGCGTTGGCGAAAAGTCTCTCACCGGTGCTATATTCGAATAACGAATAATTTTGATTTATTCGTTACTCGCGAAGAACAACCAACTAGTTTATTCACTCCAAAGGAGAAGCTAGCACAGTGATGTGTAATAGATTGCAGATCTTTCTTGAATTAATTTATGAGTACATGTTTAAAGGAGAAATTCATATTTTATTTTGTGAATTTTAAAGCGTTATAAATTAAATAAGAACGCTTTCGTACATGTATTATAACTGTCTAAAAAGCACACCGTATATCAAAGACATTAAAATGCTACAAATTAAAAGGTGGATAGTATCGAAGAATATCAAGATTTCAGATATGAGGCACTAATTTTTAATGCTGACACTTTCAGGAGGCCTACAGATCAATACAACTACCATACAAACTGAGAATCAATCATACCCCTAACCCTATAACGCTTGAATTTTGATTTAAGAAAAAAAACTGTTTTCTTTTTTATTTTCCAGACTTATAGACATATAAATTCTAAAACACATCTAGAAATGTCAGATTTACTTTTTTTTTCATATGTTATGAAATTTTTTTCTTATAATCAAATCCTTTAATTAGATTAACTCCTTAAACATTCTACTTTTTGTATTAAATACGTTAAAATCAAACGTTACGAGAACGCGACGCTCGGCATTATAGGACTAATATACATGTAATACGAGAATCCACGCTAAAATATCGTTGACTGTATTTCCAATTCCAGAATTTTCGTGACACAATTTAGTATAAAATAAAAATGAAATATAAACAAAATCAATATGTAGGACGAACAAATTTGTAGTAGAATGAAAGTATCGTTCATATTATGGTCAGACTGTGTACATTCGTGCAAATTCACGTTTCTATCGGCTAATGTTTAACAAAAATCAATTAGCTATTTATTTCCACTACTAGCGATCGAATTAAATGAAAAAACAAAGGTCCATGTAACATATTTATTCTCGAAAACAATATTTTATCGTGTTTCTGTTTCGTTATATCTGCTACAAGAGCATAAAATCCGAAATTTTATGAAAGCCATAGGCAGTGGATGAAAAATCAAAGTGTTTTCCCCGCTTATAAAGATAAATTTTTACGACCATCCTAACTTTTATTTTAGGCGATGATGTAACTAGTTCACTCAGTTTGCCAGATAGATTCTGAGAGCGTATGTTCTTTGGTTTTCTAAAAAATTGCCTGTCAGCTCTATTGGACGATATCCCAGAAGCAATAAGAACAGTTTCGCCGTAGTGGCAATGCACACATTGATTCGGTGATGCTCGTAGCTGTCTGATATATGATTCGAATTTTAACACTAGAACTACAGAACCCGTCAAAATGACGGATTTCAGATTTTTTATTATACAATTACTGAAATTGTGGAGCTACTTTCATCGGAATTTATGTTAATTTCTGATTTCTTATACACGTTATACTATAGTTATATTGCATCATACAGGGCGGGGCAATAACTATGTCCACTTTGAATATTGCCGTTATTTGTAACAATATGTAAGAAAGTTTATTTTACTACTACATTTGACCTTGCATGACCTTCAATGATAGCTCGCTGAAGTCGTCTCAACACCGGCTATCACATCGCGGTAAAAAAAACACAACATTAAATACATTGAAACCCCCATTTTAGTATGCAAATGGAATAACATGATATTAAATATGTAGCATTGTTTCATTTCATAATATTTCGTTTTCATGCCTCAAGCACCAAATCCTTATGTTAATGTATATCATTTTGAAGAATTAAAGTACAGTTTCTTTTTATTTTTAACTATTTTAAATATTCAACATGACTCAGTTGGATAACATACCAATTATATTAAAAAAAATTCTACATCATCATTCATCTTCTTACAGATACTTAATTCAGTTAATGACTGTCTAACCAATGGTCGTCCTGTACTACTCCGAATAATTAGACCTTCCGGAACCTAGTAAGGGGTAACTAAAGGAAACGGCAAAGAAAAAGAAGACTACCAATCTCATTAGAATCTTACTGAACTTTCATCCAGTAAAACTTTGAGAATTACACAAAGATTGTGTATATATTATATATTCGAAGTATCTCAAGAAAATATAAACAATTACTCAATTTAGAGTCTTATGAAATTCCATCTTCAAGTAACCAAAAGAAAAAAAATAATGAAGCAAAAAGGCTGCATTTTAACCCTAGAACGACACTGCAGGGTCGTTGGCAACCCGACCAAATGAAAAAAAGGAGACCCTTTTAGAAAACAGTTGAAAATAATCTTTATATTTTCATTTTCTCTCTTCGAATGAAATATTCGTGCTGTAGTTACGTTTTCTGAACATATCTGATAATATTTCAAATATTTCGATTTTATTTTGGCTCGCCTGCGGTCTTCAGTGTCACATGCGCTCGAAGAATGCAACGATGCCTATCTACAGTTAAGAACCCAACCGTAAAACAAATATTTCTGAACATACTACAGCATCGATTATTATAAGTATGAGAGTAGAATGTGTGGAACGCATGTGATCTTACACATACAACAGCGGACAAAAAAGTTATCATTTTTTTCTACCTTTATCATTTCTTAACATCGACTTAAAACCTTAATATACTGGATTTTATACAGCTTTTAATTCTTCATCAAAATATACATTAAACACATTCTAAAGTTTCAAGTTGACGTTAAAAGATAATAAAAAAAAATCGGAAAAGTGGTAACTTTTTTGACCCCTACTCAATGTAATGTACGATTTCGATTTCGAAAAAAAAACCGAACATTCAGTGTCATTTTATGTCTGTCGGCGTTGTCGTTTGGATTTTATTTCGGTTGTCTGTTCCTTAAGATACGTTCATTTATATTTATCTTAATTTACCAATATTATGTTTCACGTATGGTCGGCAATATTATCTTCACACTCACAATTTTCGGTGCGGTTCACCGAATCCAGAAGTTCGGGAATCCCGTCAGCCCCCGGGGACGACACACGTCGTGGACAGTGTTAACTACAGCCTGTTTTTCTCGGGACAAGAGGCCCCGGTCTTCTTCTTCGTGCACGCTCGCGACTTAAAGCAAACACACGAGGTATACCCAGCAAGGTCACGTGGCGGACTTCGTCCAGGACGAGAGACGACGAGGGAGCACACATAGAAGGGAGAGACGTCACTGACCGTGGACGCATGCGGGACTCTCCGCGACAATTTTGTACGCCGACATTCGCGGTGTACACGTACCGCGCATCGGCAGATAAAGGGGAAGAATGCGGCCTCGGTGAACTTTGATTCGAGGAAGACGAGCGCGCGTTTTGCCGTTTCCTAATCAGCCTTCCTTCTGGAAAGAGGAAGACAGGACGACCGCGGATCAGCCACGGTCAAGTAATCGCGCGGTGCCTATATTCCGCTCTTGAGGAAAACACGAACGATTCAAATGACTTGAACAAATTTTGTTAAAAATGGAACTTTTAAAACGTATAGATTGAATGCCTAATAATATAGTTTCGGATAATATACACTTGGAATGCGCCTACCTAACCCAGACTTAACCTCCGGACCTAATTCAGACCCTATTGTGCTCCGAAGGGAAACATGAATGATGCAAAAGACTAACAATGTTATGTTCGAGATGAAACTTTTAATACATGTAAGGTTAATATCAGTAATTTCTGATAATATGCACTTGGAATGCACTTAACTAACGCAGACTTAACCTCCAGACCTAATTCAGACCCTATTGTGCTCTTGAGGAAAACACGAACGTTCCAAAAGACGTTAACAATTTTGTCTTCAAGATGATATTTTGAATACGCGTAAGCTGAATATCAGTAGTTTCTGGTAACATGCACTTGGAATGCATCTACCAGTTCTGAGAACATTGTTAGTAACGTTTTGGGGCGAGATCCTTAACACCTTCCTAACTGGTAGTCTGTAAATAAGCTTTCAGAGTTTATGTATAAGAAGCCTACTGATTTATTTGAAAATCAAGATTAAAAAAGAAATCATTATACTGTAATGTCTTGATGAGTGCGACATGCTAGGGTCCACTTCGGAGCATTCGTGGCAAGGCGGAAAGGTTTTCAACCCTTCATAAATTTGTTTTTTTGCTCGTGTTGCATTCATCGAGGAATCACTGTATCATGTTATTAGGGCTGTTAGTATGGTTCGCGACTGTAATTTGTTATTGTGATTGAACTGTTCAGTAATAGATCCCTGGCCGTTGATCGTTGCGTCTGAGAAACCTATTAAATAGACGCTGGTAGTCATCAAATTTGTCATCTTTTCGCCTCATTATGATTGTAGGGAAGAGTTCTATGCTATTCTATCGAAGTCATTAAATTTCTTTCTTTTAACCTCACAATGATTGTAGAAAGTAGGAAAGTATCAGAAGGAGCAAATTCTAGGGAACAGATAGGATGAGGTATTACGAAAATGTTTTTTTCTTAATAAGGAATTGTGGAATTGGAAGTGGTACAAATTTTCTTTAAAAAGCTCCAACGTCTTCTGTATTTTTTGGTTGAAAAAAATCAATGTTTCTACCCTCCGACACCATCGCTATTAGGAACAGCCGAATCGCATGAATGGCTTCTGCTAGGTAATCCATGGGAACGTTCGGTTGACGAAACACCGGGCAAGTGGATTTAAATCCTAATACTAGATCGAGTTCCTGGGAACATTTCGAACCAAGCAAATACTAGATCGAGTTCCTGGGAACATTTCTAGCTAAGCATCACTATTTATTTTTTTTTGTATGTGCACTTGACCGCAAGAGTTCAGAAACAGAACAATTGTTATGAATATTGTATTGGTTATCCACGTATATTCTTAAGTGAACTGTAGATGTTTACCTTTTGGTTACCGTGTAACCAAAAAAAATTTCTGTCATTAATAATGGTTGTCGGTAACCAAAATAAAATTCTCGTCATCGATAATGCTTACGTGCAACCACAAACAATTTCCGTCATTGATAATGGTTATTCATAAACAATACAATTTTCGTAGCCAATAATGGTTATTCGCAACCAAAAAAATTTCCGTCTTCGATAATTGTTAGTGGTAACCAATAAAAATTTTGATCATCCATAAAAGTTATTCGTAACCAGAAGAGTTAAAGTCCATGTTTTTTAATCACGTCATTTTTTGTAAAATTTCTTGGAGATTTACTAATATCTGGTTTTCATTTAAATAAAAATTATTTTTTACTCAATGATTTTCTTCCAAAAAATGTTTAAAATAACTGTTATTTTTGGTCTCTGCATTTTACTATGTTTCGTTAGTTAAGAAGTGCTTTCAATGGATTAACATCAGCAGCTAATTCAAAATTAAATGTAGAAAGTCTACGTTTCTTGAATTTCACGTAAACCATTATATGCATAAACCAACAAGGACAAAATGAATCAATTCCGTTGGAATGCTTTCTTTCATAACTTTTGTCGATAAGGGTCTGTATGTTTGATGAGTCAGAGGATTAATATACATGTATTGGAGGTCTACGTTTTTTTTCATAATTGAAATTCTTTACATTTCTAATAGAAGTTATATTAAGATCGAATAGAATCGAAGCACATTTAGCGAAATTTTTGTATGTAAAATATATTTATTGAAAAAAGGCTATACCAAAGACGAAAGACAACTCAGAAATGAGATCGCAGTTTGATAATGGATAGGCTAATGCATTCGGAAAAGTGATTTGAAACAGATTCGAAATTAAATATCTTAAAGAAAATATCGAAGCAAAAAAATGAAAATCGAAAAAAATATTTAATTTTTTCTTATATGTATACATACAGTGACCAACCGAAAATATTGAAATATGTCATTAGGTTTCCATGGCTATACTGTTATAATCCATTTTTATAGTTTATGTACATACTGCTCCATTGTTTGCTGTCCTATTTGTGCTATTTCCAGCAGATCATTTAACATACAGAAATCTCTGTTACCGATTGAGATTTGAAGTTCACTGTATTTCTTAATAGAGAGCACGGTGATTCGTAAACGTTTGTTACATATCATTCAAACAACAAATTCGAACAATGTTCGTATTTTCAAATGATATAGGCACAGTCTGTGATATAGGAACCAAAAAATGTTCAACGGACACTAAGGTGTCCGAATTATCAATCGTTCGAGTGCTGATTCATTGATTGAATGATAAGTAAGGATTAATGCGACTTACGGTTGAATGCATCATAAATTTATCAGACTTATTTTTATACCTCACATTCTTGAACACAGGAAACTTTTCTACCTTTTTTTTTATTCAAATACAATGCAGTAGTTTGATAAAACTCAAAAATCCTAGAAAATTTAAACACTGCCATGGTATTTGCGTCTTTTTCTACCCAAACGAGTTTCTTATATCTTCAACAAAGTATAAAGAAATTCCTACTAATATATGCGTTTCTCGTTTATTGTCATTATGTAAATCAAATGTTTAATATAATTCTATAAGAACACATGAATATGTCGAAATCGTTTCTATCGATGCTGACCTAAGCACCAATGAGTAATTACTTAATGTTTGCTACTAATATTCTTAGTTATTCGTGTTATTACACGATAAGTATTATTACTATTACTATTTTTCAATATCTACGATACAGCTAAATTAATTTTGTAGATATCAAGTTAAGGATTAAACGAAAATTTAATTGAGATCTAATAAACTTTGTTAATTTTATAAATTTAACGTATCCTCGAAAGTAAAAGATAGAACTTTGAATATTAACATTGATCATTATAAACACGTTTGAGATAGCACGAATCAAGGAATGAAAAGTGACAAGTAAGATTATAGATTTTCGTACAAACATAGACATTCGTGGATTAATTCAGAATAACTAAAATCAAATAGAAATTTGTTTACCTCGTTAAAAAATTTATTAGATACCAAATAAGACAAGGAACCTTATTAAACTTTGTCAAAGTTATCACTACATTGAATCGTTTACAATTGTATCTTATGTAAATGCATAAAGTCAGTATACTGATAGAAAATTAATATACAGGGTGAGTTAATAAGAACTACTATCTAAAATACCTCATTACCTATTGCTGTATCAATAAACGTTTTAATTAATTATATATAATTTTAAGAGATGCATAGGATGGATGCAACTTGATTTTTTTATATATTATTTTTTTTGAGATATCAGTCACCTTCAGTTTTTTCAAAGTCAGTGCATTTTTTTTTAATACCATTATGCTATACGTCGTTGAATTCGTCCTTCTATCGAGAATAACGTGGTATTAAAAAAAACGATGCACTGACTTTGAAGAAACTCAAGGTCACCTTGATATTTCAAAAAAATAGAATATGAAAAAATCAAATTGTATCCATCCGATGCGTCCCTTAATTAAATAGCTACATAACTGATTTAAACGTTCTCTGATACAATTAATAAATAACGAGCTATTTTAGATAGTAGTTCTTATTGACTCATCCTTTATGAAGAAAAATGTAATGGCACAAAATAAAAACCAAATAAAATAATTAAATTTTGAATTGTCAAAATTAAACGTTTTCAAACGATTACCGATTACCGATCTTCTTTTGTTTACGAAGTTTAACGCTGTTGGCGCTGCTCGCATTCTAGTTTGCAAGTTTCCTCGACTTTTGTGGAATTATGTATTCTACTTTATATAATTTAATATGAATTCTTCAAAAATGAAATAAACATTTAGGCCGGATTTCATAGTCACTACTTATTCTTAAGCATTTGGTTAAGAATAAGCATCGACTATGAATCCCGCCCTTAGATTCGATCGCCTCATATTTTTTTATTGTTTTCCAAAACCGTGGTTCTATTGTGTCACGACTGTCAGAACAAAGATATAAGAAATAGAAAGCTCGTTACAAGTTAAAGATAATAACGTATACACCACCGTCTGAACTGGAACTGATATTATCGTCAGTAGACCGAAATTCCTAACCCAAACACAAAGCAACAACGTACTCACCGATCTGGCACTCTGCTGATACTTCCTGTTCGCTACAGGTGGTCCGGTACAATCCCCTTCTGGATTCAAGACGCCCACGGGTTTCAAGACGTCACTGGATTTCCTCTGGTCAGAGACATTCCCCGTTCCGCATTTCAAATTCGTTGACGCCAACGTTAACCGTCCAGCCTCCTGCAGACGCGGAGATATTCGTTGCGTCAATCGCTAAATTTGAAATTCCACTGCTCGGACTCACCTCGAAATCGAAACTCTCGAAATCGCGTCGATTCAAGACATCGATCGATAAACGAGCCACACGAAACGTTGAAAATAGAGCGTCCTCTAAAGTAGTCCTAACCTTAACGAAATTGCCCCCCTATACTCATTGTATCGAACGAATCTCAAGCATAAATTAAAAAGGAAGAAAAGAGGCATTTTGAGCTAGAAATACGTTACATTGCTTTCACTGTGAAGTATCTCTACATACACTCGAGAGAATTGTACCGTGACGTATATCTTCTGTGCGTCGCAAGCTTCTTTCTATGTCAAGTGTCGACACCTGGCTACGTCAAAGTACTACTTCTCGCGTTGTATCTTGCGAATTGCACTTTAGGTTAACACACACATGCTCGGCAGAAATGAATTACACGTTGAATTAAACTTTCTTCGTGTTCTGTTCATTGGTCATTCTTCTGTTTCAGTCGAGCGCTGTTTTATCAATGCAAGGAAGTATGTAACTTCGTCCCGAACGCGGTAACATTGACGTCAGACATTTTTCTTCACGATTGACCATCGCGCACGAAACGTTCACGAATTACTTCGGAATTTCACTGTATTATGCGACGTCCATCGCCTACGACGGCCGAACGATAACTGTCAAAGTCCGGAGGTGTTCGGCCTAACACGTTCTCGAACCGCACGTGTTTCTTGTTGTATCGTTCATTTTTCAAGGATCTCTCCGATTCACTATTGTTCCCACAATGTGACCTTGTACGCTACGATAAATTATCGGGCACGATGGTTGTTTTGAGGAAAATGAAAATAATGATAGGGGTACCATTGTACGGCGCGGTCGTAATACTACTTTGTTTTGGTTTTATGAAGGATCACGATAAGGTTACAATTTCAAAACTGTACATTAAAACCAATTCGGGTATAGACACTATGTGATATGTTATTACAAATCTAGTACTATTTTTTCATTCATAATGTTTATATTTCATACCTCAGATTAAGATCTTTACTTCAATGTGTACACTTTCGAAGTTTCACTTTTCGACCATTACGAAGACGTAGACTAACGCAGTTTTATAGTATATACAGTCAATCCTCGATGAGTGTTCGGAGGCTCCTCAGCACTGAACATTAAATATTTCATAAACGAATGGCCATATGCGACTGAAATAAATATCTTCGACTTCAGAATTCCAAGCTCTATCATCGAAGATTTACTATACATACATACAATATTTAAAGAAGTGCTACACGATTATGCGTTTTCTTACAGCTATGTAATTCAATTAATGATCACTAAATTTAGTAAAGAATAGTGGCTTTGGAAGCTCAATAGTTGATGCATCCATTAACACAATGTCGTAAAACAGGGCCAAAATACGCAGTCTGTATGAAACGTTACATTTAGATTAGCCTTATACACAACTACAGTTTTACAGTGGCACCTGACGCTTGCCTCGCAGAATACGCAATAATAATAATAATACATACAGCCAGGCTGAGCCTCCTGTTTGCACTACCTGTTATATTTTATATTGGTATATAATTTATTTTTATTTCCTTGCTTTGTTGTTTTTTAATATTAAAGAAATTGTACTTTTTATTTTTTCTAGTTAAAGTAGATGTCCTTAAAGGAAATTGATGGAAGTGTACATAACATGTATTTAATAAGTGTACTTTCAATTTAATAAAGTCCCTACCAAAACATTGCATTTTTCCTTTTTTTTATATTACCGCCTACATTTGTTTCTGCAGTATGAAAATGACTATTAGATATATTTAGAAGTATCACTACATTATACTGCACAGAAATAACGGTGAAATGTGTCTAATTTCAGTGTGACTATTCTTTATTTATAGATATGTGTGTAATGTGGTCAATGAAGTAAAATCAGTAAACGAGAATGATGGACGATTTCGGTTCGAGTTAGTTCCATGTGTCACAGAGAATTGATTCGTATTAGCGTTCGTTAAAATAAACTCAGCCGTTTGTGAACTTCTAGACGGCTTTAACGATGAACTCGAATATAATAGTTCTGTGCTTGCGGTACTCTCTAAATTTATCTTGGATGATTAATGTCTTCAGCGCAATGTAAACTTTGAAAATCACGCCCTGATCGAGTTACGTGCTTAATCGGGATTATTCATGCGAAAATTGTAATTAACACCGCGAAAGATCGAAACAAAGAGAATGCAGTTACAAAACTAAACGAATTCCTGCAACGTAGTCAGATCTTACTAAATGTGAACGCGAACTACATTTTTCATTCCGTTTGTGTTTACAAAAATCACAGTATATCTTCTGTAGTTGGTATTAAAAATCATGTAGTTTATTAGAAGTTTGTAAAAGCATTACTAAATTATCGCATGACATCTGGAAAGATAAACGAGAATTACAATTCCATCGCAGTAAAATTTTGATCTTATTTTCTATCTTAAAATCACATAATGGAAACCACAAATTGTTATTTAGTTTCTGTTGTATGAATTTAACCATATAAATTACGGTTGAACATAAATTACCCTTACAACTAGACTATGAATATTTATGCACTTATAGCATCTCCTGAACTGCAAAATACTAGTTATGTGTCATCACCAAAATATTAAAACATTTAAAAAAAAAAATTTCATATTTCATTTAATACAAGAATTTTCTTAATTTCATTCTAATTTCGATTCTTAGATACACTACAAATTCATTTGAATCGTTACACAGTCCTTTAACCCTTGTGCACAGTCAGATCAATTTCTCTCAAACTCAGACTTTAATTTTTAATTACACTTTTCACAAAAACAAAACTTCTAAATTAATTTGTCACGAGTACTTTCCATATACAACGATCAAGCTGTGTCACTATATTTCTTTAATTCAATTTTAGCTTAAATCAAGTTTAATTCAAGGAACAGCAATGCAACAACTTACTGAACGGTGCACGATGGTCAATGCAAAATCTTCGTACAAAAACGACAAATCGTTTTGTGTCAACCTAATCAAATTGATTACTCCGATCCGAAATCAGTTTTGCGAAAACGAATAATTGTCGGCGAAAAATGTCCGGCAGAATTTCAAATAAGGGTCGACTCAAAATCGGGTACACGGCTCTATTTCTGTTTCCGTTCGAATTAGAGGCTGGCCTCTGTTTGCATTCTCGGTTGCACCCCCCTGGCTTTCGCGAGCTGCGGTGGTTCGCGTAAATCACCGAATAAGATAACGTATGTAGGTAGCTGTTCTCCAGAACCGGCCCGATGAAACTTACAATTCGCGGAAAGGTATTTGTATCAAAGTTCAAGACTCGAGTTCCTACAACCCGTGACGCGTTACTATATTTACTGTTGTAACTCGCCCGGCTACGTCATGTCGTACCGCCGATAATAGAAAAAATTTCACCGATGTTACGTCACGTACAGCCCGACGATATCGGTTAATGGTATTTCTAATGAAGGTGGCCGATGTACAGCTGACCGATTCCGCGAAATCGTTTCCCGACTTCCGGCGAACCGCTCGAAAACGCATTCACCGTCGTGCTCGCGTTCCCGCATTCTGTAAATTTTCGCGGCACAATGAACAAGTACGGTATTTTCGTTCGAGCGTTCAGCGATATGGAAATTAACTGGACGTGTTTCATTCTTGTAATACGGTTAAAAATGACACGGCGGAATCTGGGACTCAATGAACAGTTGAGCGCACTGTATTATTCGAGAAATTACAGTTTTATGCAACGATTAGACTGTCGACGGTTTGTCAAGAATAAAATAACTGTGGAATACCATTTTCGTAAAGTTTCTTTAAAAAATAAGGACATATAAGGATCTTTAGATCTACTACAGTTATAGGTCGAAAGACGCGAAAAACTGCGATTTTCAACATTTTTAACCGTTTGTATCTTATAGCAACGTCAACCGATTTCGATGAAACGTTTAGCATGTCTATAACTAACATAAATCTAAGAAATATATTTTTTAAGTTCTCATTACAAGTTCATTACAAAAAGTTGTAAAAAGCGACCTTTACTAGTTTCTTCACGGTTCCGACTAATTGAAACTTTTTGAAAAATCTTTTTACACATCAGTTGGTAAACTAATCTTTCTAATTTCACACAAAAACTCAAGTCAATAGATTCAATTTTCAAAAGGTTATTCTGTTTTAAAGAGTGTACGAATACCTTCTTTTACTCACTGTATAGATTACATATACATATATCATTTCTCTCGAGTATATACAGTCGATAGATAGAAATTCAAGGGAAAGATGTGTAACTATTAGAGATGGTGTAAACTGCTACATGTAAATCGTAAATGATTCGATCACATTTGTTCCCAATCGCCATGATTTTTTACAGTGATTCGTGATTTTTCATGATCGTCTCTGATTGGTGGAGAATATAACAACAATTCTTTGCACGCGTCAAATAACCAGTATTCTATATTAATTGCATAAAAACAAAAATACTACTTCGTATAAAATAAAGGAATAATGGGGAACAATGAAGAATAACAAATAAATTAATAATTATAAATTTTAATCAACAATATCTGTTGTGTAATTATAGCAAATCATTCTTTTATAATTTAATTTTTTCTACTGATTTTTCAAAACGCAAATATTAATGTAATCCATTTTCAAATCATATTGAATATATGTTTCTTTAAAGATTAAGAATTACGATTACAGTGAGAGAATTCACTGAAGATAACAAAATCACGATCACGAACGTAAATGAAGTTAATTCTTTAATGACTGTTATAAATCATTGTTAGTGATTTTGCACACCATCCCTAGTAACTACGACACCTGCCCACCGAATCTCACAATGATGTATGCATCGGGACGAGTAATCGTGCACTGATAGATAAAGCCAGTTGTGCTTCCAAGACTACAGTCAGTGTGTTCCCGGACGTCGATCGGTGAACCACGTAAATTACGTTCAGACTCCCTCTCCGTTCAGACGTAAAAGCCGGTGCGTCTGATCGCTTTCAGACTCTCTGCAATTAAACGGCAGATCCTCGGGAGAACCAGTTCGACAACGAATTCTTGTGCTCGTCCCCGCGTGGTCAAGTCTGTTTTATCCGTGAAAATCATATTTTATCTATCTAATTAGTGATACGTGAACGGAATCTAGATTTACCACGAATTACCAGTGATAAATAACCAAAAAATACAATCTTCGCTTGTCTATGTGCAGTGTCAAAAGTCCAAGGAACACGGGCGATAAAATTAATATTGTCCGGTTTGGTCCGGTCTGCGTACGGAACGACGAGGAATTTCGGAAGCGTGAGTAAGTAACGACGAGAGATCTAATTGGGTTTTCGCCATTTCTCACCTACACTTTCGTCGCGTGTCCCGTCGCAACTGTCCCGGGGACAGAATACCATCGGTCGTTTCGCGCGCGAAAACGCGACGAACGATCGAGGACGATCGAGAATCCAGCAAGCTGGCTTCTCTCGAGTTTCGTGGTCGAATATAGCGGGAATTGTAGGTCAACGACCATATTCATTCATCAGACGCGCCGTCATTTCGAGATGACATTAAATATAGTTTTCCGTCATTCTGTTATCGATCCCCGGCGCCTCAGATCGCGATGACTCGACCATTTGATCTTATCGGTTCAGTAATAGTTTACTCCAATTAGATTAACACTAATCACACTGGACCTATTCATTTAATAAACGCAATGTTTTGTTCTAAATAAAAGTACGTGAAACGAGGATAATCCCAGTCGAGTCGAGCAATATCGTGGCATCTGATTTACTCGATTTTAAACGATGATGATACTTCGATTGTTAGTTAGATATTAAAATTATACGATGTTACAGGGTCAAGGAAATTGGAATTTTGTTTTGGAATTTGTTAAAAGAGAAAGATTTCAAACCGATCGTGGATACATAGAGAGGTCACTTTGCCAAATTATAATAAATCATCAAGGACAGCAGCAAAGTGGGGAAGAACGGATTTTGTTATCAATGTTCATGCTCGTCTAACAGATTATCTGAATCGTCGTTCAGTCTTCGATCGATAGCGAGGAAGTAATCAGTGAAGAATTTTTCGATCGATACAGTCACGGGAGCTTTCAAGGAAATAAATTAATACGTTGAATCTCAACCGGGGAACACCCAGGAATCTTCTCGATCCAAGTGGTTGAAGTCACTCGGAAGTCCTGTGATAAGGATCGAATAAAGTCTACCAGATCTGTGAAAGTTTCCTAGTGATTCAGACGACTAGATCGCGGTTACAGAGTTTAAATGAAAAACACAAACTTTGCTCGAAATATAGAGGCACACTGAGAACTGCAAAGGATTTAGGAAAAGATTATGAAGGACAAAAGATGTTGTCGACATATCGAAAGCTCCAAATTTTCTCTTTATCCGGAATTCTCGATACTTGAGGCCTAAATCCTGAAAATTTTTTTTAACGGAGGTGGATACTTTATAAGTTGAACTCTCTGGTAACAGAGGGACACGCCGAGGAAGAGATAGAGAAGGAAACCGAGCAATCCGTTTGGGAAAGCATTCGAAAAAATCGTTGTAAAACTTTTACGACGGATTTCACAGTTCCTGCAAAAAGGTTTCAACATAAGATGTCTGGAAATTCTAAAAGACTGCTAATACTGCTGCACATTCTTCTCTGCGATCTGGCTGTTTGCTTTGGACGCGTAAACGACGAGAAACCAACGATCTATACGATCCCTCTGGTAGGTGGAAACGCGTTAAACGTATAAAATGATCGTAGACAGAGTTTCATGCTTTTATTAAATCAAGGGGCGTGGGACACTTTATGTCCACTCTATTACTGTATTGCCTGAAGTTTCATTTCAAAACAAGTTTTGTATAGTTTAAGGAATACTTACAAAATTGTTTATTGTTAAATAACTTCTTCTTAATTTCAATGGAATCTTTTACTTTAAACCTCTTATTCACAGATATGTTTAAAACAAAGTTTTTGTAGAATTTTTCTGGTTTTTATTAGGTGGACATAAAGTACTCCCCCCTTATATTTCATGTGACAAAAAAGGCTTGGTATTGCAAGGGTTAAACAGTATTGTCTGCTGTCTCGTGAATAATATTTATATTCGTAAAAGCAGAAACCTATGTAGTTTATTATGTATATTGTTCCAGCAGTAAAAATATGCTCAGCCATTGTATCAAGCCACCATTCAAATTTTTTGTCCAAAAGCTACAAACTTGTGTTCAATTCCAGTTGTTGAAAGTTTTATTTAGCGACATTTCTGTAACGCATGGAACATAATTGGCGGCATCACGTGCAGAAATTTTAACAGATTTCGTTGGATTTCGGTGGAGAAAGCTAATCTACATATTCATTAGATTTAAAAGTTTCAATATAAAATATATACATATAATTGTGATGCGTTTGTATAGAGCACGAAGAATCGTACATGTGATACATAATAGTCTGTAGGTACCTGTGTGTTTACGGGACTATTTTTAGAGCTCTCGCTGTCTACGTCTATCTTTGAGGCTATTCGAACTTCCAATTGTAAATTATCGTTAAGATACGTATCAATGGACAGTTACGAGTGACTATGGAAATATCGTTAAATTGTGTACAAAACACGATACAAAGATTGCTTGATCGATTAGCACTGTTTCACAGAAGTGTCTATGTCCATATTAAACATTGCTAATAGTTGAGATCTCTTGCTTTTATATGCATAATATAAATTATTAATAATATATACGTACATATAAAGAAGTAGTAATAATAATACATTATTTGTTTCACATGTTATTTCAAAAAGAGAATCTCTAAATACCTCAAATAAATGGTATAACGTAGCACACCAAGGCTTCTATTAAAATCATTCAAACAATGAATAATGTAATTTTGTTCATCTTTTCATTATTACTTGGTGAATTTCCTTTGATTCTCGTAAATTTTCTTACTGTTCACTCTGTTCTCTTATTTATTTCACTTATTGAGTATTTGCTATGCTCGATGATCATTTTGTGAATAAAACTGATGATAGACAACTAACGGTAGATCATTAATTTTTTATCATTGTTTTACAGGGAAACGACACTGCATTACCAGAGAAATATAAACACTTACCACTGGTTGGAAAATGTTGTCCAAACGGTGAGGTGCTCATTAAAAATGATACACACGCAGCGATCTGCGCTATCGCTGACTCTATGATCGGTTCCAGCTTCTCTCCTCTCTTCAGTAATTTCAACAGAACCGGTGTCGAGTTTCCCGGCGACAAACAAAATACGTTCGTCGCGATCATTGGAGATCCCTGTAAATACAAAAAGTGAGTACGGACATGTAAGACTGTTCGTAATGATTGACCTACGAATGTTTATGCAAATTTTGATATTCCTGGTCTATTGATCTTTCAATCGATAGAATATAATGAATATTTTTTATCCGGCGCAAATGAGAGTATTTTTGTTGTGAGAATATATATGTATATTATGCAAAAATAGAACCCATAGTACATCGATTGTTTCAAAACATTACTAACAGTTTAATTTTACATACAAAATAATTGAATTCTACAGCAACAGCTTGCGTAACGCGAATAGACGTTCATAGGAGATTGTTAACTGAAACGAAAACTATTGACGATTAAAATTATTCAATGTACAGGATACTTCACTACACTCTCTAGAAAATTTTACTGATATTCTTAAATATCTCCGCTTATACGATATTTTATAATAAATAAAAACGAACTTTTATAATAAATGAACACCAAAAATAATGTATTCACTCTGAAAACAAAAAGGTCACTTCATTATTTTAACAAACAGCAAATACAAGCAGAACGTAATAGAAAGAAAGAAAATTTCTTTTAAAACAAGGGAACAAAAGATATTGTTCTATGATTCCAAAGCTGCGCGACAAAGTCGGGGAAGTCCCGTGCCGATGTCAGGTTTTCCTGTTTATTCAGAGTAGGCCAAACGTTGCATGCGCAAACGTCACAGAACTTTCCCATGAGACCAGTAATTTTCGTTCTTACGATTGAATGCCTCCTTTCAGGTATATCCTAGATCCGGAGAACACCAACGAAGAGGAAAGTTATTTATTATTAAATGGATCCGTATTCGTGCCTCAGGACGCTCCGTCGATGTTGCAACCCGGCGTCGACTACTGCATGGAGATCGTACCGAATATTGGTCTGAAAACTTTCGTATGCTTTCCAGAGGGTAAATACATAATACAGTAATTAAAAAAACACATATAAGGTCAATGTTCCTATTTCTAATCACGTCCCAATTTCCGCTCAGTACGTATATTCTTTATTTAACGTAAAAAGTTAAATAATAAATTACTTATACAAGAAATTATTTAAATTAGTTTAGAATTTCCGCACAAAATGCTATACGCTGTTGAATAGATGGCAGCATTTTAATAGAAATAAATTTAATAAGTGTGTCCATTGTTCGGAACATTTTATACTTCATATTAAATGAACTATTATTAAGTTAAAATGTTATTAAAAATACTTTTATTTAAGTTTAATTATAAAGGGAAGCTTAAATTTTATATCTGACGAGTTTTTTTGTCGATTGTTACACAAATAAATAATAAAAATTAATTTCTGCGATAGCAGAACTCTTACATGATTAGAAATAGGGACATTGATCTTATATCTTGTCGTCGATTTGCACGTTAACATTGACGGCGATCGTTGTTTCAGAACGCTTAGTAGTGACAGCGGATTCCCGATTTACCATTTACGCCTGCGGGTTGTTGGTGTCGGTGCCATTTCTGGTTCTTACGATCCTCGCGTACTCGATCACTCCGAAACTAAGGGATGTCTACGGAAAAGCGTTGTGCCGTTATTGCGGCTGTTTGGCACTGGCTTTTACTACTTTAGCGATAACGCAACTGGGAAGTGGGCATTTGTCGGATCAGGCATGCACCAGTATAGGTAAGTGTCTAGTGGAAAAGCATCTTTTCGCATGTCCTTCGCTGACTGCCATGGAATTTATCTACAAATCATTCTGAACTCTCGATCACTGCGGTGTCATTAATCGAAAGTGATTTTTACACCTCAAAATGTGATATCAAAGTTTTACATCGTTGCTACATCTTCCGAGAACGTCACTCGACAACTTAATCTTCTCGTATTATGTAACTTATTAGCCATTTCTCGTAGAAGTTGGTATACCGAATAGATTACCCTAATAAATCACTTTTATTGAAAGAGGATTTTAAGTTCCAAAACAATTGTCGGTGTAAGACTGCCTTTTTAAACGTATTGTTATTGTATACAGAAATACAACAGCGTAATATTGGGGTACGACACGAATCTCAAATATAATGTCTTAACGAAGTTAATTTTATCAAATCGTACGATTTATTCTGCGCATATTTTTCGTGTTACTGAAAGAAATGGAGAGTTTTCGGGTTTTACAGTTATTTCTTTCGATCTCTATGATCACTACAAAAAATACATAGGTATACCTGGCGTTGCTTCAGCCTTGACTCTGTAGCTTCTTCGAAAGTCGAGGACAAATTGATGTGTCATCCGTGTTACTATTTTAACTAGATCGTTCACCAACCTTTGTGTTTTAATTGGTCGACAGGTAAACAGACTGGCAGAAGGGTGTTTCAAATGGGGTTGGTTTCAACCAATGCTTGTATTGACAGAGTTAAAATACTTCATTATTTCTAATGTTTTAATGCTTATTCACGTTAGGGAATTGTTTTCTAATACTGATTATCACCCACGATCCATCAACGATTATCTCGCGGCTTGTAGTCTTTTGATGTACTAAAATGACAGTTTCCAAGTAGATTGTTTGCGCGCCTTTCAATACCTTCGATGTGTACTTAATCGTATGAGCGGAGAATCTTGTAGATTCCCAGTGATAACATTTACAGTCGCGCGTCCTTGAGGAAGGTGAATGTATTTAAATGATTCGGTGACCTTCAGATAGTCTAAATGGTTTCATCTGAAAGACAAAATATTTCCTTTAATTGAATCGTCTTTTGATTTTAACCTCTTTCTTCAATGATCCTCGATTTGGAAGATCGTTGATTACAATCCATTTAAATGTTTTCATGTGAAAAGAAAATTTCGGTATTTATAGTTTCACTTTAGATGTATTTAACTTTAGAATCTAGTACGGATCATTGGATCGAAGATAAATCAGAAAATATTATATAAGCATAGATCCGAAAGTGCTTTATTTAAAAGACACGAAAAAAATATTAAATATAACACCCAATACAACGATGTTAAGGTTGCCTTAGAAACGAAGAATGTCCTTTTCGAACGCAAGATGAAATTAAAGTATGTATTAGGACAGTGAAAATATTCAATGGTTTCAAATCATAAATATATATTGTTGTTACCAGTTTTCAATTAAATATTTCAAGATACATATTCATATAACATTATTTTCACATTTCTATGGATAGAATAATGTGGTTACAAAACCAATCATCAAGATGGAGCATTAAATAAACTAAATTTTTTTAAGATTCATAGAGTTCGATAAGATTGAAAAGTATAAATCGTGAATAGAGTTAAAAAATTAAGTTAAAAAAAAGTTTCTATTCCAAGGAGAGTTTGTATGGATTCAGTTAGGCACTCAATGTACTAAAGACAGCACGTATTAACTATTTTATCGAACTTATATCTTTCAATTTCTAATTATAAGTTTTCACAAAGTGTGTAGTAATTAATTACGCAAGAGGTGACCGTAAAATTTCCGCGTCAAATTTTATTCTTTCTCCCCGCATAAAGTACACACCGCGGAATATTATACATGAAACGGTCTAACGATTGTAATTCCTTTCGAAGAAAAACGTCGACGGTCACTTGGGAGCAATTAAAGAACAATTGACTTTTTTCAGCGTTCGTTATCCAGTTCTCCTTCGTCGCCTGCTTCTTTTGGCTAAATGTGATGTGCATCGAAATGTGGTCGTTGGTGCGCAGCCACGTGGATCGGGAAACGTACAAGAGGATGAAGCCAAAAACGTTGTTCTTTTGGTACTCTTTATGGTGTTGGGGTCCCTCGGTGATACTTATCCTCGTCTCGATGATCATGGATCTTAGTCCGACGATACCGGCCACATACGTCAAACCAAACTTCGGCAAGGAGAGCTGCTGGTTCAAATGTGAGTCGAACTCTGTATTCTTCCTAACCTGATTTCACCTTGTTCGAATCGACATCGAATAATTAAAAAATATAAAAATACAGTAAAGGCTCCATAAGAGTTGGATAGGAAGTTCCTCGTGAGAATGTCTACTTTATTCCCACCACTGGAAGGGGGCGTGGAATATGTCAAGCGAATAATTTACTGCCCCCCCCCCTCCCTCCAGGTCTTTGTTATCGAAGCTCAGATTTCGGACAAAAAATAGGTTTGTGAGGTGTGGAAACGATTTGCGGTGCACTGTAAAAGTTGTGAAGTGGTCCTGAGTTTCAAACTCTCATGGAGCCTTTACTGTATTGGATCGATGGGATAGTTTCATCGTTTTGCGACATTAAAAAGAAAACAGCAATTTTAAAATAATAAGAATTTATACAATTAACGATCTAATTTTCTCTGTTATAATTAATCAATACCTACTACAGTTTCCCCAATTGAAAATTCAATCAATGGGATTAATGATGAACGACGTCTCTTTTAAATGTGCGAAAAACGAAATTATTTGCCCACCAACCGTGGTGGTTCGGCAGAAACTATTGTACTGCAACTCCTAAAAAAACTGTGTAATTTCTTGTTCAGTTACTGAAGATTCTTTTTTACCTTCAGCGTAGAATATTTTCCATCAGCTACTGTTTACGTTATTTTATATACTTTTCAAAATTCAATAGTGTCACACAACTGAAATTCATTGACAGACATTAGAACTTGAAGATGATAATGGCACCGGCACATTGAAAAAACACAAGTTATGCCATTGTCAATATTTGCAAATGCGAATGCAAGGAAGAAATAGTGACTTAATGAGAAGTACTTTAAATCGGGACATTGTCAAGTGCACGCATACGGATTTTCGTACTCGATTTTATCGATTAAGAATTTAAACATTTCGATTTTAACAATTTACCTTTAAAACAGCAAGTCTTAATTTCATTTTTATACAAAGTCGAATTACTTTTTTTGTATTGTACTTTTTTAGCAATGATGCTGAAATCAATTTTTAAACTTTATTTGTGTTGAACTAAAGCACAACTTTAGATTTTATTTTTTCAATTTCAGTGATTGTTACCTTTTATATCCTTTTCATTATTATTATGTTAGTAATAGTGATTGATATTTATTTTTTTTCTTTGTACTCTTTAAGTATTTCTCACAAAATTTTCACAACTTACAAATTTCCATTACTCCTGCGAAAAACAGTAACATTCTTAAACTATAATCCTTAATACATTCGGCTCTTTAATGACATTTCTATAACCTGACAAATACAATAAAAAGAATGAACTACTAAAAACAAGAAACAGATTACCTAAAAATAATGATATTTGTAAATGTGTAAATAGCAAACTGCATTTCCAAAGAATCAACAACAGCAAACATATTTGAACTAAACGTAAAATGGTCGATAAGCAAATCATTACAATTACATGAAACGAACATACATATGCAGCGAAATGTTCATAAAAAAAAAAAGATCTCCGTGAAACACAGCGACGCGGATTTACTGACAATCGTTCCCCCGTTTCTGGTTTTGACAAAAGGATGTTATTAATGCTTTCGTTTATCTTGCAGCGGACGACGAAGCAATGCCGTACTTCTACGTGCCAGTCGGTCTGCTGCTTCTGGGAAACATGACTCTCTTCATTTTGACGTTCCTCAAGCTGTCGAAGTACCAGAAGGATCTCGACTTGAGACGGCTGGCGCGGAATCAGGCGTCGGATCGTCGCGATCGAAGGTGTCTACGACGCTTGAGCAGAACGGCCATCGTCTGCTTGATCATCTTCTTCCTGATGGGACTGAACTGGTCGATGGAGCTGATATCCTGGTTCGTCGACGGTGACTCGTTTGATTGGTCCACGTTCGACCTGGTGAACGCCCTTCAAGGGGTTCTCGTGTTCGGTCTGTTCGTGATCAGAAGACCACAGAGGGACTTCGTCTGGCACAGGATACAGCAGCTTCGCGGTATCGATCTGGCTCCGCCGGAAGCTGGGAGCATGGAACCGTACTTGCTGCCGATAATGAACGGCGACAATGTGTCACGCGAAATGATAATTCCGTGAGACGAACGCCCGATCGCCTTGCTCCCCGGTGTAGAACAAAAAATTCTGTGTGAAACCACTGCCTCAAACTGTTCTAAAGTTCCTTCGAAGAGACTATATTTCTTAGTATCCTTCGCCTGAAGCGTCAAATCGGTCGAATAAAGTTCCAAAAGTTTAATGAACGTTTTTCGAAGACTTTCTTGACGAATTACGAGAATCGTATGTGAGTGATATATATGTATAGTTCTCGTGTGCAGTGAGTAACAAGTGTTCGGATAGTGGAACAGGCAACAGTTCACTATGGCAAAACATTTATAACGCGTGTTACTGTAGAATGACGAAAACTGTAAATAGACGTGTGTAAACTTACCAGAGGTGTATAGAAACGTGCATACAAATTAGTAAAAAATTTATTTAGAGAATCTACAATACGTATTCGTACATTTTCGTTACTCACTGCACGCGAAATGAAACGGTAGCTAGCGATGTACAGATATTTATAATTCATTGTACAAAATTCTCGATATTATCATCATTCATTAAACATAACTATGAAAATTCTTATCGAAAAATAATGAAAAGTAATGTAATGCAAACGAAAGGTCGATTTTTAACTTATGTGTAAAATGGTACTTTCGCTTACAATCCGGTGCGTCACGAAGATTACATAAAGAAACTTCAAACGTAAATTGTTTTTGAAACGTAGATTTTTAACTGTGGATGGTATCACGTGCCTTCTTGTATTTGAAAATCGCATCTTTCTATGCACTCTAATCCGATTATTTACATACATCACCGAAAACATTGGATTATACGTCTGGGAACTGTATATAGAATAAGTTCTGGCTGCTCTGTAATCACATTCGTGTTTTCGGACAAAAATAACGTGTTTCCGAAGAACGTCTGGTTATATAAAAACGTCTGCAACTCGTTTTACAATGCCACGTGCAAATTGTGATATTCGTATACCCATTGCATAACTGTGAGAAACAGGATAGGCTGGATTATGACCTTACATTCAATATTCTTATTTTTCGAAGTGTGTGCAACAACGTTAAATTATTTTTCCCAAATTCACGGCACAAAATCTTTTACTAAAACGCGTGACACCAGATCGGTTAAAAGCAATTAGCATTGCCAGTTTCATTTATCATTAATTACTTATATACATGAAAACACATCACCGGTAAAATACCACTGCAGTATTCTGATAGAAATTGTAAATTAATAATAAAATATTGTTCTAAAAATGTCATTCACAAGTTAACATTTTCAGCATTTACTGAATATAACTTTTGAATAACAATCATTGTTTTCAACATACATATTTGTATATTATAGCAATCACATATTGTAATAATTCCACATTATTTATTTATATTCATAATAAATTATTTCACAATTACAAAGCCTTTGTATCATATATTTTGTAACTGTAGCACAAAAAAAATGTATACATAATTTATTGTAAAGCTCTTAAGTTATTCATTTAAACCTAACTTGTCAGATAAACGTTTTCCTCAAAACATTTCTGCTAACTTTTTGTAATATTTCAATGTGGGATAAAATGATCTGTCTAACAGGTAAAAAATATTTTTCTTTATTTGCATTCCCATTTATACCACAGTGTAAATTTGTTCGTTCCTATGCGTTTTTGTCGTACTATAAAAATAAAATAGCGCGGGTTTGTACAACCAAACCGTCGCAGCAATTTGTCAACCCAGTCGAAAGATTTTTTAAACTAACGTTTAATTATTATCTACAATTGCACTCAAACGTCAGGTGCGCGAAAACACATCGACACACTCTTAAGCTCTAAAGCGTATTTAAGATATTTAAGCACTAATGCCTTTGGGTAATTACCCGACAGCAAAAACCAGGTACCAAAAGTAACTTTCAAACATTAATAAGAAAATCGTTTGTGATATGAAATTTACGAATTGCTTTGTAAACTCTGAGTGAAGTTTTACACCTACTTGTACACCTTATTACTGTATTATTCAACAAATACGGCGCATTTCCAAAATTCAGGAATGTATTCAGTTCCATAAAACACTGGTATCCAAGACGAATAAATAAAAAAAACTTTGCATAAAAATACATCTGTGTAAAAAATAGTATTTTCTAGAAGTATTCTAAGAAATGCACAGCATGTAC
Source organism: Dufourea novaeangliae (assembly GCF_001272555.1). Classification (NCBI taxonomy): domain Eukaryota; kingdom Metazoa; phylum Arthropoda; class Insecta; order Hymenoptera; family Halictidae; genus Dufourea; species Dufourea novaeangliae. The sequence continues at coordinate 4,054,190 of NW_015374014.1, read as the reverse complement.
TGAAAAATACAGTATTATAAAGAAGAGTTTTTCGAACTTTGCAGCTACTATTTCAAAGCGAATTCTATTCAATCTCTGACTAAATAAAATGCTATTATGCAAAACCACATGACGTTCAAAACCTTCGTGGTCCTCTTGCGTACGACACACATTATTTTTTGTCGTTACTGAAGTACAATGATTTGATAATTCAATATATTCTGTTTAACATAAAAATATAGCAAAGACGAATTCTTACTCCCAATAATTTGTACAACGATGTAAAGTACTGGACCTCAAAGTGTTAAAAATACAAATTAAGCAATTCCTACTAATTATAAAAGTATTTAATCCTTGCGTGAGCAATATCACTAAACACGCTATATGGTGCACACAAATATATACTTTTACGTATAATCTGTCGTGATTATATCTAGGAAAAACGAAGATAAATTTATCAGGTAGGTCTGTGGTGACCTGGAAATGGTGGACTAACACCTAAAATTCCAATCAGATTTCCTCGTTGAGCAACGTAAACCAGCCGATACATACCTGGCAAACGTACGGCTGTATCACTGAAGTAAATTCGTTCTGTAATCGCATGAGGTTCAAAAGGAACTGGAGACGATTTGCCTAATAGAGAATATTGTTAATCAATACACCAACATAATCATAACGCACCTAAAACGAAACTCGGTAGGTTTGTAGAAAATTTGATTGAACAAGAATTTTACCTCGACCTACATATTCGTAAACGATATATTCGTCCAAGCTAGAAAATTCGTTATGGAAAAGGCCAACCCAGTCACAACTAGCTGGTTTAGCATCTCCCAATAGTCTATATGATACAGAATTCTCTTCATCTATGAACCACTGAGTTACCGGTTGGAACTCCACACCATGATCTGCCACTCCAGGCCTGACCTACAAGTGGAGTCACAATATGTATCCAATGAATTCTTTGCCATATGATTCCAATTCTTTTATTCCAAAACGGGTATCTTACGACGATATCAAACTCTCCTGTGACAGGTTTATGATCCGATTGTATGTAATTGAAATGACTTTTGTAATTATGCTGAATAGCGCTTAGCTTTACATCGTCATATACGTCAGCATTTACTTTGTACAAAATTCTATCAGTCCACGAGGGTCTACGTCTATACAACAAATTCTTAATGAAGAAAGTTATTCTTAGAAAAATATTAGCAAAATACAAAATTCATCTTACTTGAGATCAAATTCTTGAGAAGCAAATTCATATTTGTAAGTAGGTGGAAATGTAATAACATTTTCATTCAATTCCGCAAAAGCTTCGCCCGTTTCCATCACCCGTTTTAACTGATCTCTGTCAAGTAAACATTTCAACTGCTTCTTTTTAACCAGTACATCAATATCTGTGGCAGTTAAATCATCCCCGTGTAATCGAAAATTTAAATCACCGATCCAAAATACATAGCTGCGTAGAAAGTAATTGTTAGAAATAAATATGTAAGCTACATTAGTTCATAAAAAATGTATACACACTCATGATATAATATTTTTGAAGTATCTGGAGTACTAAAGCTATGGTTTGTGAGTATTGTATTATAATCTGATATTCTGTCTGCCAACAAATGATCATGAGGTGTCAGATGTGTATTCATAATACACATACTAACTCCATATATGTTTAATCTTATACTAACTGCACCTTTGTTGCCCTGGAAGTCAAACACTTTTTATTAGGGGAAATAACAATGAAGTTTATGTAGTTACAAATTCCTCTTACCCACATGCCCCCAAATCCTGTCTTTGTATACTGAGCTTCCATTGATCTCAAGTGTGTAATATGTTTCCGTAAACAAAAAGCATTTAAAACCAGACCCTGTAACCGTTGCATACGTACTTTCACATAATCATGCTTTTTTAATAGTTCCCTAGAAATCATCATTAAAATACATTACAAAAATTATAGTATGTTTAAGAACACAATTATAAACCTTTATAAATAATGAAATATGTAACTGTAACATTACAAGTATTTTATAACATTTACCTAAAAGATTTAGTCCATGGATCTTCAAAAATCATGTCTAACACTATGTTTTGTGGTTGGGCTTTGACTTCCTGTAAACTAATTCCGCTTATAAGTTTAGTTACTTGTTATACAATTACAATCTATTACATTTTCTATTTACCCAATAAAATAAAAGTCTGGCATTGATTTAGAAGCATTATTATCATTAACATTGACAAGTTGATGTAAATCTTGTTCAGGATGTCTAGTTGCCACATTCCACGTGATAAAGTATATCCTAAAATATATATTTAGTAGATATTTATTATTAAAGACCTATAGTAATATATGAAGCATAAAAATAAATAAAACAAAAAATTACATAAAATAAATCCTTCTTTCTTACTTGACATTAAAATTTTAATTCATCATTTTGATTCCAACATAAAATAATAATTGCACTACGAAACTTCGTTTGTAATTACAGAAAAAATATCGATTACAGTACAAGTATGACATACGAAAAAGATGTATATGTATATATTTTTCTTACTTACCTAAGACGTTCTAACTTGTCGGCCATTTCGAACACAATTTAGCACAAGATTTTAGAATATTCTACCAAAAATTTACGCAACTCTGGCTATACTCGGGGGTAGATTATAGTACGGTGACTTTGCAGAGTGCATGCCAACATATTTTTTAGGTTATGAAGGTTTAATTATGATGCCAGCGTGTAGCTGAGTGGTTTGATCGTAAATTCTCATTGAGAGGAATTAACTTTGGTCAATCGTACGGGTGTTTCACTAAAACAACGCGTGTTACCGTTTTACCGTGCATTAGACACTATTCAGAGAATCACACTGGATCATACTGTTGTTGACAGATGGAGTGAAACCCAATCTCCCCCTCTACGTGAGCTTGCCACGTGACGTCAAAGGAGCAACCTGTCGTTTACTGTCAACTGAATAGAACATAAGTATTACGCAAATGTGTAGTGATTATCTTTCCTTGAGCAGTGACGTAGCAAATGTAAACAGTGCCCCAAACAATTTAATGCAAATGCTTGCTGTCAAAATGGAACAGAAAATTATGATACTAGGAAACACTACAACTGGGATCCCAGATAGCACATGACGCCTTGAAGATGCCCATTTTACGTCTATTTTATGTCTAAGGCATCTTTAAGCCATCTTCAAGGCGTCATGTGCTATCTGGGAAATAAGGTAAGGGGTTAACAAACCTTTCTATCTCCTCTTTTATTTTGAGTTAGAGATAGAAATGGAAAAATACAGGGTGCCCCATAGTGAATGGTATAACCGATGAGGAAATGATTCCTGTACAAAAACAAATCGAAAATGCAGAATAACATTGTTGCATATACAACTTCATTTTCGAAAAGAATCGAATTTAAAAATTCATCGAGTCTCTTGAATTTGTGTCTATCTGTTATTTCCAGTTCCACTTGTAATAGATACTGCCAGTCATACGATGTGATCTGTTTTGTATTGACCTTACTAACTCTTGCTTATGGATTTATATCAAATTGTTACAGTCAGTGTTCATGAACATTAACAGAAATAAAAACAGTCAGTGACAAGTAGGTACACGGATTAAATTGTACTAACAAACACATATTCAAATTCGACTGTTTCGAAAACGAAGCAGCACACGAAAGAATTTTATTCGTTATGACTTTGTATAATTTGTTAAAATCTAACGAAGTATCAATAGAAATGTATAAAAGTATAATACTTGTAGCCTTAAGAAGCATGAACTTTTAAAGAATTTTCATAAAGAAGGTTAATAGTTTAGCGATTAAAAAAAGTTTAAATGGCACCATTACATGGTATTGTCACGCAAAGAAAATTTTCTTCGAAAGTTTAGTTTCACTTCTGGTTTTTTTGTTTAATAAACAGACTTACGATGCTAAAAATGTATTACTCGCTATGCTGTACACTCTACAACTGATTGCAACATAATGAAAAAACGGCTGAAACGGTTCAGATCGGCTAGCAATGATTCATTGACAGATAAAAGAGCAATCGTGAAGAAAGTTTTCCAGTGAACTCTCTTGTAACTTTTTATCATGTCAATTTACAGCACGCGGAACGTTTCTTAATATGCGGAAAATAATGCAATAACATTCTTTTAGAGTTACCCCGGTTTCAAACAATGTCAACGTGGATCGATCAGAAACATTTATATAACAATTAACATGTAAACGATGGAAAAAACAAGACAGATTATAGAAAAGGTATCGCACCTTTATTATAATATCTCGTGAAAATTCGCCTCCAGCTGTTGTCGTTTGATTTTTTCATGGTAATAATCGAGCGCCGCCATTACAAAAGGACCAGCGAAATCTAGCACGATGCTCCTGCATTCTGTTATTTACAATAACAACGCGAACAAACGGAAACCGTGGTCTGTTGTTGCGTGGTGTATCTAATCTAAGAAGGTAGGAATGAAGCTTTTCGTTTATCGAAACCGCAAAGTTTTCTGACAAAGAACTTCCGGGATCGTTATCAGTACATCATCCCTGGATGAGCGGCCCGTTGGAAAAATACATTCGGATTCGCCGATAGTGTCGTATACAAGTTACCAGCGTCTTCTGGCCTTAAGTACATGCCGTGCGGCAAAACGAACGTCTCCATTGGCCCGTGGACATCTGTGAAACATACATAAATGTTTTTTTATTAATTACAATCACTTGATTGATTCTATTATTAACTCTCTGGTACCGAGAGATCGTATTTGGATCTCAAAACTCAAACGAGATTTACGAGACTTTTGTCTTGACTCTCTATAATTATGAAAAATTTGTTTCCTATTTTACGTCAGTTATAACACACACCCGCAAGAAAAGTGTCACAAATCGAAAACATGTAATTGTTCAGGAGAACGAAAAGAAACTGATTCATTACGTAGCATTTCATGTACTGAACAAAGTAATGTTAGTACCATCTCTAGACACATTTCTCATGGGGGTACGATATGTTTTGTTTAATAAATCATATGATAAGCATAGTATGACTGGTAAATTGTTACTGCTTGAAGCGGAAAAAGAGATGAGAAAATTAGAATCGGTAAGTCTTTTAGGTTTTATCTTGATAACAGAAGGATAATAACGTTACTTTTAATACCATTTTTACATTAATATTGTCATCATTAAACTGTAGATGCACTTTGTGCAAAGCTTAATAAGGTAATAACTACTACTGAGTATCTTCTCATGTTTCGTATCAGTTTCTAAGTTTCCCATAAGAAACATTAGACTACCAGGCTAATTACCTTAGAAAGTTAATTTTACCGCATGCCGTTTACTGACGGAAAAGGCAATAAGAAAATGCAAACACACACACAGACACACATACATACATGCTATAATAAATTACGATAAGGCTGATCTTCGTGGGTTTATCTTTCTCAAAGCAATACTCACAGAATGAAAAATTGGGTTAAAACACGGAGTGTGCATTGGTGCCCTACCAAATCTTAATATTAATTTCCGGTAATGATGAAAGTGTATTATGTATCCACCTGTTATACCGTTTAAGCAGTAGACCGTGATGTATTCCAACGGTAAATATGCATATATATTTTTTCATTCACGATATTAATAATATTATTCAGTTCTGTGTCGAAAATTCATTCAAAAATTCATCTATGCATATCGTTACTCATTTATATACTTGTTTACAGCGGAAATTTACATTATCACATATTTCTTCATTATTTAAGTTTCGAAAATGATATACTATAATTTCCTTGCAATTATTTCTTTGAATACGTGACCAACACGTGCAACACAAGGTCTCGGTACTTAAGCAATAATGTTTCAATTTCATGTTTATAGCAATTTCTTTATATATGACAAACGTCTTATCCTCATTCTGATATTTTTACCAGATCTACCGGTTACGTAGACAGTACTTAACAAAATTACACAGTGAATCACTAAGATGGGGTTTCCCATTAAACAGCAACACGATTAACTTTGTAAACGTAACCGCGATTCGAAGTGGGTCGCACCTGTCACACTTTTCACAGCCGTATAATTATTCGAAAGTTTCTTGCAACGGACGAGTAATTTTATTATTCGTTGAAATCGAATCGGTCTGAAGAGGTAGCAGAAGCAGGGCGATACGGGCCAATAACTTCTAACAGCATGGAACTCATCCTTGACACTGACAGTAAAATTAACGAGAATTTCGAATTGTAATGGTATAAGTAACCATAAACTTTATATTACTACTAAGAATGATTATGAAATTATTACAATGAAAAAGTAATACCAAAAAACGTGTTGTTATAAAAATTATGCGAAGGAGGAGGGATGTCTGCGAAGCAATGCAGAGATTCCGTTGTTTTAATAATTGACTAGAAAATAAATTGAATAATTTTAACCGAGATCTCGGGAGGATCTCCGATACGAAATCAACCGATTCATAAATCTAATCGTAAAACGATAAAGCGACGTGAGCTGGACAGTACGATTACCATGACCAGTGTCATAAACGAGCGGATGGTTTATGCCTTGCAGGCTGGTGACCTTTGTCTCGCAATTTGTAGTATATTCCACACCCTACCCGCAATAATGGGCACTGCAGCACGGAGACGTAACACGAAACGAAAACAGTTATTCGGAATGTTCTCCAGGTAGGCAGAAATATTTCGAAACAGCTTAAAATCTTCCGACAATTCAGGATCATGGATAGTAATTTTGTGAATTAATTTTGTGATCAGTAAATGTTGTAATTAAAATGAAATTTCGACGATGTATGACAATCCTCTCGGATCGAAATAATTAAACTTATGAAGTGAAAATGAATAATCAAATGTTAAAGATTTGATCAAAATGTAATTGCTACCCCTGGCAGAAAATATGTAATCCACCGAAATAATATAGAAATAAAATAGAAGATTTGATGATATTTGTAAAAAATATTAATAAAGCAATGAATACTCTTGTCTGTTTACTAAATAAAAAATAACGTAGTGTCCGCTAGTATTATAAAATTACTGTACAAAACAAATGATAATGGTTCTCCAAACAACATCTCACTTTTTCATTTAACTAACAAAAATACATATACATTTCTATATTAACAGTCCACCAAAACCCAATAAATCGAACACCATTTATGGTTAATAGAAGTATTTTTCGTGTCGAATATCGGAATAATCTCTCCAACAGACTTTTTGTCAGGGGTTATATCACGGACAGTGTCTCTATCATAACTAGACTATGAATTTTATGCAAAACTATGTCAAATATAGTAAAACATAAAAATTCGATTGAGTTTAACAAATTTTTTATTTCATTTTCACCCCAAAAATCCTTGAAGGAAGAAAGGATTTTCTAGTTTTACTCCTGGTTTTACAAATCATTTCATAAAATAATATTTTGCATAAAAATTCGCAGTTCAGTCAGAACAAATTACCTGAAAATGAAGTATCTGTTTCATCTTTTGACTACGTCAGTCGAAAGTCAATTATCTTTTACAAGACAGGAAATCTATAAGGAGTGTGTTTTGGACATAAAAGAAAATGGTGAAAAAAGAAGTTTGATTGTTCAACAGGACACCAATCGGTTAATCAACCAGCGTCGTCTGATCTAACGGGATCCGTCTCCCCTTCCAGTTTAATTCCCGGAGAAGCGCTTGACCTCCGCCTCGAAACTTTCTCCCTCTCCGCCTTTCCAGCTCGAGGTTTTTCCTCCCTTTCGTTCGTTACTCGAGGTGAAGGTCGCCCGAGGCGATGCCGTAACGGAGGAAAAGTTTCAAGCGTGGTATATACATATATGTGTATATAGAATAAACGAAAACCGGAAGTTTCCAGGGCAATTTTCGGAAACTAATTCTTTCTCCAATTGTTCCATACCTGGATGGAAGATACCTAACTTGAACCCAGAAATTTTATGCTTTCCGTTCCTTTAACCCATTAAGGACAAAGCAGTGAAATCATACGATTTTTATACGGAAGAGTTTGTATTCTTAACGAAATTATTATACATATTCCTAGTTGGAAGAAGGAATAGTGACGGCAAAATAATCAAACGAATCCCTGGAATTACCTTTCATAACCACAATGTTAAAAAATAGAATTTAATAATGTAGGTTGATTGAAAACAATCGCAAATGAAATGTTGGATTACCTAAACGTTGGTCCCAGATGAGTTCATCCCTAGTACTCTGAGCACCTTAAGATCTTTCTCATGTTCAATAATAATAACGTACATATTTGATTTCTAGTGTAACAATTCAGAAATCTTTTTATATAACGATCAGATTTTACTTCTTCTCTTGGGTCGAACGATAGTATTTGTTAATGTGCGTTTATTCACAATTTGATCTATAAGGGTGAATATTCTTTAACATTTTGAATAAATGTTAAAATTGATAATTTCAATGTATGAAATTATTATTTCACGTTTAACCTAATGAGACTGTTAGTGAAATTTCATTTTCTCTTTAGTAAATCAATTTATAAGAATGCGAATTTTATAAAAACGTCTGCAATTTAATGATAAATAATAAATTACGCTTCTGCAAGGAATTATAACCCAGAATAATAAATAATATGTAATATTTTTAACATTTTCATAAAGTAATTCTTTAACTCCACCATATGCTTCATTAATACTTTAAAGGCTTTACTTGTGATATACTTATTTCATCGAATTTTGATTCTTCGTGTAGTAATTTTTGTATAACGTTAATTATATAAAATTATTTTCATTGTGAAATAAATCAAAACGAACGAAATACACATGTGTTTCCGTAAAATTTCGTTAAACGTCCAGGAAAGGCTACGGCTTGCGTGTCTATTAATACTTTAACATGCCTCTTATGTTATTATAATCGATAGTACCGGTACCTAATAACCAGCTAATTTCTGGAAAGCCTTACCTTCGGTGTATATGGGGCTTCCACCATGCCTGCAGGCAGTGCATCCAGGTAGAGCGGATGAAACTAATGCCACACGATCTACAATTCAAAGCACTCCGATAAGTCATACCTATGCTAACATTAAAAACGATAATAGTCGAATTTCTATTAAAAATAGTAATGTCGTTTTTGTGTTTACACGCCAGTCAGGTAATAATTGTATCCCAGTTATAAACATAATACTTAAGAAAATGTTATACCGCGGTGTTCTAAGATTTTTCGATCAATCGTTAAAAAGTTAATTGTTAAAATGAAATAGTCAAAAAGTTCGACTGATCGAGCAAAAGTTATCCCGTTCATACGGAAACATGAAATTTTTGATTATATTGTACAAACTAGAATTTTGCTAGCAATTAAAGAAATCACTTAATCCTCGTGCTGTATTGAAAGATGTCGGCCGCTTCGTCTCAATTTTGTTTACAGTGCGTATTAAATTTAGCTCGACAAACTTTTGTTATTTCTGTATTAAACATTTTAACAGAGCTTCAACCATTTTATTGTTATTTCTACACGTAGAGATAAGAAAATTGTGTGTAAAAAACTAATAATAATTAATTATACACAACTTTATCGTCAATTTCATTATACTCAAAGTAAGAGATACTACAGTTACATGGCCTTATTTATTTCCGTGTTCCAGTGTACGGTATGTATTACTGTACTGCTTCACTACATTAATTGGAATTTAATTAACACATTCGATTTAATGCATAATAAAAGATAATCATTTTTGTCCTGTTACAGAAGAAACACGACGAGCCCGTTAATATCGTACCGAATGAGCGAAACGGAACGATAATCACGGACACTACGTAAAGTATAATGGTTCGTGCGTGCACGAAAGCACGGGTGAAATTCGTTCCTTCGGCGGGAAAAAAGTACGATGAAACCACGATCGCGTGTGGCTCGATTTCAGGCCTTAAAAAATATATTTTACAGACGTTGATCTCTGTAGTAAACTCTAAAAACGTGTGGAATAGTATTTCTACGTAGTATTCTAAACTTTTTAGATAAATCCTGAGTAATAACCATGAAAATTTGTTTCTTGAATCAGACTGGTATAAACAGTTAAAGGATTTGAATGATATTAAATAATCTAAATGATACCAAAAAATGAAGCTTGTTCATTAAATATAAAAAACTTATTTTTTTTGCAGATTCTGCGTTAACTATAAAAGAAAAAAGCTAGACAAAAATTTCTTTAAAAAGGACTACACTATCCAAAAGTGACTACCTACGTTACTATAGGTGACGTCATTATCCTGATTTCTTTAAACAATTTGTCTAGTGTGTCTTATCCTTTACTGTATAAGAGTAATTTCTAAAATTTGTTTTAATATTTACCAAAAAAATTTGAGTACTAACAAATATGTTTCGTACTATTAAAAATAAGAGAATTATTTAAAAACCACTTAAAGTGATATGAATTATTTGTACAGGATGTTACGTAAAAGCAAGCATAATTTCAACAGTAAATTTCGAATATACGAGTAATAAAACAAGTTTATAGGTTTTCCCTCTATGGCCTTGCTTCCGAGTTATAGCCACTATAGCAGTTTGCATAATGATTCTTACTTCAAACTGAAACGCTGTAATCGATTTAACTTAGGTCGCGTTTCGTTCGCGATTTTCGAATGACTTTACTATTTGAATATCACACGTCGAAAATTTCCAACAGAATAATTAATATATAAAATATTATAAATACTCAGTTAGATAATTCTAAAATATGTCGCTGAAATATTCTAAGTTACATTTTCAGCTGGAAATAACTGAATATTTCACAAATCTTTGTGCACAAAAATGCGAAACATGTGACAGAATTGTATTTTGCAACAAAATATAAAGCATTCTCAATTACATATTCTTGTGATAACAAATTATTCTCATTTCAGAGAGAGAATTTTCATGATGATTACTGAAACTTATAATACTCAATTGTTCTTTCAACAAATATAATTATTTAGAGTCAGTTAAATTTATTTGTTTAAAGACAAAATTGATCGTCAACCCCTTCTTTAGATGACCCTACATACACCACAGAAGTCTTAGAAGCCAAATTGATTAACTCCACTTTCTATAATTCTAATATTTCTAATATTGTTGGAGTACCCAATATCCGCTAACTTTCACCTGCTTTAATTTGGGCTATTGCGAAAAATACCACTTAAAAGACCTACGTGCTGGACCGAAAAATTTAAGATCCCGGAAACTTCAGGCCTCATGAACCATAAATTTCATCACCTTTCCACCCAAATCTGCATTCTCATTAACCATCTATATACTCAGCGACCGACGAATATTTCCCGATATTCTGTACCTCAAATTCAGAAGGAAACTGGTACCTGGACAGCAAGCATCGTATCCACTCATTGCAATCTAACAATACCTTCAGTTTTACGTACTTCACATATTTTAACCCTCGTAAAACAAATGCAGGGTCATTTTGATCCATTTGTACCTAATACCGTATTCTCTCTAGTTACGTGTAAATATAATATATCAACTTGAAAATATACATATAATTATATTCACAATTTCTTCTTGAAACCTGATTAAAAGTGAAATTTTACTACGAATAAAAATGACCCTGCAATCGTCTGCCGCGACCGTCCTAGACCCTCCGAGGGTTAATATCAAGCCTACGTCTTACATAATTTACTAAATAACACGTGTAGTCTTCATAAATTTCAAGTCCGATTTTAAACAATTAATGTCGACAATGTAAAAAACTTCCACCGTTATTTTTGACGCAGCTAATCAGTTTGGTTTTCGAGAGGCTAAAGTCAGCCTCCAGTTTCAACTAACATCCTGCGCCCGTGGCAACAAATTGTAAGTATAATATAAATATACCAGCGCTGTGATAATGCAGCTTCCTCTTCAATGAGGCCTCCGCTGGTTTGAAATGGAAGAAAGAGGGCGAGTAGCCGCTGCAGGGAAGCGAGCTCAGTCCGTCGTCGCGATCACGGATCACCGTATCAGGAGCTTCGCGGCCAAGCGCGGCCAATTGCCGGCCCTTCGGCAGGAACATCGTCAAGAACACGAGGAGAGAAGTGGTTAATAAACCATAAGCCAACCAGGCCTCTCTGTCGCTCTCCGAGGAAGCGGCCACCGAGCCGATCGCGCTCGATATCCAAATCGGAAGCGATAAACCGACAGCGAGACCGATAAACGCCGCTTCCCGGTTGTTGTCTCTGACGCCTCGTGCCCTGACTGCCAAACAAGCGACTGCCACGAGTAATGCACCGGGATACCTGAAACCGAAACGTTATATTCTGAGCACGCTGCCTACAGAACATTTGTATACACGAAGTTCAATTTCGTCAGGCACTTCGTACGAGTTCTTCGATGCATTAATGATGTAAGTGAATTTTTGATGAGTTTTAGTTCACATCATCGGAGGACAGCCATAACCTCATTCTATTTTATCCATGGATGTGTATGCTATATAACTTTACGGACAAACGATATGCATTAAGTTTTTGCATAAGCTCTGTCTGCTACTTTGATATTTAAAAATAACTTCCAGGAACTATAATGATTTCCGTGATGTCAGACCTTGAAGGTATTAATAGTGCAAATTAGGTTTGGAGGAGTTTTATTTAACATCATTATTTTATTTATCATCACATCTAGCCTCGATCTATCTTGCGCATAGATGGTGTATGGGTTCGCTAATAACTTAACAAGTGTTGAGTATATCATATCGATATGAGTTGATCTATGTATACATACATAGTATACTTGCAATCAGTCAGTATGATCATCATACTCAATTATGATGTGATTATGATCATATGATCACTGATCAATGATTATATTCAGTCTAATCAGTATACTTGACTACATGTGTATATTAAATCAGGAGGGGGTTACTTTTCTAAATCACTAAATAATCCAAAAGCTATTTATTGACTTACACCACCAATGCTTTTAAATGCTCATATAAATAGAGATGTATAAAATGTGAGTAAAAGACGAAGTTTAGGGAAAATAAAGTTGCTGTTATAAAACATAACCAAGACAAGAACAAAAAAGGTGACAACGATACGTGGTGTTCCCAAGCGGTCAACCATCCAAGTACTAACCACGCTCAATGCTGCTTAACTTCAGTGATCAGACGAGAACTGGTGCTTTCAGCGTGATATGATCATTGCCTATCATATGCAGCCATTTTTATGTTACACTTGATGCTAAGCATGCTGACATTATCTATGTTGATTAATATTCTTTTTATTTCTAATAAACATTAAACATGAAGATGCATTAGAATTGTTAAGTGTGTGTTGAAACCGCGGTGTCCCGGTGACTTATACGCTTAGACGTCAAATCTTATTTAAGACTTTCTCTAAATCCCTAAATAATCCAAAAGCATATTTATTGACTTACGCCACTAATGCTTTCAATCGCTCTTATTTCGACACGGAAGAAAGAAGCGTTGCAGTAATTCACGAATGTCTTCGGCGGCAAAAAGAGAGAATTTGATTAAAAAGCAGCTAGAGAATATTAGGGATAAGAATTCTTGAATTTAACAATAATTTTTAAATCCAATAGCAATAAGTAAGATATACAGGATGAAAGTTGACTACTAAGTGTATTCGAAGAAAACAGAAGGTATGTGTGACTCCACTGAATAACATCGAACATTTAGTTAAATGTTAAATGTCGGGGAATCACGCAGAGCCGGAAAAAATAGTGTCGCTGGAAAGTTTACATTTGAAAAGTTTACCCGAGGGAGGCCACAATCTGCCCGAGGGGAGTTTTGCAACAGGATGTTGGGGAGCTGTGTCCTGTGGCCAGTACCTGGACCACGGCTGGCGGATGACCGTAAAACCATTGCCCAACGATAGCTACCTGCACCAGGACGGCGAATCCCAATACTAATGCCTGTAACAATAAAACAGTTTTGAAATGTAAGTGGCGGAAAAATTGAAAGTGTTGAAAAAATCCTGTGTCGCTAGAGAATATACAAGGTGGTTCAGAATGGGTGTTACAACCGGACAGGAGATTATTCTACACGCTAAAATAGGTTGAAAATACATAACAAAATTTTATTTGTGATGCGTCATTTTCGAGATAATCGAATTTGAAGATCTACTGGATACGCATGTAATTGAAGGGCTCATAATAAAAACGACTCTTGACAATTTTTTTTTTGTCAAGAGAGTATAGAAATATTTTTGCATCTTTAACCCTCTAGTACGTGTGTTGGGTCTGTGGAACCCATGAGGATACTAATTTTCCGTACACTGAAGGAATTTCAAGAATCAATCAATTTTCTTTTCGATCAAGACATAGGTCGTTTTTAATTTTTGATAGTACAGGTTCCACCATGTTGCGAGTCTCGTTTTTAAGCACTATAATCTGTTGTTATCACAAAAACCGAAATATTTCATAAGGGTCGTTTTTCTTTTGAGCCCCTTGATTGAATAAGACTTGGCTGACGCGTCTGTTCGTTACATTCCATTTCTACTTATTGTCAGCCCGACTACATAGCACGTAGGTATGAGGTGAATTACCAAAATTGATTATCCCAAAAACGAAGCATTATACAAAAATATTTTATCTACATTTTGAACATATTTTTACAGATGGAATAACATCCTCTGTAGCGAAAAATATTTTCAAGCAATCGTAAAATCCGTGTGTACTTTAGTTTTAATCTTCTAGAAAATGAAAGTTTTTTATGTTTTTCTGTAAGATACACCAAAGTGCACAATACGCGCACACGGCGGCTCTAGCACCGGCATTTTGTTGAAAAAAAAAAACAAAAAATCTTTTTACAATCTTCCATAGATGTACTATAATAAATATTATTAACCAGATTTTCCATTGTGTCCATTGTTTAAAATAAAAGAATTGCCGAATACCCCTATAATTTTCGAAAGTCCGAGGTGGCACCGCACCCCCTTCCCCAACTATAACCCTTAAAAAATGCGTAATAATATCGTCAATGTATATCAGAAAAATTTTATTACGCAACGAAACCAGCGGATTTTTCTGATAGGACATTTCCGAGACTGGTTTCGGATGCGCTCTTATCGTCGCTTCCTTGGATGCGTATAATCACACCTACTGGGCGAGGAGCAACAAAGCGAAACCCGTCGAATCCGTTACGCCCGGAGTATCGGAAATATTAACGTTATTCAATGTAGAACGAGATGTACTTAACGACCACGACAGCTGCACTTACTGCTATTACTAGCGGGCGTTACTACTGCATTACTTTCCATTCAAGCCCCGTCCAGCGCGTACAAATAGTCGATCGAGATCGACATCCGGATCTCGATAAGAATAATCCCCCTTACCTCCCTCGTGTGCATCCATCGTGAGAGTCGTTTCGTAAAGCCTCGCTCACAATCGGCTAAATGGAAACTTTCGATTAGCGTGCCAGAATCGCGGGGGAATCATCGGAACATCGGTGAACCATTGTGTCGGGGGTGGTAAGGATCGTTAAAGACGATGAATCGCGACTTTCGTCGTGTAATTTCAATTACTATTGAACGAGCAGCTTGGGCTTGAGTTGAGGCAACGGTTTTCCTTTTCTCTGTAACATGAGACCAGGCTACTCGATGATGGAAACAGGAGAACTAATGGTGTGGTACGATAAAGACATTCCGGCAGCTGTATAGTTTTGACGAGCACGTAAATTTCTTAAGAAACGTCAGGAAAAGATTTTCTTTTTCTTCTGGCGATGTGACGAACTACGTATAATATTTTATCAGTAAATTTAATACTGAGATACTCTTTGATAAGATTTAAGGCAGTTTTTTTCGAGCTACAATAGATGTGGGATAAGTTTATTTAAAACCTGAACACCCGTTGCATTTAAAAGTAAATATCGTGGATGCTGTCTCTTCCACTGTTCAGTTTTAAAAGATAGTGCAAGTAATTTCAACGTTCGAAAGTGTAAGAATTCGTAATTTTAGCGTTAAAAACTCCTGAAATACATACACAGGAAGGACCACTTAAATATTGTCGTTACTTGTTCTATAGAAAAATCCTTGGAACAAAGTTACACTATTCGAATGAGCACATGTCATAGAAACATTTTTTTTAAGGTCATTGTTTAAAGACAAATGACAGATACATTTAAGTAGACCAGCATGTATCGTGGTGGTTTCTGGGTATACAGGGTGTCCCAAAAATGTCCTCCGACGACTGACACAACACTGACTGTATACAACAGAAATTAAAATTACATATCAAGACAGTATAACTGATTTTGACATACATACATACACCTACTGTATTAATTGTGAAATTTAATTGCTTTGCTAGCTCACCTGATACGGTGCCGGCAGGTAGATGCCGCTATTCAGTGAAAGTAAAAAGACGCATTTAACCAAAAGGGCAGCAAACACAAGAGCAGCGGGTAGACCGACTAGTCGAAATGCAGCACAGGATAGCGGATTTTGACTTAGGGAGGCTGCTGCTGAGAGTCCGGCCAAGAGGAAGAGGCCTAGAAGAAGGGCTTGTCCCAGAAATAAATGTCGTCTATTCGGCGCGGTCACTCTGGCCTGAAAAATATCCAATTTATTTACGTTAGATACACATTTTTGTCACTACGTGGAAATTGAATGCATGTTTCAACGCGTTAATGTTACTATTAATCCAGCTATAATTACGAAATATAGTAAAGACTCCATGAGAGTTCGAAACTCGGGTTTGCTTCAAAACTGTCGTTTCAACACCTTACAAATCTATTATTTGCCCGAAAGAAGGGGATAGGCACAATTAATTATGCGCTTTGTACGTTCCACGGCCTCCCCTCCCCAGTGGTGGGGATGAAGTAGAAACTCTCACGAGGAACTTCATATCCAACTCTCATCGAGTCTTTACTGTACATGGAATTATATTGATCATGTTTATAACATGATAAAGACCAGAATTTGTTTTAAGTGGATGAGAAATTACATTAACCTTCATCAGGATAGAATGATTTTATAATACAACCGGATAGAACGGCCTCGGAGGTTCTTAGTACAGAATAGGTGAAATTAATAATTCACGAAGAAGTTCCCAGGTGTAACGCTCACTTTTTAATGAGGTTTAGCACAGTGATATAGCTTGGAATTCTGAAGCCAATGATATGTGTTTCAGCCACATATGGCGATTAGTTCATGAAATATTTAATGTTCGGTTTCAAGGACCCCTCGAACACTTATCGAGCATTTATTGTATATTAATTTATCTGTCTTCATAACAATTTCCAGGATCGTATATCCCATTTTTACCCAGCGAAACAGCCAAGCAAAATATTTTCATTTTAAAATATACCGTTCCACAATTTTAAAAACACAGTGGATCATTTCTCAGTAAACCTAAAAAATTCAATGAAAACCAAGAAACTGCACTGTTCATTCACCAACGAAATTGCAAAGTATCAAGTTCACATATTCCAATATACCTAATTATGCCATTACCAAAGAAAAACAGAAATGAAAATGTAAACTTTTCGAAAGAAGTGAATCAGAATTCTACTTTAACTGTGTATTTCATATAAAGAACAAAGGAACTCGGTCTCGTAGCGTTGGGTAACATAACGGTAGGCATTACAGAAATGTATCGTGCTCGATATCGAGGACTTTCCTGACGGCTCCTGTTCAATGAAGTGTATCGGCACGAGCAGACGACACGGGAAAAGAGAAATAGGCAATCGACATGCAAACTAGGCCTAGGTCTCGGGCGAAATTGCGAGCACGCCGGGTTATTGGAGCTTGTCGAGGGGTACGAACGAAAACAATTACGATTCACCTCTTCTCTGCACGCGCTGTCACGCGAGAAAGAGAGAGAGAGAGAAAGAGATAAAAAAATTCTTCTACAAGCTCTATTTCACCGGCCGCTTCCTCAAATCTCCATTAACCGACTCGTAAGACCGCGAGAATTGGTCTCGTATCATTGAACACGAAGGCAGATTCGAAACGGTTGATAATACTTCGAACGCGATCCGAGGAATTTTCGATCGCGCGCGATGCCCGGAAATGAAGTGATCGAAACTGTAAATTAAATTTTATAACGGTCATCGTAGGCCTGAATTCTGAAATGATCTTGACTGGAATTTCTGGTGTCGCGGTGCCGCATTATATCGGTGAAATCTGGTTCACGACTTTGAAAGAAAATCTCCTATGCTCTTTGGAAATAATGTCCTGTGATTTTGTAATTTATTAGACAGCGGTTTTAGTGTATTTATACCATAAAGAAGTATATGAACAACAAAGTTCCATTAGGTTTAACATCAGGTAAATGCACCAATGAATGAACAATTAAGAGATTTTGTAAATATTAAAGTCGAATTTTTAATGATAATATTAATAAATATTTGGCCCATGGAAATTAGATTTTTTAATATCCATGCCTGTTTATAACGTATAGATCTCAATTTAAACAATAGGGACCGCTGACCATGCTTCCGTGCTCGGAGGGTTAATAAGAATTGGGAGACGTTAAATCTCTGAAAGTATCTTTTTTTTAACATGAGTTGAACACTGTTAGGTTCAATAGTTATTAGACAACTGATCGTAATACAAAATAACTCTTTTTAATGAAAGTTGTTTCTGTTTATGTTTGTAAACTATCGGACACAAGTTAATATTTCAATACCATGGAGCTCCAGCACACTTTACAAGAGGTGCCAGAAAATTAAACGAGCAGCACAACTGTTGGATCGACCGAGGCGAAACAGTTACTTAGCTTATCGATTACTAGAACTGTACTCTCGATTTTCATTTTTGGAATCACATTGAGGAAATAGTTAATTCTAAAGATAATGAAAAATGTGAAGAATTTAAACATTAAAACTTACTGCATTATTTTAAACTATACCAAATCCTAGCTAACAGCGAGATTAGGTAAGGCGAGCAGGTTGAGGCTAGTTAAGTGCACGCGTACTTAACGAATATTCAAACTCAATTTTCTCGAAACCAGAGCCATGTATGAAAAAATTTCATTCGATATTTTCGACTTACGTAGTATTACTTCGTATACTTTCGTAGTATGATTTCAGACACATCCTTTCTACGAAGTTTATTAATTGTTAACAAAGCAGATCTCTATCAAATTCCTCGTTACATAAACCACTTCATGAAATTCGAATATTTGCGAGAAAACCAACAACATCGAATCATCTCGTACATAAAGGTTATAGAAAAGAATACGTATAGTAACCCTTTTAATCCTTTTAGCATTCAGTTCAAAATAACTTTTGCATTCAGATTTCCTTTTTTTAGATCAAAAGAAAATACTGCAGTTATCCTTCCTCGAGATGTCCAAAAAAAAATAACAAAAGAATTATTCGGGGGTATTCAATAACATTTCAAATATCTACAGGGTGGTAAAAGAAACTCGAACGAATTGAATTTAAATTGCGCGCATGGAAATTAACTACGGGCGCTATCAGTTTGAGGAAATTATAACAACATCGTAGATAAATATTTGGCAAATTTTGATTAAGTTTGCATGATGTCTACACTATCCTGGGAGTCTTGACTGGTCTGCATATTCACCGGATATGTCACCACTCGATTATTCTTTACGGGTATACACACATCAATGACAAATTGAATTACCAAGTTCCTAAATCAGTTACTAAGCTCGAAACAGCAATAAAAAAAATGTGTTAAGACAATATGCTGTACAAAATATTGCATAATTTTGTCATACATTATCGATCATCTAATCGTATCTAGAAAAACATTTCGAAAACCTCAAAAGTTCAATAAAATCATCTCTATCCAGTCGAAAGTTATTAAAAATTCCTTCATTCGGGTATTTTGTTGAATACCCTGTGCTTTGGGTCATCTGCGATCCAAGAGTGTCACATACACCTATCCCCCAATTTACACGGTACATTTTTTACATGAATTTCCCAAAAAAAAACTGTTAAAAACAACAATTAATACTGGATACATACTTGTACAGTAATTTTTTAGTACCGTTCGTTTGTTAACCCTGGCATTAAACCTAAAAAAAGGAATTCCCTCTTCTTTGTACACAAAAAAAAAAACATATTTATTAGCGTCTATTCTTTTATAAAAGGAGATACTAAAATGAATTAGGTACAGCTTTATATAATTGTTATTTCACGAATGATCTGATATGTTTTCTTTTTCATTTGTATTTTACTCTTACTTTAGATAGAAATAAATGAATGTAATCAAATAACTGACTAGATTATGTGCATTTTGTATTTTTTCTCGATTTACACGGTTTTTCCTACAAAAAGCCATGATTTCGATTTGCACGATATTCTGAGGAACCGATCTACCGTTTAAATCGGAGGGGACAGGTGTACTCTCGACACATGCAGCTAGTGTCCAGGGTTAAATTTCCTCGTTAAACCGCAAGAATCACGAATACTCGACGACTCCAAGTGAGAAAACCGACGAACATCGAGCCGTATCCCGAGTGAGTCCCCGGCTCGCGTATATCATAATAAAATCCGTTTGGAAAACCGTACGGGTGTCGTAAAGGTAAACGAACCGACCTTGAGCAGTACGAAAACCTCGAAGCCAGCCATGAGGAGCATCGTGGCCGCGCTAAGGGCCGCCAGAGGAAGAGCCCAGGGTCGTTGTCTGAGCAAGGACCTCGCCGGGTACGGTTGAGTATCGGCCTCGATCTCCGGGCTCTTTTTTCCAGCCGGCTGTGCCGGCGGTGACGGCGGCGGCAGCGATGGTTGTGGCGGCGGTTGCGGCGGTGGTTGGGGCCTGAACACCGAAACGGTCCTGTTCGGCGCCGGGACGCTGATGACACTGGCCACGCTCGCCAGACCGTTCCTGTCGATCCCCGTGTCGCCCGGGACCAGGAAGAATTCCGTGGACAACTCGTAGTCCTTCGACGGCTGCACCCGTATCCCCGTAGTTCCGGTTGGGCCGAGCCAACTCGCCGTGGCCCACGACAGGATAATGGGACTCAGTTTCATCGCGTCATTCGTGCTTCCGTGATCGATCTCTCTATGACGGTCCCTTTTTCTTTTTTTTTTTTTTTCGTATCCCTCTTCTTCCTTTTTGTTTTTTTTTTTTTTTTTTTTTTTCTTTTTTTTTTTTTTTTTTTTTCGTATCCCTCTTCTTCCTTTTTGTTTTTTTTTTTTTATTTTGTTTTGCTGTTTCTTTCTTTTTTCTAGCTTCTGTAGCGTCACCGGGACATGCACCGTTTCCTGCGTAAGCGCATCCTTACCCCCGCTTCCCTTTACGCTGAGGGATCGCGCACCTGCAATCACGATTCGCGTTTGTGATTAATCCGAAACCTGGTCCAGTACGTTCGAGGAATCCATTCTTGGGAACGACATTCGACGCGTTTTGGTGGTAATTAACCGGGGATTGTGGAAAGGGGAGAATTGTGTTAAAATGACACTTGACTTGTGTCGTGGAGTACACGCGGATTTACTCTTTTCAGTTTGTACGTATATACCGTTCGGTTTTGTAACTTTGGAGTGATCTGTTGTGTTGTACGTGACGCTAATTGCAGTTTCGTTTTGTAAAGTCCGTCGGGTTTTCTAATGATTTTATGAATTATTAGTTCCTCCACTTGGTTTCTGTGATACAGGCTTTTTCTATGCGGAATCTCTCTCTCTCCAAAAGACCGATTCGATTTATTGCATTCGATTTACTACATATTAACACAAGCGTATCGGTAACAGATTTTCTTTTCGTTTCGGGAGTTATCTACCGACCAGTTTCACGGTTCGAGCGGAAAATCTAAGGTGAAACGGGATATTACGGAGTCTCGAACATAGGCAAAATTATGAATGAAATAAAAAGTAAAATTCCGAGTAGAATTTCCGTACGGCACTCGAGCAAATAAACCGCGGTCTATTCTCCGCGAGAGCCAAGCATGACCAGTCTGCAGGCATTCATGGAGCCTAACACCATTAATTATTATGAACAGGGTCAGCCGTAAGTAGAGTGAAGCATGAACCGCAGTAAAACCGGAGTAAAATCGTAAAAGACAGGTATACATGTACTATGCACGCCGAGAACAAAAAAATAAAAAAAAAAGAACGTATATCCCACGCAGCGTGGTATGCGTTAAGCTGAACGACAGTTAATGGAATTGTTTAATCACAGTAACAACTGGACCTTCGAAACGTGGATCATCCTCTGCCTTCGAGATCTCGACGACACTGCGTCCTGCGCATCTCTTATGTCTCCTGTCCGAATCACGTTGCAAGATTTCTTCTTTCTCTTCGAGAATCAACGGGAAAATACTCCACGTTGCAGACCAATTATAGACACAAATATTGTCCCCGGAGGTTTCACCGTCGATTTCAGATGAAAGCGATTTATCTCGATACGGAACTTGACCGAACGAAGAGGTCGATGAACACACACACGCACACACACACGCACACACACACAAACACACCGGCGCGACAAGACGTGTCTCGTGTGGTCGTCGACGTCGTGGAATATTCTCTCTGTCAAATCATGAAGCGGCACCTCGGTGGGATAAGGTCAACGGAGTGGCCGACGAAGCGCGTGTTAGGAGAGCCAGACTCCGACTAAGCGAACGAGCCATTCTCCAGGGAGAAACTGGAAGCAGACTGGAGTTCCGTTCTGGAGGTGAAGCCTATCCGTTACGGAGGAGTCGGGGAAAGATGGTGATGACGATGCCGTGAAGTGGTAGTGGCACACAACAGGAGCGGATCCACGCGATTCTAAGAAGAGGATTTTCCTTTTTCTCGACGAATTTCGGGAACGAGGAGATCGGTGACTAGACACGCGAGTTGCATAGATCTTGTACACAGACGTGTTACTTCTTTGAGATTTATATTAAATTTTTGTATAGAATTTTGTATACAAACAACGTAAATATTATTAGGATATTTCAAATGGAGAATGTAATGTATCTATAGAAACTGCCAATTTGGGTGAAAAAAAGTAGAAATGGCTACTTTGGATAAGAATATATCATATATCGAAAAGTGTCAAATAATAGTGAGACAGGTGGTAACAGAAATGTAAGTTAATTTTAAAGATTAATTTCGCTGCGATTCTATCTGTAAAAAGCCTTGGAGTGAAATTGTTGATTATAAAATAAACATACCTGTGACAATGTAGTAAAGGAGAAATATATTAAGTTTGTGTTTCTTAAGAGTTGAAGTAATTAATTCTGTAAGGACGTAGGTACATCTTATTTTGTTAATATTTCTATTGAATAAACTCAAGTAATTCGTTTGGGAGTTAAGTATTACCTGGTTCGAGTAAGAAAATTAGCAAACTGTTTTTCACTAATTAAAATTCGTTTGAATAATTTACGAGCTATATTTCTATGAACAAGATGTGATTATAAATAAATATTAAAATTTATATCAGACAAAATTAAAGTATAAGAATTGCATATAGCATGCCTGTTATAAAACCGATTGCTATTGCACATTAGCAAAATAGAAAAACTCTAATGTATGCCCAAAACAGTTACCCACTTATTACCAATCACTGGGACTTTATATTTCCAATGCACCGGTATGACTTTTACAGTTAAAACACCATACATACACATAAATACTATACACGATGGAGTACCGCTAGGAACGTTTTTTGAATAAATACTCATTATGATCTTTAATTTATTGAAATATATTTTAAACTGGTTCGCTGATTAGTAAACGATCAGCGATTAGCCTTAAATACCTTCATTCTGGCGAACACTCGTCAATAACTCGAAACCTGATGAAGAGACCTGCTGAATATATACCACGAAAAAATATTGATGCATCGAGTAACGTACAGTTACCACCAAAAGTTCATAAATACAATCATTTCAATGAATGTAACTTAATACATTATTAATTTATGTCGATTTCGTGTCAATTTTTCGTCTTCCTGCAAGTTAAACACTTCAAAGTTCCGTGAATTTCATTCGAACAATAACATTTCCAGTTGACACAAGAAGACAAATTTTATAAACATTCATAGTCCATTAATTCTAATATTAATCACGCGTGAGTTGAATCACCCGAAAGTATTCAAACGAATAAAATAAAAATTATAATCACTTACAAACTCTATTGATAAAAAAATAGTACTTCAAAATTCCGTGTATTTCATTCGAAAAATGACATTACCAAGTGACAAAAAAAGGAAAGATGACATAAAATCCCCGGTCAATTGTTTTATTCCCTGATTTTCGTCGATCACCGTACTTATACGTTATCATCCACGTAATAAAACATTTGGCACAAGAAATCAATTTTCGTGCAATTTTAATTTGGATAAATCATTGTCTGAAACGGTGAATTCTCATAAATTTCTGAACAATCGCATTCTCAGGTGACAAAAAGAGGACACATAACGACAGAAAGTCCCCCCGGTCGATTGCTTCCCCCACTCTCCGACTTTCGTCGAAAACAGTATGCTTTCAACGAATTCCAATTAATTCGTAATTATTCCGGACGATTCTATTTCGCCGAGACGTTTCCCAATCTTATCCGCCCCTGCCAACGATGAGAGAAGGAACGGTGTAGAATAAAAGAGAAATAGCGAGTAGGATCGGAATGAGAGAAACAAAAAGAGAAGGAGAAGGAGGAGGAGGAGGAGCTGGTCCTTCGACGTCGAAGACCGGACCCGGCGACGCATTTACATATCGTACGTGTAATAACCTCGAAAAAGGTTTTAACAATGGCCCCAGGTCCGTCTCGACCGCGCGATGGAGGGAGGATGAGTGGGAAAGAGGGGAAGGCAAAAGGTGGAGGAAAGAGGCCCGGTGGATGAGGATTGATTGAAGAAACGTTTAACAAGCTTCTTTAGACTTTGAGCAATGAGACATCGGAAACATCCCCGCGGAATTACTTTCTGTAGGTGGAATGGAATAATAATAACGAAAGAGAAGAGAGGATCCTGACCTGGCCCCGAGGAGACATTGCGAACGGATAACTTTGCTCGAACGCACGCAGTTCGTGTATGCCTCGCGCCGAGACAGGCCTGGGAATCGCTTGAATAAAATTATTTACGAATGCTCGTTTAAATGGTAAGTCGTCTTATCTTCCAGAGGAATAATTTGACACCGGTTTACGATTTGTTTCTGGATTGATTGTGGACCGAGGATAAATAATCGTTTAACCAGACGCAATTTGTTGCTCGACGACGGTAAAATTAATGGAGTTTTGGCGTTACGGGATACCGGTAGCATCATGGATTTCGTGTTGTCTATTAATAAAGTTCTTTGTTCGCCCGTATCTTGGGCCATTATTTCATGTCACCTGTGACGTTACGTTGATATTACACTCTTAATTATGCGACTTTCTGTCTTATTAATGTTTTACGAAAGAATTTCGACACGCATCAGATAATCGAAAATGAAAACGTGTAAGTATAATTTCCCTCCCAATACTTTCTATTAAAACATTCCTTTGATATTCCACTCTTAATTATAAGATTTTCTATCTTATTAACATTTTACGAAACAATTTCGGCACATATCTGTTAAATTCAAGATCGGCACGTACCTGTATAATTTCACTGTCAAAACTCGCAATTTCGTTAGGTAATATTAAACTCTGTGCTTGAAATTGTAAACCACGAATACTACGTAAGCAATATATATATAATTATAATTTGTGTTTTTCACTAACTTAGTGAGATAAGTAACGAGGTATTTGAAATATTTTATTATTTCAAACATCAATTCATAAAAATGAACCAATAATCTATAACTAAAAACATTTTATACCCATTAATGAAGAAGACAATATTATCGCTATACAATACAGCAACACTAATCTGAATTATCCTAAAAAAATATTAGATGCACCAATAAATAATCCACTATACTTCGTCATATTCAATACTTATTCTTGTGGAAATCAGAAGCCAATGCCATTTCAACGATATTTGCCTTCACTGTTCGTGGCCATTTTGAAAACAGAAAAGCGTAGAAGATGGTTTAAATTTAAACAACGTTACCGGTCTACTAAGAAGAAATAGCGAATCACTTATTAGTATATCCAACGTAGTTTCAATGCAATCTGTTATTCAAATACAGCTACTATTCTAGAAAACATGCAGATTCATAAAACGTAAGATTAATTTCGTTACGTAAATGAACAGATGATTTATCGTTCGAACGATCACTGAAATGCTTCGCCTAGACAATGAGCGAACTCATCACGAAAGTCCATCTGGTAGGACGAGAGAGTGGTAGAAATTATGTACCTTGGCCCAGAAATCGGTTATAATATTATCCGCGCGCCGGTGAAAGTGATAACAACGGAGTGTTTCCTTTCTAGATCCGTGGCATCGCGTCTCATTTGACGCGGGACCGTTTTGGCTAGATAACACGTAGGCGGTCCCCTCTCCCCTCGCGTCACAGATCAATGATCGTTTGCGCACATACGACACGTTCGGTAGCTGTACACTGCGATCGATCCTTTGCAACCGAGGTTCGATGAACTCCCTGCTGCCTCGAAAACCGGACAAACCGTTTGCACGTTCGGTGTTCGGGAATTCAGCTTCCTCCGATAGCGAGTACGAACATGCCTTACATCTCCCGCCTCCTCCCGTGACAATGTTTCCCGTCGATTGGGACCGTCAGACGATCAGAAAGCATGAAATTTCGATACACACTCTTACCGTTCCTGTTATTCCTATAACCCTGTGTAACACAATTCCTTTTTGTATCTGAAAAGAAATTATACAACGTGACACGAACGAAGATTGACCTTCAAATGTAAACTAACAATTAATTTACGATTTTAAAAAATATTCTATTTTCTTTATGTTTATTATTTATTTTTTTCTATATTATTATTATATATTGAACTTTTTGACCAGTAAGGAGTGGTACACCAATAAGATGATGCGCCACCTGGTGGTGAAAAGATGAAATAGAATTTAAAAGATACAGATATAGGTATGCGTGCGTGACTCCAAAGTGTACATGACGTCATACCTAGAGGAGTAATGCCAGAACTGCCTAAGAGCGTTGAGAATTAAATTGCATAATATAGTAGGATATATAATATATAATACAATTTAGAATACTGTGGTATGATATGATAAATTACAGGTTAATACAAATTCCAACGAAGGCAACTATACCCATGGTTTTGGTGATTGTACAATACGAAATCTGGAATCCGCCATTTTGATGGGTCTTGTGGGTTAGCGCGAGTTTCTCCAAAACCAAGTTGATCGATTATAATTTCCTATAAATTTCGTGGCTCTACCGTAACAAACGTTATTCGAAACATCGTAAGAGCTTCGATATTTAGAAACATTCAAAGCATTATACACAATTTTCTGTTAATCACAAATTGCTCGAACTCGATAAGTAGAGGTTTAAGAATCGATTAAAAATTGAAGAATCACTTGCAAATGCATTGAATACCAATTCGTATTCGAACAACTCGATCCGATTTTAACCAGCATGTTGAATTTTGGCGTAGAACTAACCTTGTGCCGTGTGTACCCTCACGAGCAAACTCGGCTTCTGCTAGGGAAAAACTGACGTAGGAGAAGGGCCTCCTTCCACTTGGTAAATTGAGTTCAAGTACTGAAATAAAGGTTACATCGAATGTTAATTTGACATACATTTCAATAATTCCCGAAACCAAATGGTAGTTCCTTCCCCTACGTTACTTTTTCCCTTAGTGGAAGCCGAGTTTGCTCGTGAATGTACATACATGAATGGTTCTCGTCTTTCGGTTCTCGTTGAAGTTTTTCGATGGTCCATCGTATGCGTCTCGTTCTTTTTTTCACGTATCCCGTAACAACGCCGCCGACAAACAGGCTCGAGCAGGAAACATAAATATTAAACCCGCCGAATTTGGAACGAATGTTTGCAGTGTTCTTGCGAAGAAGACGGTTCTTCTTGTTCCGTTTCGAACATGGATATGCTCGACGTGCCCCCCTCGTTATCCGAGGCGCAGATCGGTGAAGTCAATAAAGGCATGACGATTCATCTACTTCTGGAAAAGAGGAATGAATTTATCTCGAATAGAACAATGTTAAGATATATAATTATCCGTCAAAATACTATTTATATTTGTTACAATCATATATTAAGATATTAGTCTACGTGTAATGTAAAGTTTCATTTCTGTGGCCTATTAATATGAATTTATTCTGTTTACATATTATAAAAAAAAGAATGCAGTGCATCACAATACATTCAGTATTAACAAAATTCTAATCAACGATGTATTAACATTTTATTATATCTAATGTGTAAATGAGTCTTAGAATAAAATTAAATAGAACATTTGGCACAGGAAATAAATTTTTGTCCAATTATCATTTTGATAAATTGGCGTCTGAAACTGTGCATTTTCGTAAACATTCACAGTCCATTAATTCTAATACATGTAAATTATGCGTATATTGAAGTCCTCAAAGGTAAAAGAACTAATGGAATTTACATTACATTGATTTGGTTAAAATTTACCTAAAATTTACTCAAAACTAACTTAAAATGTATTTAAAGTTTACTTACTTGAAATTTACTTAAAATTTACTTAAATTCTCGTCAAGATTTTACTTCAAATTTACTTGGTATTTACATAAATTTACTTAAAGTCTACTTAAAATCTACTCAAAATTGACTAAAATCATAAACACTTATAGACTCTGTTGACAACAAAACAGTATTTTTAATGACTCTAAGCACTACAAAATTGTCTCGAAGTTCCCAGTCGTTAGCATAATAAAAAGAATCCAATCAACGAGTCGGTCACGTTCTCGACGACTAGAAAAACCAACGAGTCGATCACATTCTGGTTGGCTAATTTTATTTCAGACCCGTAAGTCCAAATTCCAGTATTCGAGAATTAATTACCGAGCAGATTTACGATCGATACGGGTTGAGGACCGCGAGAACACTTTTGTCGTCGACGAGCGTTCTAACCGTTCGGGCGTGTGTATGTATGTAGAAAGGAGAAAAAAAAGTTCATGGAACAATAGATGTCGTCGAGTACCGAACAGAGCGAAAATCCATCGTACACAAATCCGTACAATGTACAATGTCTCCCTCCGCAGTGGCCACACCCGGTCACTTTCTCCGCTAAAGCCAAAGTCATTCTCGTACTGGTAAGTTACGTTTAATGACGCAAGCTGCCCACGCTCGAATCTAACGCGAAGCACGGTGAACCACTTTCCTTCTGGTACATCGACCAACCGACGGAATGTAAATTACAACCTCGGCCGAATGGAGAGGAAAAAAGGGCAATTATGACAGGACTCGTTAACGGCAAAAAGCGGAAGATCGAGTCGTATGACGGCCCTGACCGAATTACTTTGCACTTGAGGATCAATCTCCGATACATCAAGCTCTCGAACGTTCGCGGACCGTACAATTATAACTTATTCGAATTATAACGACTAAGAATTACATTTTGGGACTAATTTATCGATTTTCATACTCTGTGTAACCGTTTTCGGTTGACAATTTAGGAATATTGCTGTGGTTTCTGATAATAATCTAATTGTATTTTTGTTTTTTTGTAGTTGACTGCGTAATACGCTCGATGCTTTGCAGTTATAGTAATATCATAGAAATCAGTTTCTCTGTTGTGTCGTGTAGAAGGCTTATACATATATTTATTCACATTCTGTGTTCTGTCAGAGTTCCATATTGTATTTTTCAAACGAAATAGAAGAACTGGAATTATTATTTTAAAAAGATACCCCATTTACGATGATTCACTCAAGATGTTTCTTTCAAAATTGCAGGGGTAACTTGTAATACTTTATATAATAAGAATATTTCGAATTAGTACTACATATCTTAAAAAGTACAGTTGTGAAATGATATTCTTCTAACAATTAACATTTCTAGTAACCCAAATGAATATTCATTATAAAATGTTTTTTAAACGAAATAAGGCCTTCGAATTCTGTGAAAAATCAATTTTTCTTATTAACACATTTTCTTTAATAATTCTCGCCGAGAAGGGAATTTCTACCTGTTGGTCACATTTGAAAATAATATTAAATAGCTAAAAATGAGATTCGATGAATCAGCTAGATTGAATTATTTCAAAGTCTACGTACTAAAGGATTATATTTTGTATTCTTGTTAAGTCTCACCAAAAAGAAAATTGCTACCTGTTGGTCACATTTGAAAATAATATTAAATATCCAAAAATGAGGTTCGATGAATCAGTGCTTGTAAATCGAATTGTCTCGAAGTCTCCGTGCCAGAGGATTACTCCCGACACACGGCGTGGAAGAAGCTGCGGGGCACGGTGAACGCGAAATTCCTTCCTCCACCCGAGGAACCCTAAATGATGCGGAGTACTGAACTCTCGGGTGTTGCCGTAAGAGAGACGAGAAGTCGCTTGCAACCGGTTTCGACAAACTAAAGCTAAATAAAGTCATGTACCGGCGTGAAACGAAGGAAATCGTTCTACCGCCGATAATTGCGCCCCCTCGAAAAACTTTTGGACGTTGCGCAGCCCGCGAAACGATCATTATTCACAAGCGTAATATTTAAAAACAGTAATCATCCGTTTCCAACCGTGTACTCACGCAATCGACGTACATACATACGACGTCCATGATGCACGATTTTATATGCATAGTGCTGGGCTGGTTTTTTCCTTCCTCTTTTTGGATTCGCGTGCGCAAAGAGAGTTAATGTTGTGAAGCGAGACGATTACTTATAAACGATTTATATATATTTCTTTTTTTTTTTCGAAACATTGTAGAAATAGAAATGCTAAAGTAGGGACTGAGTACGTAAGGTAGATTAGAGTAAGTTTCATGTATTAAGTGAATTGTGTCACTAGATAAGAATCATAAAGAGTGTTGAAGATGAATGTCATCGAGTGCGTTTATTTCATTTGTACATGTGCTTTTATCTATGTTACGTAAACCGAGTCAAACAAAACTTTGTTATCGACAGCAGCAAGAATAAAAAAAAATATTATAGTCGTTCCCATGTTAATAAAATGTCTAACAATCCTTAGGATTTGTATTATGTAATTACCCTCATTTTAACATCTCCAGTCATTTATCTCTAAAACTACTGCTAACAGATAATCAGCATTAGTAATTGAAATATTCTTTCTACAGAATTATAGTAAACATTTTATTAAAAGTTAATTTATCGAAAGTAGGTAAAAGAGTTCCAGTTAGAGTTTCTACAACCCTTAAAATTATACTAATTGTAAAAATC
This sequence comes from Dufourea novaeangliae, assembly GCF_001272555.1. Taxonomy (NCBI): domain Eukaryota; kingdom Metazoa; phylum Arthropoda; class Insecta; order Hymenoptera; family Halictidae; genus Dufourea; species Dufourea novaeangliae. Next base: position 4,023,149 of record NW_015374014.1, on the reverse strand, counting down.
AAATGTATGATTTACTTTGAAGAGCCAAACAAATATTTCTTTCTTTTTATTAGCCAAATTCCTCAAATCTACCAACGAGTTAATCAGTACTTGATTGAGTGACCAGACGACGAATGATCGATGAATCGGTCACGTCCACGTCGAATGTTTCATTGCAAGGCCGCGTGTTTATATCCTTCGTTCGGAAATTAATTATTAAGAAACAAGTTGTCGAAGTAATTAATAAAAATTCTCTCGAGCGATAGCTGCGATCGATCAACGAGCCAGCATTCTTTCGCGACTCACCCCCTCGTCTATCCTTCGCTCCGTCGGGTTTGATACGTTGATAAGTCGACCCTTCCACGACGATTCATTTGAATATAAATCCGACTGTGTACACACACATTCGTAGTCCCTTAGCGAAATGAACGAACGGAGACGGGAGAAGGGCGAAGGATCGAGGCGAAGGATCGAGAGACGCGAAGGAAGAAGAGGAGGGAGAAGGACGAAACGAAGAATTCTTTTTTCGTTGCACATTGTAACCGCAAACCGCGATGGTCGGCCATGTAGGATATTTTTTATTCCTCTTATTTTGGGTTCCTCTCTCCGTGTCTCGTCCTTTATATCCAACTTATTTTCGGCTGCTTCGAGACCCACCCTTTCAAGAGGACATATATATTTGAAGTACGTAGGGTGAAAATTTGCGTCACGATAACTATTCTTGACTTTTTGTGGTGGGTTTTTATACGATTTATCGTACTTCAAAACCACTGGTAAAATTTTACACGATTTTATTTGATATTAAATAATTGGTGTAAAATATATGGGACCTGTAAATTTAGAATTTATTGGTTGTAAGTGTATAAAATTTAGTTTCCTGTAAAACCATAGTTTTATATAAATAATACTGAGTTTACTATTACATTGAAAATAGTATTTTAAAAAATACTCTTTACTTTCATACATGTCAACTTTAATTTACATAAAAGATCACAATTCATTTCGAAGATCTAAATCTTTATTTTTGGAGACTTGAAATTTGAAAATTACACCTTTTTATAGTCGTAATGAAATCCGTATAAATAATTTATACGGAAAACATTACTTTTTATTTTCATTCGTAACCAATCGAATACAAATTCAACGTATTAAAAAAAATACTACTTTTGAACTTAAATATTTCGATAAAGTGACATGACATTCATCGCTATTCATCATCGGATATTCCTGTAAAAAGTTAGAAAATTATATTATTATACACTCAGTGAATAGAACAAACATGAAAGATAATTTCCTTAAAAATGTGTTAAACACTTAACAAACTATGCATTATTATTCACATTTCATTGAGGTACCTCCGAGGCTGACTCAAGGATACCATTCCGTAAGTTCAATGACCCGAAGCGTGAAAGCATCTCTAAATCCATTCAATACATATAAAATCTACCTCTTCTCTTTTCTCGAATCTCACGCCATCGATATACATAACACATTCAATATTTACCCATAAATGCAAGAAAGTGACGCAACATTTATGTTTCCATACATAATTTCGAAATTACACGTTCGAAAGATTACAAAGCGTAAAAGAAAGCTCAAACCAGTTCACGGAACAACTAAAAAAAAAAGTACAGAAATACACTTTTTATTTTAAAAGTTTCGGTAAATAATATTACAATAAATCGAACAGGATATGTAAATGAACGAAGAATACATATCTCGCGAGTTAGAGAAACCGCGAGTATATTTACGTGGCAACGGCGAGGGGTTGAGAAGAGTCGTCTAAAAGGTTCAAAACTATTATTTTATTCCTGCGTGTGCGCGGACGCGCATTGTTAAAGGAAACTTTTATTTCCGCCGTCAAGGACGAAAGCTCGCCACGTAATATCAGGGAAAGTCCGTGCGGAGTCGTGAAACGTTTAAATCCTTAGGCGCGTATTATACGGCGGAGGAGGGTGTATACACATGTACGTGCGCGCGCAGGACCGGCGAGTAGCGTGTGTCTGCGTGCGTTCACGATGGAGTAACGATATTTATTGTATGTCGGCTATGAATTATGGGCCGTTAACTTTGCCTTCATGACGCGACCCTTTGCTCCGCGACCGGCCAGCCTATGAATCCGCCACTCCGGCCGCGGAAAAATCCATGCATGACTCTGGTGTGGTGTTTCGTTCAAGGGGAAAAAGTTTCTCTTCTTCAACTAATTGTAAGTGGCTCGTTCGCGCGAATGAATTGAAGAGACCACGACGGCGCGGGGGAGGGGAGACATGATAAGTCCGTTTTTGTTGGATTTTCAGATTTCGATGCCATCTGGCGGCTAAACGGGAGTACTTTAATACGACATCGTTGAAAGGGGAACGACCTGTTAAATTCAAAGATACGAAAATATTTGAAAATAGGCGTATGTAACAAGGAAGTAATGTGACAAGTCAAAATAAATTAGGGGAGTAGTGCGGCAAGTCCAAGTGAAACCGAAGGAATAATTTGGTAAGTGAATCAGAAGAATAATTTGATAAGTCCACGAGAAACTTGATTTAAGAAGTTAAATAACAATTTATCGGTAACCTAAAAGGTGATTATTTGGGGAATTAATTATTAACGGAGGAAAAACGGCTGATAAATTCACAAGTTTTTGTAAGAAACACCAAGGTCATAACTAATGTTATGAGAATCAATATTTTTGAAATGTTCAAAGAGGATAATAGAATCGAAACATATATTTAATACAAAAAGCAAATATAAACACGGTTTTGGTAATATGGGATTAGTTGAGAGCGTTTTGAGCTTTAAAATTGTCTTCCTTATGAAAAAACAGAAAATGTGACACGTTATGATGGTTTTTAATTGAATTTCCTTGTATGGAGACACACCGAACCGACTAGCGAGAATATGCGACTCGGGGACGAAGGACAGTTAGAAAAGCTTGGGGTTGTTTCTTTTTATTTTCTTCTCGTTTCTATAAATATTTGCGACTTCATTAGTCCCACGGAGTTCCACTCGAGCAATTAAAGTTTTTAATATGCTGTTCGTGGGAAAGACGCGAGGCAAACGTAACACTTAAGCAGCTTTAACGGTAAACTTACGGGTACCTTGATAAAAAGCGCGATGTTAAATGCTCATTAGCATTATGCCGAGGAAACGGAATGGTCGTGTAACCTCCTCGACGGGATCAATTTTCAATTTGATTCTGTCGGAGCTACTCCGTCTGTGCTTGGGTCAACGATGCTAATGCAATGCGATCGTATATAGGTTTTGTTGTACTGTAAAATGCTTTGCCAGAGCTCTTCGAAGTATTTCCTGCGTCGTTTTATATACTTCATCGTATGATAAACTAAGCTCCAGATATTTTTCCCCGATATTTTTTCATGGTTTGCACTTCGGGCTATAAATCCGCTTTTATTTAGTTAACGATGAATATGAATTTTTTCGAAATTTATATGTAATATACACTGATTGTAATTATCGCGGCAGAAGGATCAGTTATTTTTTTAGGATATGAATAAATAGGTATGAGATGGTTAATTGTTACGTGTCTTCAATTTTGTTATGGGTTAAATTATTGCACGTTTCGTTGCCAGAATAATCGTTCGTAGTGGCTTCTTTCGTTACTCTGGTATTTTTTATTCTTATTCAAGCGAACAAAAATCAGTAAATCCTCATTTATTTGTGTAAATGTAGGACGAAAATTTTCTACGATCGTATACGTATGTACATGTATTAATTTTGAAATGGGTTTGTTTGTATTGTTTCCAAATAATTGTTCTTCACGACAAACAAATTGTCGTGCTCGGTCATGAGAGAAGGCTCGAATAAGTTCGTGCATCCGCGCGCAGAATACTTCCTAGTAATAGGAAAAGCTATTGCCGGTTCGGCGACATTCCAAAAGAATTTACCAGTATATGACGTAACGTAATTAATTCGCGGCAAAACGATAAATGGAAACGAGTTTCCTGGAAAACATTTAAAGAACAGGATCAACGATCCCCGTAGCCCTGAACGGCTGGGACGAACGCAATAAAATATAATTTCAAAGGCCAATTTTTTTTATACGCAGATATTTGAACTCGCAGATATTAACGGCAAACTCGAATCAAGATCGCCGTATATGTATTGAAATCGAATATCCGATATTTTTTACGGATCTACTGACTTTAATATTGTTACGAATTTTACATTATCACGTGTTAATGTTACAGAATTATAACAATATATTGCTACCACAATATGCAGTTTCCTGCAAAAATCACAAAAAAAATTCTTTTTAAATAAATTTACACGCCGATGTTTTATAATTTTATATAAATTTATTATTATATTATAGATATCATTTTAATTAATAATATTAATATAGTAGAATATTGATTAATTAAAATTGAATATTAACACATCCACGTGATGCCATCCACCGATAACCGTTGAGAGAACAAAATCACGTGTACCTGACAGCGGCCGTGAAAGTATTATGTACATATAATGTGAATGTTTATGGAAATTATCATTGTTAACAGATCGGTAGAATTTTCTATTGAAGGAAATATTGTCAGTGATTTCAATGCAACCTTAAGTTCTTTCTGAGTTATCCTCTATTTCCGAAAGCACCGCAATCGCCATTCTATTGTGCCCTCAGCTCTCAGCGTACTTTTTGTAAAAAGAGGGTGCAACGGTATATACCTGTCCTGGGCTGGGCATGGCGATGAACGGAATTCTGGCACTGACATGGAACTTCCCCCAGGCCCTGACTCCTCTCTTGTAATGACTCGTCATTATGACTGGGTCCTCGAAGATTGTGAAAAGTAATTTTTGTCTTGCCCTTCCGCAACACCGGGTTTATGACACGTTTATTTGCTGTGGCGATTGGGCGAACTGGAATTCTTTACCTGGGCAATAAACCATGACTTCTCGTGGTTCATACCATGTTCTCTATCTCCACTGACCTATAACGAGCGAGCTAAGAATTCACCTAATCATTATAAAGGGTCCGTAACCGTATTACGAATTAATTATTTTTCTCGTGCATACTCTCTACAATAAACAATTTATAAAAAAAAATAAGGTTGAAATAGTTGCATTATAATAAAATAAAAAGAATACGTCAATTGATCGACGTACTAAAGAAATCTTTTAGTGTAGGTCATGGAAAGCAATAAAATGTTCTGTAATAGTTTCTTCCTTAGTCAAAAGCCACAACCTATAAATAATTAGGATTCTATTGAACTATCATAAATGTTTTTTTAATGATTACAATACAAATAACAGTCATTTCGTTAATATATAACTTCCAATGTTTACAATTGACAATCAATATTTGCACAATTTTTATCGAAACATATATTAAGAAAGTATACTAAAATATTACACCTTGAAAAGAAATTTTTTGCAAACGGCTGAATGACTTTTAAGAATAATCTTAATAATTGCGTACCGTAAGCATTGCGACCACGCCAATAAAACTACCATGTTTTCTGTGGTTACAGAAGTAACTTTAAAAGTTGTACGTTATACATAGCAAAACAGTAACAAATGCTGAAATTTAAATAACACACCAGAACAGCAATTTCGGTCAAATCAAGATGGAATATTAGCTGATGTTCTTAAAAATTTTAATTTGGTTAACTGAGTTTAAAACGGAAAAAAGAGGAGGACCACAAGATTAGTACTATTGGGAAACTTGTTTCTAATTTATAATTGTAAGTGCTACACTTTGTGCACTTATAAAATTGTAACTATTTTTCGATAAGTAGTATAAAATAGTAGACGAATACTTCTTACCATTTATTTCAATATAGGGTAAAATTATGACCCGTGTGCGTAAAATGATAAAAATGTTATTCGGTACTAATGTTTATAATATAATAATAATTACAATCATAAGTATTATCGTTGGAGTTTCTACACAAAAATATAAATTACAATTTGTGGTATTCAATTTGTAAAATATTAACCGCAATGAGGAACTTGTAGATAAAATAACAAACGTTAGAAACAATGGTAGATCTGTTCGTAAAGATTCTATTTATCCGGTTCTGTACACTCAAAAAACCTGAGGAAACCATGTACTGAAATTTGATATTTCTTTATAATGAAAGATTGTATCATACAATACAAATGGATAAAAACAACTCACAATGGATGCAGGAAGGTTTCAGACACCTATATTAACGTAATTATACGTTTTGACACAATAAATCTTAGAAGTACCATGTTAATACCTAAATGAATATCGATTGGTAATGAATTAAACGAAAATATGTATTAATATTGGAATCTCGGAGATGGTACTCTTATACCGTAGTTTACAAAAATCTTTTTTCTGTAAAATATATGTGAATATAATTTCCTTGATCACTTGATTCTAACATTCTAAATGCAAAAAATGCAAATATACTGGCATAAGCAGTAAGCAGATTAAGTTTGCTAAATTGTTGAACCGCTTTTTTGTTTTTTGCCGTGAGCAATATTAACGACGGACGTCTTTAAAAGTTAACATAAATGCTGTATCATATTCATCGATCTCTTGTACTATTTAATTAAAATAGTAAAAATTAAAGATCAATTGACACGGCATTTGTGATAAATAAAGGAAAACTATTTATTACGAAAAGTTTCTGTTTTAAAGCATCACAAAATCCCGGCCTGTATTAGATTTTTCACTTTCCGAACTTTCACTACCTTCCTCACCCTCTACCAACTCGGGCGTAGGAAGTTTTTTATCTTCACTAGGTGAGATTTCTTCAATCTGTGTATATTCCATATGTAATTCTTTTATACTAGATTTCTCATCTCTGCAAACGGAAAAAATTATCAGTATACTGTTACTGTGATGTTTTAGTAAAATATTACGTTGCATTATTTAAAATTTTAACATACGAATTCAATAAAGATGTCTCATCAGAATCGAAATCTTTTTCTTTCTTTCTTTTCTTTTTACTAAGCTTCTTGTCAGTTTCCGATGTTGAACCATAATAATCATACTAAAAATAAATTTACGTACAATTTATTCCATAGAAATACGAAAGAATTTAAAAAAAATACAAACTTGATAAAGTGGCCAAAATGAAGCAAAGAATCCAACATCTGCTGTTAAATTTGGTAAAAGCCAAAGATGACATCGGCCCAGTGTTGGAACCCAAAGAAGACAGAATACAATCAGTCTAATAATTGCTAATGCCAGAATAAATAAAAGGAATCCTGCAGCTGCAACACTAATATAATATACACCAACACGAATTGTTGATGGCCACAATGGGAAGAGACAAACACCGATTGCACCTAATACTACAAGGGTTCCAAAGAACCAATAGTACACTGGGATTGGTTCATATATCCAAACATAAGCATCATTGCAGTCAACAAAATATTGATCCATATGCATTTCCAGGCGTACCTAAATTAATTGATTCATTTTAAATTGTTTTGTATCCTGTTATTCTTCATATTGGATAATATCTATATTATTTTATGAATACTGGAAATATTTACATCATTCCTTACAACTCACTTTTGGTTTTTTCTTTTTCTCTTCTACTTTATCTTCACCATCTTTTCCACCTGTTGCATCTTTGTTGTCTTTAGAATATTCTTTTTCTTTCTCAGTGGATTTTTTATCTTTCTTGGGATCTTTAACTTTCTTTTTTATTCCACGTATTTTACATAGTTCTTCTTCAGAAATTACTACTTTTTTTGCTCTATGAAAGAACTTATGTCTTAACATCAAATCCAGAAATTCTGTAACCTGCTCACGTGTTTCAAATTTGGATTTACTCCATGGTGAATTCTCCAAGAGAGCATCCACTGCACGACTACCAGTGAAATACTCAACATTGTGGTTTCTGTCAAATTTTGTTTTCTTTGATGGCACATTATTACGGATCCATTTAGCTACTGCATACTCATCTTTAGATGGTTTGTCTTGAACAACTTCATGATCTATATTTGCCACTTCCTGTAATAGACAATATAAACATCACATTTGACATTTCAATCAAAATTACACATAATACGTATTAACCCTACAAAATTAACATAAAGCTACTAAGATTAAATTTGTCACTGTTATGACATGTTTTCAAATAAACTACGATGTGTTGCATTCCGTTGAAAAAAAGAAAACTGAATAGTATAAATTTCGATGATACAGATGGTGAGTCGACATATACCGGAATGTCATTGAAACTACCGTAGAATTTTTTTTGCAGAGAACAAGCTTTTAATGGAAGTGCTAAGTATTCGTGAATAAGAAAATAAAGTAATTTATAAAACATGCACTTATTTGTACAATTCAGATCAATTTCAAAACTGTGTACAGAATGAATGACTGATAAGTTTGCTACGTCATCCGTCGGGCTCCGTTGAAACACTTCACACTGACACGGATTTCAGATAAATAAAATTATGTTAACGTAACACAAAAACAAGTACTATATGTCTAGTCACAAAATAAATAAAGCAGCACATATACACGGTTACTAATATTGCAATAATTACAGCCATATGCGATGCTTACATCTTTGCGCTTCCTGCTTTTCCTACGTTCCGCCATGTTGTAAATTCCGTTCCACGCTTGCGCACTCAAGCTTATCTACTTATTAGCAGAAGCAACAACGTAGCATGTGCTTCTGCGTAGCATTAACCGGAAAATAGTTTCTTAACGATTTATATCTCAAAAAATTGCTCCCAATTTGCTCCTTCTGAATCTGAAATTGCTCCCACAACACCGTTAATAGTTAATGAGATATTCGCAAAAGAAAAGGCAAAAATTTGTTGTTAAGAAAATAGGTAGTAAATGGCCTTTTTACACAAATATTATGGAACCAAAAAATTGCTCCTGATCTGTTTTACAATAATCAATAGTCAGATATCTCAATAACAACCTATTAACGAGGAGCAAACGAAATATTGTTGCATAAAGGTCAGGTAATACATCATATGGTAGGCGCTCGTTTATTGTAGCCTTCGGGGTTATAGAGGGCCAGAATTCCAGGAATATTGTCCTATATATACATACTTTAAAATGTATATATACATTTATTTATATATATAACTACCTTCGCCTTGAAAGTCCGCTGTAACATAGAACATGCTGTTACGAAATAAATGCCAAGTTTGCAGCCATTAGCTCGATATTATCTTCGTTTTACAATACTTTACCGAAGACAATACCGATTGCCCGGGCCTCACCACGAGGAGGTTGCTGCGAGTGGAGGCCCAAGACAGATAGATGGAATCACAAGTTCTGCATCTATCCACCTTTCACAATAAACCTTATAAATAACTTAAATGTTAATTATCTAATGCTATCGCTACTAAAATCCCTCGACGGATGACTTCTTTCTTGAGCCTAAACCTATAAAAACTAAGTTCCCTCGTCGGTTGTTTTCGTTCTTCAGCTTAGAACTAATATTATCGTAATATTCTAATATTGACTCTACTATTGACTATAGCCTTAATAAACTAATGCTATTAATACGAAATAATTTAAACTAAACGCAACGTGGTCGCTAATACTCAAACGAAAAAGATAGACGGAATGAAAAAAGTTCCATCGATCATTTCGTTTACGCACCTAATATTTTATTAAGTCTATGATGAACTACGTTAAACTATATTATTTATTATTGGTCTTCATATGAAGATTTCTGAAACAGACCCTGAAAGATTAGAACGAGATATTATTATTAGCTGTGGATACTTCAGTTTGAAGTTTGAATCCACGATGATTCCTGAAACAGAAAGTCAAAGAAATTTGATAATACGACGATCCCTGAAACAGAAGTTTAAAAGATCACAACAAAACATGTTAATGGACATTTCATTATGCATAAATTTGAATAATAATTGCAATAACAATTTCAATAACAATATGTAATAAACATAAAAATATATCGATATATTTTTATACATATTTTAGTTCGATAATAGATATTCAAAGTATATACCACAATAAAACATGGTTACGGACATTTCATTTTGCATAAATTTCAACAAGAATATCAATAACAACATATACATAATAAGACTAAATAATATAATAACATGGTTTTATAGACATTTTATTTCGGTGGAGTTGAAATTTGATCCCACGACGATACCTAACCTGAAACAGAAAACTCAAGGTATTATCTTCTCATGTTAACAAACTTGTGTTCATTGTCGGAATTTCTGTAGATAATCTGAAACAAACTAATTCATTGGGTAAGAAGCTGAAAAGGAAACGGGTTAGTACATACAAAATATTAACAGTATCAGTCTTTTTTATGGAAAAAAATGAATTTACTAGAACGGTAGACTCGACTATTAAGTAAATGAATTTAAGCGAAAAATGAATTATGTCTCTGTGCAAAGCTAAAACAAGAATAGATTTTATCGCGACTCCATTAGTTCATTTGTGATATGCAATAATCAATATTTAACATAATAAAAGCATTTAAATCGAAATAATCATAATTTACTGTATCGAAATTGAAATTGTACTCGTGTAGAGACAGTAATAACGAATTAACGGCGACTCTACTTGAAAAGTTGCTATCAATATGAAGTATCATATTTGCATTTGCATATTTTTTCAGCTGCAAGCTTTTCATTAATTTTCAAGTTTAGCAACAATCGCGAAGAAACTTTGATTTTTGCAGAGAGATTCAAAAAATTTACAAAAATGTATACTATTTTGATATCAATATTGTATGCAAGTAACGTATTACGATTGAGTAATTAATCTACTAACACCTCTAACAACAAATAGTCATGCCTACTTCAAAAGACTCTAATTAAACTTTAATCTCAAATTGACTTTAATTTTCATTATTCTTGTGTCAAATGTCAGTAATTAATAAAATCTTCAATCTAAATATATAATCTTCAATGTGTATGTAGCAGATATTAGTGGTTCAAGAAATTACAAAAGAATGATTCTGTTATTAATAAAAAAAATTGAACACTTCTTTTAGCAAAATAAATACTTTTTTCAGCAATATTTCCAACGCAAACACTTGGCAAATGATACAGAAACAGAAAAATAGCAGCCACAATAGGGCGCTGAATCTGTCCACTCTTTACATTTCATTTTATTAAAAGGAGAACCCGTGAGTGGACAGTTATATTATATTTCTTTACGCAACACTGAATAATTGAATATAATATGAAAAAACTCCCGAGAGCAGCCACGTAGGGAGCTTATCACTCGCAACACTAATCATTTAATGTGAATTAATATTTAGAAGATTCTCAAAAACGCGAGTGGTGCTTTCTTTGCTTGCCACGTTAATTTAATAAATATAAAAATGAAAAAGCTCCCGTGCACCTTCATCTCATAGTACGCAACACTAACTTTAGGTTGAAGAAATCAGTGCAACCATTTTGGGCTGCGGTGAACCACTCTTTACAGCAATATAAGCTGCTGCTTTGTGGTTCTGATAGTGGTTCCAGCATAGTTTTGGGCGTTTCATGGATCGCAACACTAAGTCCAAACCGATCAATTCATCTCGCAACACTAATTCAACAAAAGACAAGGACTATATAAATCAATTAATGTTGTGATCTTTAATCCAACAAGACTTTCATTCAAATAACAAGTATAAGCAATTACGCTCAGTCATTATCGCAACACTACTCTGAAAATATGAAAATCATTTTAATACAAACACGATTTCATTATTCGCAACACTATTCTCCAAGCAATTAGGAAGATCAATATTAACAATTTACAAGACTAATGCAACCCGCGATATAATCTCATCCGCAACACTAATTCAAACCGCGATTTTGCCCAAAATTGCTGGTCGTTGGGCCGATACATTGGCCAAAAATACTAACTACTACAACTACAAGCGAGTACAGTGACAAAGTAGTAATGACTCCGCATCCGAAGATGCAAAGCCATTCGTTGCTGCCCTCTTCGATACACAGTTTGTGTTGGGCCACTTCTTTTCTTCGGCGGTCCGCCCGAATCTGAAATCCTGAAACTGCTCGGTTGTGGACGATCAACCGAACTCGCAAGAGTCTTGTACGATCGTACCACGAGTGCAATCGAGCAGGTCGTTCGTTTCGACGTTCCTATCCTTCCGACCGCGACCGCGACAAAACTATTTGACAAATTTGAAGAATCGAAATCGAAACCAGAAGCAGACAGCATGCTCCGTCTGGATCAGTTTCGAATCGACGCTACAAATTATTCCGGTAGCAGGACTATCACGCGAAATGGGGGGCCTACCCGATCAGAGACTGTGATAGCCTGCCCCGGCCCCTACCGACTTACAATTTAATCATACATTCACACACAAGAAAGTATGCTACCTGCCTACCTAACCCTATATTTAAAAAGAAATGGCAAAAAACAGATTCTCACCAACACACAACACTCCACGGTTCTCAATCATACGCCCGGGTGCAAATTAGCCTAACACCTAGGGAGGACGTCCCGGGACGCCTCCGACACCCGAGCGTAATACACAACTTTCACACTCTACATAGGTACGTACCATTTTCCTGAAATCGACTGGCAAAGACTAGCATCCATTGCGAAAATAGAGAAATTCTCTGAGTATTATAAGTACGTATATTTGGTATACTTTAAATCGATTACGTGTTAAATTTCTCGCATGATAACGAGAGACTCGAAATTAGTACATATTCCATGGGAATTTTATTATAGACATTGTATAAAGCAAAGGAATATGTACGACCGATACCGGAAATTGTAAAAAATTGTTCCAAGGTATAATTACAGATGAATTGTTAATTGATAGAAATGGAAATCGACGCAATTCCACTGCCTAACCACACACACACACAC